>NW_011494615.1:7322008-7386900 GCF_000754665.1 Bison bison bison
CGAGCCCATCTTTGCATGAAATGTTCCTTTGGTATCTCTGATTTTCTTGAAGAGATCCCTAGTCTTTCCCATTCTATTGTTTTCCTCTATTTCTTTGCATTGATCACTGAAGAAGGCTTTCTTATTTCTTCTTGCTATTCTTTGGAACTCTGCATTCAGATGTTTATATCTTTCCTTTTCTCCTTTGCTTTTCGCTTCTCTTCTTTTCACAGCTATTTGTAAGGCCTCCCCAGACAGGCATTTTGCTTTTTTGCATTTCTTTTCCATAGGGATGGTCTATGTATAATAAAGTATACATAATATTAAAGTTGACTCATTTATTAAAATTCATTCCTGAAAAGTTTTTCAGTGAAATGAAAGAATATTTATGTTCTGTTGAAAATGAAGCTATATTTCTGGTGTTCATGTGATATTTGAATCTTGATATAATATGAAATGGATTTGGAGTGAATTTCTCTAAGAACAGAAGTTTAAGGACTTCTCTGGTGGTCCAGTGGTTAAGATTCCATGCTTCCTCTGCAGGGGGCATGGGTGTGATTCTAGTTAAGGAACTAATATCCCACGTGTCATGAGATATCACCAGTAAATAAATAAATAAAATAAAAAATTTTTTAAGTTTATATTGATTTTTAGTTGGGTTTGATTTGGTTTCCTGTCCTACTGGCTCTTGCTTGCTTTCCCCCTCTCTGTGTAGTGTTTTAAATCTCTACAGTCTATCCCTTTAGGAACCTAGTTTCAGAAAATTTGTAAGTTTCAGTATGATGGAAAATAGAGGGCTACTTCCTGCCTAGGGTAATACCTGAAATTAGGGTTTGATTTTAGGAGGTGTTAGAACTATATAATTTACAGTGTTTGTCTATGTACTTCCTAATATATTTTAATTACATATTATTACGGTTCATGAATATTACATATTATAGTTCATGAATCACTACAATAAATCATCATAATGTTGTTTCCAACCCCACCAAGGTTAGATTAGTGTTAGGTTCAATGTATTCTTTTAAATGGCAAAGAAGTAGTCGTAGTTTAAAAAGATTTTAGCCCTCAGGTGGCAAAATTTAAGAAAACATAAAAGCATTTAAAAGGGTAAGATTCATGTGCTGGGAGTGTCATCTGTATAGTTTACTCTGCTGTGCTACATTAATAAAGTACAGTTGTAATTTCATATAACTTTCAACCTTTAAAATATTGTATGTATTACTACAGAATTATTGTTGCATTTGATAAATTGTACTTAGCCCTGACTAGTAAATCCTACAAATTGCTCAATTTTGAGAGCTGAATTTTTTTGTGGGGAGGGGGGGCAGGGCGGGGGGCAGTGCGGGGCTTAAAAAAAAAAGAAAGAAGCCCAAATATATATGTAAGTCACTTTTAAATGACTTCTTCCTACAGCAGTGTATTAATTAGCCACTTTATTATTTTGACAGTCGAGTTGAACTGAAAAGATTATGTGAAATTTTCACAAGAATGTTTGCTGATCCTCATGGCAAGGTATGTTTTAGTATTTAAGATTACTCCTATAAGGTGTCATTATTATATTGCCCCCAAAAAGAAGTAAATAATAACAAAAAACTATAAGCCATTTTTATTTATTTATTGCCCTAAAATGGCAATGATCTTTTCAACATAATTGAAATTGAGTATTTGATATCATACATAATTTAGAAGTTGCTCTCTGATAACTATTTAAGCTTCTCTAAAAGAGGGATTATCTAAGGCTATAGACTAAAGAGTATATAGTCACATGCACAACTCTTCTACAATTAGTCAGGGTGAGTATTTGTATTACTAAAAACATTTTACTATTTATAAAGGAAATAATCGGGATAAGTTGAAAAAAGTTTCTAACTTTTTATTCAGTTTTCTTCTTTATTAACAAATATATTCTTAAAAGAGCAATTTTGTAGACAAGATCTGCCATTAAAAAACAAAAAGCATACAATACGGTTTCACCTATAGTTTGTGAGTAATAAAAAGAGAAACATTTCATATGTTGAAAGAGTTCATAAAAGTCTTCGGAACTTCGTTCAGCTTTTAATGCTGATTAAAGTATATGTGAGTACTTATGTATACTCTGCATGTGTACTGTGAAATGTTTGTTTTAAAATGTAAAGTTTTGTCGTAAAATGTACTCATTTGTTCTATTTTCAGCAGTGTGTTTGGCAGTGGTGAAATTTTATTCAATATCTTCCTTTAGGACACCAGCTGTCTACATGAGAATTTCTAACCTATGTGAGAGGGAGATGTGGAAGGGAAATCATAAGAAAAATATTTATGAATTTTGCTTCATTTTTTTTATTGTCTTCACTTTATTGTTGCACATTTCATTCCTTCTCATTTTTTTCTATTTTCAGTATTTTCATTACTTGTGACACTACTTAAAGATAATAAAATCCCATTCTTTACATAGACTAAAATCTGGCTAAGGATTATAAACTGTCTTAACTTTAAAGCAATAATTTCCAAAGATTATCCTTTTATCTGAAGGCATATTTATTTCAGATAAGTAAATACCTTCATTTAAAAGGTAAAAGATGTTCAAAGTGCATTCTATTTTTGGAATTCATTTAGATTTCAAGATCCCATTACAGACAAAAAGCACACTAAATTTATAATTTTTAAACTGAGCATGTAGATAACTCCATTTTATACTGATATTACTACCACTAATTACTGTAGAAATTGTTATAATGGAAGAATTTCTATAAATCCTAAACAAATTAACTGTTGATTTTTTTTTGTTGTTAGCAGTATGAGTCAAAGGACAAGACAGTTATGATCTGTGTGGACTTGTTTTATTAAATAATATTTTGTTAATAATCTATACAACTTTTAAAAATAGAGTTTTAAAACATCTTCAATAAGTAATATAATTCATCTGTAGTGGAACGTATGAGAGTGAGGCTGTTATTATTTCTTGAAGTCATAGTTTTTCATTTTTTATTAGGACAGTAATGCAGTTTAGTTGGATCCTAGGATTTAACAGTGATGAGACTTTTTTTAAACAGTCTCTTGAAGAAAAGCTTTTTTAAATGAAGTAAATTTTAAAATTAAAGTCTCTTGAAGATCAAATAGGAAAGCCAAGTTTGATGTTGGTGAAGCACAGGTGTTTGGCCTCCCTTAGTAAATATGGAGAACCAGCCACGATCCTCCCTAGAGGTGTCAGGAAGGAGACTTTCTGGTTTTTTTCCTGTGGGGTTTTATAACAGCGTACAATTCTTATTGATCCATCTGGCTTTGCTTTGTTTTGTTTTGTTTTAGTTATTTCACTGAATACAGATATAAAGGGAAGATTTTTGTTAACTCGTTTTGCTCAGCTTTTATTTGGTGATTGTCCATCAGAGACTGCCAATAATGTAATTAATTAAGAATAAACTGGCTATATCACCATACAGTGGGGATTTAAAAATATCAGGGTTTGATTTGAGTTTTTGCATATCTTTATATTGTTCAAGTAGTAGATATCCCTCCTTTTTAATTTTATAAAGTACTAATAGTCCAGTCATTTGAATCAAGTAGCTGTTCTTGATGCTTTCTTCTCCTTCCAAGTAAAATTTTAGTTTTAGTTTCCCAACTGCTGTCTATCAAGAGTTGGTTTTTTCTTTCCCCCTCCCTATAAAGGGCCAGACAGTATATATTTCCGGCTTTGTGGACCATAATGATCTTTGTTACAGCTCTGCCATTATAGCACAAAGGCATCTTTTGACGGTAGCTAAACAAGTGACCATGGCTAGGTGTCCATAAAACTTTACTTACGAACATTGAAATATTAATTTTCATCAAATTATCATGTGTCACTAAATAGCCTTTTCTTTTGATTAAAAAAAAAAGCTATTTTAAAATGTAAAACCATTCTTAGCTTGCAGACTATGGTTTCCCAACCCCTGTTGTATACAATCAACTCTAATGATTGACACATTGACACCAAAATAAAAACATGTTCAAGAACCTCTACTCATGGTCATGCAAAACTGCTTGAAGGTCAAGACTGTTGACTGGGACCAGAACCAGTGTACCGGTCCCTGGTGTGTTAAATCAACCTTTATTCCTATATACGCTGTCCATTTCTGAGCTGTGATTTTGGTCTAAAAGCTCAGTCCTGCCTTTCCTGTACCTCTTGCTTTTCTCTTCTGTCCTCCATAGAGACTGTGTCAAATAGTCTTTCCTTAAATTTAACTCCAGCCCTGTTGACCTCTCATCTCGTGCCCTGAGCATTTGTCCTGGTCTCTTAGCTTACCAAGAAAATAGATGCCATCCAACAGAAACTCCATTTCCTGCCTCCAAACCAGCAAAATTAATTGCACATAAGCCATTCTTTCTACCTTTTCTCCTATGGAAGTGGCAGGAGGTCTTGCCTTGAAGCTGTTGGCAGCCACATAAACATGTACTCTCTTTTTTTGCTAATATACTCTCATCTGCTTGGTCTTCCAGGAAGTTTTCATAAATTTCAGCTTGCTCTTTGACATGCCTTTTTATTTTTTGGCTTTGCTGTAAGTGTATTCAGTTTATCTTTTCTGACACTAGGGGATGTGGTGTGGGAGAGGAGGAGAAGGGTGGTTTTCTGTTGTGTCTGATCCGGTCTTCCTCACAGCAGACAGCCTCTCTTTTCAGACACCTGTCTCTGCTTGTTTTACTAGTGTTGCTGTGCTTAGAGCATTGCCCTAGGCCCTCCTTTTTCACTCTGTACCTTATTTGAAGCTTGTCGCCCACTTTATCCTGATGACTCTCAAATGGTACTCCCAGCCCATATTTTTCTCCTTCACTTACCTAGTTACATGCCTTTGGCTCATCTTAAACCTTAAAACTATTTTTCCTCTTGAGTCATGTTATCTCGTTAGATGAAGCCACCATCCCCTCATTGGGCATCAGTCTAGAAATTTACTCAGTCCTAATTGATTCAACCTTCTAAATATTTCCATTCTCACTACTCATTCCTGGCACAATTGCCTTTGGCCTGCTGCACCTCCTCCCCACCTTCTGTCCCTAAATTCTCTTTCACTCTGCATCCTTGAATAATCTTTCTAAAAGGTAAATCTTCTCTCTTGACTTAAAACTCTTTAGTGACTACTCATTACCCTCAAGAAAACATTCAGAGAAAGCCTGTCATTTTTGCTTGTTATTCCCTTTTCACTCTTAATGCAGCCTGAAAACTATGTTCGTTTCCCCAGATGTGCCCTGCACTTTTCCTCATAGCCTCGAAACCGATCATCAAAGTCACTTCTCTTTCTTGCCTCAAATATGCTCTCCACCATGAATTGGAAGCACTTATCTGTAACCTCAACCACCCTGAGAGCTCACAGGGCAGAAACCGTCTGAAGCCTTGCCCCCAGAATGGTCCATGGGGTTTTGGAGACACTTCCTGTCATGAAATTGGTTGGGTGGACTTTCCCGTGTCCTTTTAAGTTGAAGTCAACATTTCAGTCTCTTTTAACAGCTCTGAAATGTAGCAGTAGACCACCTGCTGTCCCCAGCAGAAATAGGAGACTTAGAGAACCAGGGTGTGAGCAGCAGCCCCATCTCCTTTCATCTAGGATCACCTCCAACCCCTAGAACGTTTCTCTTATTTGTGTTAGTAAGTATCTGAGTCCAACTGAAATATCAGGTGAACTCCACTATACAGTAAAGACATCCCAGAAAGGAAGGGCTGGAAAAGAGCTCTTTTTGAGTACAGTTGAAATAGATGCTGGATTTTTTTTTTCTGTGACATGAGTGATGTGGTTGGCATTTACAGTGTACAAGCTGAAATTATTTGATGTCCATAACTTGATAAACTTTTTTAACTTTCAGATACTACTGATTCAGTCGTGGTATCTGTGTGAAAGTAATTTAGATTATAAAGCTGCAAATGTGTAGTTTAAAGCCTCTTAATATTTTCCTGAGAGACAGCACCACACAGTGATAACAAATATGAGTAGTGGAGCTGGATTGCTTTGGTTCAAATCCTCCCTCCATCACTTTTTAGCAGTGTGTGCATTGGTTTCTTAATCTGTAAAATACAGTTAATAAGATTGCAGTGATAATTAAATGAGTTAATGTATGTAAAGTCCTTACAACACAGTAAGCGCTACATATGTTTTTTTTTTTTAAATAAGTTTGAAAAATTAAGGAATTCAAGGCAGATTTTTATTTTGATTGCTCTAGACACACTTTTTCCTCCAAACGTAAGATGTGTCAGAAAGTTTATCCCCTGTGATTCTGACAGTCGACTCAGAAGAAACTACTTGAGGAGAGCCACCTTTACTGAAGAACATGCTTTGATTTGACATATTATGGTCTGTGTAGTCCTGCCTGCCTACAGGTCTTAGAATCAAGAGACCAAATATGTATCTTACCTGGGGAAAATTAAAAGTTGTAGTATCTTTTTACCTTCATACGATAGTAATTGTTCCAGGCCGTCACAGAAATAATTTAACTTGTGAATACATTGCTTCTCAAGAAGGGGAAAAAATAAACGAAAAATTCTTAGATACTATGCTTTGGAAGCAAATGTTGGCACTGTTCAGAAATGTTGGCAGGTGTGTGTTAGTCTTAGATTCTTTCCAGAAGTTGAACCTCAAGGATAGTAGGGTCTGAAAATAAGGGAGTTTTCCTCTTTTTTTGTTTGTAAATTTTCTTGGCAAGAAAATGAGAGAGAAATACAGGAAAACCACATATTCTTCTCACATACCATTCATTTAACTCTTGTGTTAAAAACTATTTTGAGTTTGTCATAAAACTTTGGAAAACATTTGTCATTTTTATTTTCTAAGTGTTTTTCTTCCATACAGGAACTTGGCATTGATGGCGACTAATTTGTGTGTTTTTCTTTTTTTTCTTTTTTTCCTTTTGCATGCTGTCCCCTGTGTTGGAACTCTCAATAGAGAGTAAGTTGGTTCAATATTTGTTGGAAACCTAACTTTACTGCATGACTGTGAAATTAACCCTTTTTCTCTATTTTCTTTCCCAAAGAGTTCATGCAGTGTTGGAACCTTTGCAATCCACGAAATGCTATCTGCAGTTACGCAAACTGTCATTCTGTTTGGAGATGTGCTTTTTAATCTACTAATTAATCTAATTTGATTATGTTCTTCTGTTCTATGTTTGATGACTGGCACACCTAAGGCGTGGGGGCTTCCCTGGGGCTCAGTGGTGAAGAGCCTGCCTGCAACACAGGAGACCCAGATTGGATTCCTGGGTCGGGAAGGTCCCCTGGAGAAGGGAATGGCAACCCACTCCAGTATTCTTGCCTGGAGAGTCCCATGGTCAGGGGAGCCTGGAGGGCTACAGTCCATGGGGTCACACAGAGTGGACACGACTGAGCGACTGACACACACCTGATACAAGCAAGGCTGCCTCAATTGTAATAACACAAATATTACAGTTCTTTTCCCAGTGAACTACAGTTGTGAAATATGTAGGATTATACATTGAGTCTGTTGAAGGTTATTAAAAAAAAAAATTCCCAAGTTTCACAATCAATTTTTTTAAATTGAGTTCTAACCTCCTCATATGCACTTTGTACTGTTCTGTTAATGGTGTCCCATAAAAGGAAACAGAGCAGTTTAAGGAGCAGTGATCTCAGCTTTCTCTTCTGAAATCAGATGTTTAGCCCAATGTTTTATTAGTATATCCACTTTTCTATTTCTCCTTTAATCATAGATAAGGAAATGGGAGAATATCAACATCTATCTGATAGTGAACTCTTTGTGATACAGCAGTCACATGAAATTTTATGCAAACTTCCAATGTATATTTTGGATGGAGATATATATGTGTGTGTGTGTGTGTATATATATATATATGCATAAGCATTTTGAAAAATAATAGTATAATTCTATATGTAAAGTACTATTAGTACACATTTACAGTTTTATTCAGCTATACTCCCATTTTATCTAATCAAAAGAAATTTCTACTTAGGAGACTCAGATACATCTTCCTGAAGAAAATAGCAGTTCAGATCTTGACAGGAATATAAACTTTGGATTATATCAGGATGAGAAGAAAGGGCCTCCTACAAATGACTACCCTGAGTCCAGAGAAGTTGGAGATGTCAGAAAGTTTATAGTAAAGAAAACCTTGGCTGTAGTGAAAGGCAGGTCATCCATATCTTCCCTTGCATTGAGGAAAGGGGTTGGTTACTAAGGTAAATTTTACTCAACTAAAAGAAAATTCTTACTTTTAAGGCAACTTTTCCTACAGTATCATCAGACAACTTTTTAATTGCATCCTCAACCTCTGATAACTTTAGATTTGGTTCTAACTGGTGACATAAGACTAAAATAGAGCCATTGTTCTCAAATGCTATATATTCCAGATAGGAAGATAACATAAATACAGAGAAATTTAAAGAACACTGTAAAGGTAGCCCAAGTACCAGTTTCAAACAGGGATGGACAGTGGCTATTATTTAAAGATATTCAAGAAGCTCTTTGGCTGGGACTTGAGTGGTAAGCTTTGTAGGGAGTCACGTACTTTGTGTAAATAGAGGGATCAGAGAGTGTGGTAGGAAATCAGGAGTGTGTGAGGTACGTGTTTAGGGATGAAGACTTTATGTTGCCAAATCGTCCAACATCAGTCTGAAGAGTTAGAGCCTCGTCTAAGCATTTGAGACATTTTTCTATAGACAGGGAAGGGACATTAAAGAATTTTGTTTCTGTCAAAAGAGTGATGTCACCATCTGATAGAAAGAAGTCTGAGTTGGTCTGCTGTTTTGTAAATAAAGTTTTATTGAAACAGAACTGTGATCACTTGTCTGCATAGTGTCTGTGGCTATGCTATGACGACAGAGTTGAAGAGTGCGGCCCACATCATATGGCCTGCAAAGCCTAGAATATCTGCTTTCTGGCCTGTTAGAGAAATCCAGACTTGAGGTCAGAAAGGCCTGGTGCCTACAGTGATGTTCTGATCGACAGATTTGAGTAAGGCCAAAAGTGAGAGCTATTATAGAGATTATTATGGGGCCTAGAAGGCTCTGTCAAGGAAGTCATAATTTCGATGAAAAAAGAATCAGGATGAAGATCTAAGAGGTCTCCCCACATTCAGGATACAAAAGGAAAATGCCTGGTAACAATGAAAAAAGGGAGATAAGAGGAAAAAAGTGTCAAACTATGGAATGGCCAGGCGTACTAAGCTCATGAAAAAGCTATGACATTTCTTGATTGGAAGGTAATTGATGGGTGCAATAGGATGGAAATTGAAAATGAAATTCTTGAGACAGTGTCTTCTGCATTGGTAAACAGATAATTCAGGTTGAGAACAGAAGAGTAAAGATAGAGGAGACCATACTTTCGAGAGCAGGAATACAAGTAGAAAGACTAGTCTTCGAAATAAAATTGGCTCTTCCTTGGAGAAAGAGTTATTATAAGGATAGCTGTAGAAGAAATCAAAGTGAGGGGAAAGTCAGTGGAGAATTTTATCATGAATGGCAGTCAAGTAGATGAAGAAGTTGTCCAGTAATACTAAAAGCCAAGTGATTTAGCCATTGATGAGCTGTGGAAACCTTGAGCAAGTAAGTCCCCTAATTTTCTAGTTCTCAGTTTTCTGAGAATCAGATAAAATGAGAGAGTTGACTTAGGCATTCTAATGCCTTTGATTTTCTAAATGGATTTTGGTACAGTGAAAGCTTAAAGTTGGAATCTTAAGGAAAATAGGCAGCAGTTGGAACACTAGGAGTGAAAGTGAACCGGAGAATTAGAGAGTGTTGTGCTGGTGCACCAGGCTTAAGGGAGTAGCAGGAAGCCCCGATTTGTCATGTTTGTTACAATTCCCGAGGTGTGAATAGTCCCAAATGGCTGATTTCAAGCCACCAACCACCTCACAAAATTCCTGGATATTTAATGTTTGACTTTCTAGGCAGGTACTGACTAACGCCAGGACGTCACTGGACAGATTTGCTAGTCAGAGTGAGTACTAGGTTAAATACATGTATTTGTTATGAGTAGGTCTATTGACGTTCCTCAGGCCCAGAGACAGTTCAGTGAAGCTGTGGTCCAAGTGGTTCTGGTAGGGTAGTACCGGAGTTAATGAATCTGCATTGTGATTAAGAACAGTGTTGAGGCACAGGTACTTACTGCCTTGAGGTCAGAGGTAACAAATTTTAAGTAGTCATACTTTCTTCTTTTACAAATAACGTCTTGAGCAAAGTGTATGTTTTCTAAGGCTTCCCAGGTGGCACAGTGGTAAAGAATCTGCCCGCCAGTCCAGAAGATAAAAGAGATGCAGGTTCGATCCCTGGATCAGAAAGATCCACTTGAGTAGGAAATGGCAACCCACTCCAGTATTCTTACCTGGAAAATTCCATAGACATACAGGCCTGGCGGGCTATATTCATTCCACGAGGTTGCAAAGAATCAGACATGACTGAGCACATACACACAAGCACATCTTTTTCTAACTCAAATTCAGATGTTAAAAAGCTTAGTTACAATTCTGATAGATAAAAAGTCCTTCATTTCTAACATGAGAGAAAAACAGGAATTCGTGTATAACTACATAAAGGAAAGTGAAGAAATAAAATATATATTGAGAGTAAAACTCTTAATTTTAAATTAGCATACTTACTTTGGACTTAACTTTTTTAAACCATAGATTTTATAATCCATTGGGATTATAAATTGTCTCATAACACAACATGGCTGACATTATCTTAAGAACTTTTCCCTCTTTATGTAGAAATAAATTGTCCAGTATGATATTGAATTTATTGATGAGATATAACCTTATTGTATGTCACTTGTTGTAAGTATTTTTAATGAGATAAATCACTTAGGAATCTTAGCTTCCCTCCCCTTAAATTTTTCTTGAATCTTATAAGAAGTTTAAAACTAGTAGATTAATATTGGAAACAAGTATAAAACCCCTCGGTAGAAATGGAGACTAATAGCATGCTATCTGGTTCTTTGTAGAAATCATTAAAATGTAGATGTAGATTTGTGTCCTGATTTTATTTATTTTAGGCACAGGTATCCCATTTAAGGAAGTCATTTAAGGCTTCCCAGGTGGCACTAGTGGTAAAGAGCCCTCTTGCCTGATGCAGGAGTCGTAAGAGACATGGATTCTGTCCCTGAGTTGGGATGATCCCCTGGAGGAGGAAATGGCAATGCACTCCAGTATCCTTGCCTAGAGAATCCCATGGACAGAGGAGCCTGGAGGGCTACAGTCCATAGGGTTGCAGAGTCAGACATGACTGAGCAACTGAGCACACAGGTCATTTAAAATTACTTTTGGGGCAGTTTTAATAAATAATACATCTTATACCAAAGAATTTTGTGACTACTAACATTGTGAAAACTAAGAAGTCTCCAATTAGCCCATTATGTTAAAAATCATCTTATATATTAAGGTAGCTGTCAGCATAGTCTTCCTCTGATTAACTCACTGACACTTCAGAGAGCTGGGGGCTGCTGAGACTATGGGTAGCTTCTTGCCCTAAATTCAGATAAAATGAATTTCAGTTTAAGCTATGGCATCATTGACAGCCTTAGGTGTGCCAGCCATTATGGCCAAAGTTTCTTTACCAAGTGATGCTGCATGGAATAGCTAATTGTCGAACTTCAGCAGAAGTTGGATAACAGTTCAAATGTACTCTTGTATCACAGAGTCCAATGAAAAGCGAGAGAGATTGTTTTTCCGCTTGGCTGCCAATCGCTGTGCCTCTGATTCCTGTATTCCTTTCTCTTTCAGTTTTGAATTGATCATAGAGGTCAATATTTCCTCCTTTTTCTTCTCCTTCCCCCATTTACCCACTGTAGGTATTCAGCATGTTTTTGGAGACTCTAGTGGACTTCATACAAGTCCACAAAGACGATCTTCAAGATTGGTTGTTTGTACTGCTGACGCAACTACTTAAAAAAATGGGTGCTGATTTGCTTGGGTCTGTTCAAGCAAAAGTTCAGAAAGCCCTCGATGTTACAAGGTAAGATTTTTCTTCATATATTTCCACTTAATTCTTCATATATTTCCACTTAATTACTGAGTAGTAATTAAGAAAATTTAGTTTTTGTGTTGAAAGTTCAGATTTTTGAGTCCTTTCAAACCATCAAGATTTCATGAGCTCCATTTGAAAATTGTTAATGATGTCCATTTACATGGTGTAATTTGATACAACATAGGTTCTTAGTTCAAACATTGCATTTAATCTATAAAAAATTTCATTAACATCGGTTGAGTAATTTAAGGTAGTAATTTATTGTAATTAAGATGTAACTGCAGCTTTTCTGGTAAGCGGCCTGAGATGACCCCTAAAAATGGTGCGCTATTCACTTGACCCAGAAAACCCCACAAAATCATGCAAATCAAGAGGTTCAGATCTTCGTGTTCACTTTAAGAACACTTGTGAAACTGTCCAGGCCATAAAGGGTATGCATATCCGAAAAGCCACCAAGTATCTGAAGGATGTCACTTTAAAGAAGCAATGTGTGCCATTCCGTCGTTACAACAGTGGAGTTGGTAGGTGTGCACAGGCCAAATAGTGGGGCTGGACACAGGGTCAGTGGCCCAGAAAGAGTGCTGAATTTTTACTACACATGCTCAAAAATGCAGAGAGTAATGCTGAACTTAAGGGCTTAGATGTAGATTCTCTGGTCATTGAGCACATCCAAGTGAACAAAGCGCCCCCCTGCTGCGCAGGACTTACAGAGCTCACGGTCGGATCAACCCCTACTTGAGCTCTCCCTGCCACATTGAGATGATCCTTACTGAAAAAGAACAGATTGTTCCTAAACCAGAAGAGGATGTTGCACAGAAGAAAAAGATATCCCAGAAGAAACCGAAGAAACAAACACTTATGGCCCGGGAATAAATGCCGCAAAAAATAAATGCAAATAAAAGTAAAAAAAAAAAAAAGATGTAACTGCAAAGTAAAAGATTTTATTCAATCTAATATAAAGATAAAATATTTGCTAAATTTAAAAAGAATGTTTTATTATGCATTCTTTTTTCAGAAGATTTTGAACCAATGATACGTTTTTACTTTCTTGTGTAGATTGTTGAAGTGACTTATTTCAAATATCCATTTATTAAGTCGAGGTGAGTCTAGAATTCAGATATTAGGTATGGAAACATCTCTGATACTGTTGAACTTTTCCCTGAACACATTTTCTGATGAAATCTATAACTGAGGCAAGAGATCATTATTTGCTCTAGTGTTGCTTAGGGGGTTAAATTTATACTTGCAGGGTATAAATTCAAACGTTCTGCTAAAAGCTTACTTGCTGACTTAATTTTTAATTTTTTTTTTGCTTTGTTCTTTCCGTATTTCAGAGAATCTTTTCCAAATGATCTTCAGTTCAATATTCTAATGAGATTTACAGTTGATCAGACCCAAACACCAAGCTTGAAGGTAAAACTTTGAGGTCTTTTGAAGACATTGTAAGGAATTGAAGTATTTTATTCATAAAGTTAATGTTTGTACTTGTGTCACATGAGAAGCTGTTCAATCAGTGGGTTTTGTTTTTGTAAACTTTCAGACAGTCAAGCCAGCACTTCGGGACCAGCTTCACTCTTTTTGGAGCTCCAAGGTTTTATTGGTTTTGTTTTAATCTGCATTATTTCTTTTCTTAACTCTCTTTACAAACTCTGCAGTGTTTCCGATAATGTTTGTATGCATCTATATATTCAACTACTAACCATTATAAACCTCTAAAGCATGCACGGATTTGATTTCAAATGTTATTCGGTGCCAGATTATCTTCCGGAGAAGCTTACTGGGGACTCATAGTTAGAAAGCAACACAAGTATGGCCGTCTAACCCTAAGCTGTTGTGCAAACTCTCTCTATAAAGTCTTTTCTCATTTTATGTTTGTGATTTCCCAGTCCTTTTTTTTTTTCTTCAAAGTTTAGGAGTTTGAATAGGTATTCTGGGCAGAATATCAGTTTTGCCTCTGTATTTCAATTAACAAAAATTTTTAAGTTTAATCTCAGAGCTGTTCTCCAGTTCTTCTTAATTGAAACAGTAGCTTTTTTTTTCTTCTTACAATGTGATATTTCTGATGTGTGCATAAGCTTTAGATTTGGGATTAGCTTTCTCAATTGTTATTAGCACACATTTTCTAATAATTTATGTGGAAACTAGGTAGATACCAATTTTTTGTTACAAATAATTATTTAACATAGAAGAAAATATGTACCCCTGAATTCTTTACTAAAAATGGTTTTATTGAGTTTTCTTAAATGAGATTAACGTCAGGGAAATAACAAGCATATGTACATTTACAAGCCTTGTATTTTCTGCTCTGTTCTGCACGAAATGTTTCTATAAGCATTATTGCCTTGGATTGATTTCCCTTTTAAGTTTCTGAATATGATTTTGCCTTAAAGTCACAATTATGTTTCTTACCAGGGTTGACATGTACTCAACATATGTTATTTTCTCAGAGCTGCTTTGTGAAAGAGGTTCCATCTGTTTTGATTTTTAAAAGTGACCTGCAGAAGGAGAATAATTTACTTGCTATTATTGATAGACATTGTTTAAACTTGTTATTTGTCCAAGCCATTGTGCTAGGTATTCCTTATAATTTTGTCATTAATATTTATAATACGTGATGAACTGTAAACTGTGGAAAGAATTATGATTTAGGTACTGGTGGTAGGTATTCAAATGGTATTGAAAACATATAGAGTTGTTACATGGGCCAGTAGAAATGGAGGTCTGAATCATTAGTTTTCAAAATAAGGGTTGCTAAAGGCCTGAAGAGAAAGACAATGGGAAGTATAAAACTAGTTTCCCTATTAGGAAATGTCATACTGAAGACTGGAATCACAGACTGTTTATCTGAAAGTCATACATACATATACATACACATATATACGTCACGATGGTTTAGTCGCTAAGTCACGTCCAAGTCTACAACCCCATGAACTATAGCCTGCCAGGCTCTTCTGTCCATGGGGTTTCCCAGACAAGAATACTGGAGTGGGTTGCCATTTCCTTCTCCAGGGATTTTCCCAACCCAGCAATCAAACCTGGGTCTCCTGCATTGCAGGCAGATTCTTTACTGATTATTTACCTCATATTACCTCATATTTATGAGAGAATATGTATGTGTATGTGTATATGACTTTTAGAGAAACAGTCTATGTAAATATATGTATGTATATATCATAATCTATATATGGACATATGTATGGTTTTTATATATTATACACACATATATAAAGCTTCAGGGGAAAGTCACTAGGAGAAAGACACCCACAAATTGATGTCTTAGGATAGCAAAAAGGAATTTTATTGGAGCTGTATGTTATGCTGAAAATAAAAGTAACTTTGAGATGGTTGACAGGATTAAGAATTAAAGACTTAACAGATTATAGAAAACCACAAATAACTAAATAGCTTCAGTATGAGATTTATCAAAATTCTTTATTTAAAAAGTGCTGGATCTTTCAGATAAAATTTTATATTTCTCACAGACTGTCATGTAGCCAAATGTCAAAAAGGAAGCAATAAAATAGACAAAGATGGCATACAGAGTGATTTTATTTGAGTAATATTTTTTTAATAAATGGAACTTTTTGACTTTTTTTTCTGAGTTTCAGAAATATGTTTAGAATTATACACACCTTAGCAACTATATTGTTTTTCCTCTCTGAAGAAGAATGCATGTTTATGTTATAAAAAATACAGACTATGTTTATAACCTTTTGAAATATACTACCAAAATATAAATTTTCAAATGATTATATATGTATTACGGTTGTTTTGCTTATTTGTATAGTAAACACACCTATTCTATGAAACTCTTTAGAAACTTTACATGCCTCTATAAATTGCCAAGACATGGTACTAATTAAATCTCACATAGTCCAAATAAATATATTCAAAAAACAAAATGCATTGATGTTTATTCTTTGATTTACTTTAGCTTTCTTTCAGCTGGTCTCACCAATAGAAGGTGACGTGGCTTAAAAATCCAGAATATTATGTATAATAATTTAGTTGGACCTGCTACTCAAAATTAACCATACATCTGTTTCCCTCTTCACTGTATGATTTACTCAGGATGGTGATGGGTTGACTTAAAAAAAAAAATTCTTAAAGTTACAGTTACTTCTTAAAATCATGTATTATGAAATGAAGACAATAAGTTGATGCTTTCTGTCTTCTTTAAACTGGAAGCAGAGAGGGGAAAATGTTCAAGAGTCAGAAGTTTAACTTATTACTTCTGTATATTAACTTGACATAGTACTTCCCAGAGACCTTATTTGGATTGAGTGAGAGAAATGATCAATAATAAGATCAATAATAGGGGATGAAGGAGTACAGGGGAGAAGGCAATGGCACCCCACTCCAGTACTCTTGCCTGGAAAATCCAATGGACAGAGGAGCCTGGTAGGCTGCAGTCCATGGGGTTGCTAATAGTCAGACACGACTGAGCAACTTCAGTTTCACTTTTCACTTTCATGCATTGGAGAAGGAAATGGCAACCCACTCCAGTGTTCTTGCCTGGAGAATCCCAAGGACGAGGGAGCCTGCTGGGCTGCCGTCTGTGGGGTCGCACAGAGTCAGACACGACTGAAGCGACTTAGCAGCAGCAGCAGCAGGAGTACAGAATACCTGATTACCTTAATCTTTGACAATATTTTTTCAAAGTTGCTATTTTAATCATACGTTTAAACCTTCCTTTTTCTAAGTCTGCAAATCAGCATTTAGTACGTGTTTAGAGTCTGCTGTATCCAGGGACTGTACAGTCTCCCAGGTGCCATTTCTAAAGTGCACTGATAATGTCTTAGAGAATCATTATTTAGAAATCTAGAATGTTAGACGTGACTTTAAAAACAGTGGTTCTAAAAAAAAATAAAAAATAAAAACAGTGGTTCTCTAACTTTTTCTACCCTGCCATACTGAGAAAGGGGAGATTATTTAATAATGGCTTACTCTAAGGATAAAGAAGGCTGCGTCTGAGAGAGAAGCATGTATGCTTTGCCCCGCCTCTTGCTGATTTTGGAGCCTGCATCCTACCACACTCCTACCTACCATGCCACCCACATATCAGGAATTTCTGGGAGAATAACAAGACTTTTAAAACTCATATATTATACTTCTTTTATGCACATAAGTATTGTCTCTTCCCCAGTAGTCCTTCTGTAAAGCTTTTTTGTCACATTTATTTTGAGAGGTGGTTCTAGCGGTTGATGGACCTATTAAGGAACCTGGTCTCATTGGAGCCTTAATGTATATTTATCAAAAACCTGTATTGCCCACTTTGATTATCCACTTGATTGCCCACTGGATGTATAATACCTTATTTCCAAAACCCTTTGGTTCGTTTCCCCAAGAGGCAAATTATCCTTCAATGTATAAAGACTGGTTCCCGGGGAGATCTAGACAAGAGTCAGCTCTAAGCTCTGAAGGCAGACTAAAGGAGAAGTGTCTAATCTTATCAAGAGAGTCTTCAACAATTGTTCAAAGATGGGTAATAAAATTTATAAATTCTGCTATGTGTGAGAAAAAAGCCACATTATCATATACTTGTACCTCTGATAGGTAGGTGGTTGTATGTATAACTTCTTTTGCTGTTGATGCTTTTTCATTTTGTATTTGTTAAAAAAATATTACCTAACTATTTCTCAAGTGTTCTTACTGCCTGCCAATGCCCAGCTGATTGTCCTCTCTCTTTGTGCATCCCTGTATAGGTGAAGGTTGCTATCCTCAAATACATAGAAACTCTGGCCAAACAGATGGATCCAGGAGATTTTGTAAATTCCAGTGAAACTCGCCTGGCAGTGTCTCGGGTCATCACCTGGACAACAGAACCCAAAAGTTCTGATGTTCGGAAGGTATGTTTTAGTTTAAGATTCAGAAGGTAAATTAGAAAAGCAAATCAGTCATTTTAGATTGCCAGTTAAGGAAGCTAATATTTTCAGGATGTTACCAGTTAGCATAGAGTTATTTACCTGGTAATATAAAGACCTTAAAAAAAAAAAATCCTCTCTTTTAAATTTTATCCAATTAATGTGACTATAATTTTCAAACTTAGAGTCAAAAATACCTGTCTTTGCCACAGTCTCCTAACCTCTACTCTTACAGCCATTCAGAATTTTTTCCCTTGCATTTACCTATGTATTTCAAATAAGAGTTTGTACTGTTTCTTGATGTATTAATTTTAGGCATTATTTACTGACCTGTTGATAGATTCAGTCATTGTGTATCTGTCTGTCTGCCTTTATAAATGAAGATTTCACTTTCCAATATCCTAGCCTATGTCTTTCCCCATAACCTTCAAAATACTTATGAATCAGCTGTTGGTAATCAGTAGAAAAGAGTTAATTTTGACTGTGGAAGTATTAATTCCTTCACCAAGTGGTTAATTACTGCCTCCCTCCTTATGGAAACTTTATTTGTCCTAGTGTTAATAATTTGCCTTGGTTTTCATTGTCCTGTTTCTCCCCCCAACATATTTTTTAAGTGTTAATAGGTTCAACATCTCTGCCACATGCTCATGGCTGAGATTTTCCATATTCTCAAAAACACTGGTTATTTCTTTTCTGGGGTGTTCCTTTCTAGACCCTCTGTTCTCTTCACCATCTTCCTGAGATTCCTCTTCAACCCTAACAATTCGTTTCTTGCATCCTTTATCTGGCTCTACTGACAGAACCAGAGTAATCAAAACAATATGGTACGGACACAAAAATAGACACACAGATCAATGGAACAGATCTGTGTGGAACAGAAATAAACCCATGCACAAGTGGTCAGTTAACCTATGATAAAGCAACCAGGAATATACAATGAGGAAAGAATAATCTCTTCAATAACTGGTGCTGGGAAGACTGGACAGCTACATGTAAAAGAATGCAATTAGAACATTCTCTAACACCGTATACAAAAATAGACTCAAAATGGATTAAAGACTTAAATGTAAGACTGAATACTGTTAGTATCCTAGAAGAAAACATAGGCAGAACACTCTCTGACATAAATCACAGTAGTGTTTTTTGGTTCCATCTCCCAAAGCAAAGGAAATAAAAACAAATGGGACCTAATTAAATTTAACAGCTTTTGTAGAGCAAAGAAAACCATAAACAAAACAAAAGACAGCCTATTGAATATGGGAGAAAATATTTGCAAATGATTGTTAAGGGATAAATATCCAGCATATATAAACAACTCGTACAACTCAACATCAAAAAAAAAAAACAAAAAACAGCTTAATTGAAAAATAGAAAAACTGAATAGACTATTTTTCAAAGAGAAAATGCAGATGGCCAACAGGCACATAAAAAGATGCTGAAAATCACTAATCATCAAGGAAATACAAATCAAAACTACAAAGAGATGTTACCTTACACCGGTCAGAATGGCTGTCATCAAAACGAACACAGATAACAAGTGTTAGCAAGGATGTGGAGAAAAGGGAACCCTCATACACTGGTGTTGGAAATGTAAATTGGTGCAGTCACTGTGAAAACAGGTCCTTAGTTTCAAAGAACTAAAAATAGAACTACCCTATGACCCAGCAATTTCATTCCTGGGTATATGTCTTACAAAAAAAAAAGCAAGAACATTAATTTGAAAAGATATACACACACCAATGATGTTCATAGCACCATTATTTACAGTTGCCAAGATCTGGATGGTAGCAACATGTGTCCATCAACAGATGAAAGGATAAAGAGGTGGTACACACACACACACACACCATGGAATACTACTAAGCTGTAAAAATGAGCACAGTTTTGCCATTTGCAGCAACACGGTTGAACTTTATGCTAAGTGAAATAAATCAGACAATGACAAATACTGTACGATGTCACTTATGTGTGAAATCTAAAAAATTAAACAAACTAGTGAATATAAGAAGAAAGAACTCTATTCACAGATACAGAGAACAATCTAGTGGTTACCAGCAGGAGAGGGATAATATGGGAGTGGAGAATGATGAAGTACAAGCATTTAAATATAAAACCAGTCACAATGACATATTGTACAAGGGAAGTATTAAGTATAAATGAGTTACAATGTATGAGTCACTATAGTATACACCTGTAACTTATATTGTATAGCAAAAAGTACTTCAATTTTAAAAATCAGGCCAAACAAACAAAAAAGATTAAGCATAAATTAATAAAATAGAGAGTAGAAAAGTGATAGAGAAAATTAGTAAAACCAAAAATTGTGTTTTTTGTAAATATTAACAAAATTGACAAACTTGTAGCTTGATAGAAAAAAGAAGGCTGAAATTACTAGGTTTAGAAATGAAAAGAGATTTTTATTACTAGCCTTACAGAAATAAAGATGATTATAAATGAATGCTACAATATTGTATGCCAGGAAGTAGTAAACTTGAATGAAATGGACAAATCCCTAGATAGACACAAATTAACAAAACTAACTGGAAAAGTCAATAGAACAAGTTAAGAGATTAATTTAGTAATCAAAAAACCACCAACAAAGAAAAGCCAGGCTCAGATGGTCTAACTGATGAGTTTTACCAAACATTAATATCAATTCTTCTCAAACTCTTCTTTAAAATCCATAAGAGATAGGAACACTTTCCAACTCAATTCTATGAGGGCAGTTGTATCTTGGTAACAAACCCAGACCAAGACATCACACAGAAAAAGAAAACTACAGATCAGTATCTCTTACAAATATGGACACTTTTAATCCTCAACAAAATACTGGCAAACCAAATTCTGTAACATAAAAAGAGACTTACAAACCAAGACCAAGTGGAATTTATCGCAGAAATGCAAGGTTGAGTTAACATCTGAAAGTCTCTTATAGTACTCCATATGACTACTAAAAAGACAAAAGCCACATGATTATCTCATCAGAAAAGGCATCTGGCAAGATCTGACATCTTTCATGACCAAGACTAAATAGCAAGCAAACTAACAAGGGAAGGGAACTTTCTAAGCCCAATACCGGGCACCTCCAAATATCCACAGCTACTTAATGGTGAAAGATTGGATGCTTTCTCTGTAAAATCAGGAACAACAGATAGATGTCTGTTCTCACCATTTCTGTTCAATGCTGTAGTAGGGTTCTAGCCAGGACAGTTAAGCTGGAAAAAGCAAAAAAAAAAAAAAAAAAAAAAAAGAGAAAGAAAATGAAAGAGACAAAAGAGAAAGAAGGGAAGAAAAACTATTTCTATTCGCAAATGATATAATTTTATGTATAGAAAATCCTTTAGAATCACTAAAATATTATTAGAACTAATAAACCCATTCAGCAGGATTGCAAGGTGCAAAATTAATATACAAATATCAGTTGTATTCTAAACACTTGAACAATCCAAAAATGAAATTAAGGTAACAATTCCATTTAAAATAGCACTAAGAAGATTAAAAAGCGATAAATTTAACAAAGGAAGCACAGAGTTTATAGTAGAAACTATAAAACAATATTGAAAGAAATTTAGGATGGAAAATCATCCCATGTCCTTGGGTGAGAAAATCAGGTCTTCTGGGATCAGAAGACTTACTATATTAAGATGTCAGTACTCCCCAGAGTGACCTATAAATTCAGTGTAATCCCTACCGTATCCTAGCTGGCTTCATAGAAATTGAGAAGCTGATTGCAAAATTCATAATGGAATTCCTGGGGCCCTATAATAGCCAGAGCAGCCTTGGGGGAAAAACAAGTAGGAGGACTTTACACTTGCTGACTTCAAAACCTAATACAAAGTAATGGTAATCAAGGCAGTGTGGTAATGGGTTAAGGATAGACATAAAGACCAATAGAATAGAACTGAGAGTCCAGAAGGAAACCCGTGTCTGTGGCCAATTGCTTTTCAACAAGTGTGCCAAGACCATTGCCCTTGGTAGGTCATATTTGTTATACTTTTCATAATCCCGTCTTACTTTCCAAAAACAAATGGTAAGTCGAAAAAATGTTTTTTATTGTTTCAGCAAAGAAATTTGAAAGTATGTAGGAACATCTTTTTCCCTAAGAAAGGTGGTCTGGCACTATTGAATAGAAATGTTGAATGAAGAAAATGGTCTCCTTTGAGTAATCATCTGCTTCTTATATGTCTTTGTTTTCTAGGCAGCGCAGTCAGTCCTGATTTCCTTATTTGAACTCAATACCCCAGAGTTTACAATGTTATTAGGAGCTTTACCAAAAACTTTTCAGGATGGTGCTACCAAACTTCTTCATAATCACCTTCGAAACACTGGCAATGGAACCCAGGTCTTTTTTCACTTGTTTTATTTTTTTTGGCCGTTGTTTAATGTGATGGATGGTTAACAACAGTAATTGCTTTCTTTTTTGCATGAAGTAAACTTTGATCCTAATGTGTAATTTTTGCATCTGCATTAGGCAGCATTTCCTGAGCAGAAATAAATATTGTCCTGGAAAGAATAGTCCTTAGGCCTGTAATTGTTCTATTATTATTTGGTGTGCATTAGGGTGGTGGTGAATGGTGACCACAGTATGAACAAGGAAAGTGAAATATAACAGAACTTAGATGAGAACTTAGATCAGTGCAAGCCATGAGAATTAGAACATGCTCTTTAGATGAACCAGTCTTTATTGGAGGACCAGAAAGGATGACTTATTCCAGGAATAACAGGCCCAAGGAGGGTAGTGCTTTAAAGGACGTGTTCACATTTAATAATTACAGGCTTGTCAGTCTATAGGTGCTTGAATAATACAAGAGTTTGTTTTGGAGAAGTAAGATCTGAGTAAATGAAGGGTTAGTGTTATATCTAAATGGTATTGAACTATTTGCATAATATGCCAAAGAATTGAACTTGGGTTTTAAAAAGACAAAGAGGACAATACCTTTGATAATGCATAAAGGAGAAAGCAGGTGCACTTATGTCAGGAGTAAGGTAAAGTGTAAGGGGAAAACAATGTGAGAACCATTTCTTGGGGCCAAAGTCAATTACTTTTTTAAATGAAAAGGGGGAATTCCCTGGTGGTGCAGTGGCTGGAATTCTGCACTTCCACTGCCAGGGCCGTGGGTTGACTCTCTGTTCAGGAAACTAAAATCCCACAAGCTACATGGGACAAAAACTAAAAATTAAAAACATAAAAGGAGAAGATATTGTTTTATTATCTTAAGAGATAGGCAAATTGCTAATATGACCAGATTTTACTTCTTTGATGTCTTTGTAAAAATCATTTGTAAATCAAACTGAAGGAGGAACAAAAATTTAAGTGATTGTAATGATTGGAGGTAAATTTCCAGTTGTTCAAGCTGGTTTTAGAAAAGGCAGAGGAACCAGAGATCAAATTGCCAACATCCGCTAGATCATGGAAAAAGCAAGAGAGTTCCAGAAAAACATCTATTTCTGCTTTATTGACTATGCCAAAGCCTTTGACTGTGTGGATCACAATAAACTGTGGACAATTCTGGAAGAGATGGGAATACCAGACCACCTGACCTGCCTCTTGAGAAACCTATATGCAAGTCAGGAAGCAACAGTTAGAACTGGACATGGAACAACAGACTGGTTCCAAATAGGAAAAGGAGTACATCAAGGCTGTATGTTGTCACCCTGCTTATTTAACTTCTATGCAGAGTACATCATGAGAAACGCTGGACTGGAAGAAGCACAAGCTGGAATCAAGATTGCCGGGAGAAATATCAATAATCTCAAATATGCAGATGACACCACCCTTATGGCAGAAAGTGAAAGAGGAAAGTGAAAAGGTTGGCTTAAAGCTCAACATTCAGAAAACAAAGATCATGGCATCTGGTCCCATCACGTCATGGGAAATAGATGGGGAAACAGTGGAAACAGTGTCAGACTTTCTTTTTTGGGGCTCCAAAATCACTGCAGATGGTGATTGCAGCCATGAAATTAAAAGACGCTTTACTCCTTGGAAGAAAAGTTATGACCAACCAAGATAGCATGTTCAAAAGCAGAGACATTACTTTGCCAACAAAGGTCCGTCTAGTTAAGGCTGTGGTTTTTCCAGTGGTCATGTATGGATGTGAGAGTTGGACTGTGAAGAAAGCTGAGTGCTGAAGAATTGATGCTTTTGAACTGTGGTGTTGAAGAAGACTCTTGAGAGTCCCTTGGACTGCAAGGATATCCAACCAGTCCATTCTGAAGGAGATCAGTCCTGGGTATTCATTGGAAGGACTGATGCTGAAGCTGAAACTCCAATACTTTGGCCACCTGATGCAAAGAGTTGACTCATTGGAAAAGACTCTGATGCTGGGAGGGATTGGGGGCAGGAGGAGAAAGGGACGACAGAGGATGAGATGGCTGGATGGCATCACTGACTTGATGGATGTGAGTTTGAGTGAACTCCGGGAGTTGGTGATGGACAGGGAGGCTTGGCGTGCTGTGATTCATGGGGTCACAGGGAGTCGGACACGACTGAGCGACTGAACTGAATGATCGGAGGAAGGAATTGGCTTATGGCAGGGAGCTAATTTAAGATTGTTAATTTGGAATCTTGTTTAATTATTGAGGAAAAAAGATTGTTGTTGTAATATTTAGGAGAAGGAATAGCTGAGGATAACAACAACAAAAAACTTAAAGAGCTAGATTGCTGAATGGGAAGAAAGTTTTTCCCCACAGAAACTAGAGATAAGTACATGAATATTTTAAGATAATGACCTAGCAGGACTTCCTTGGTGGTCCAGTGGTTAATAATCTGCCTTGCAGTGCAGGGAACATGTATTCAATCCCTGGTCGGGGAACCTGGGATCCCACATGCATGGAGGAACTTGAGTCTGCATGCCACAATTAAGGCCCAGCGCAGCTAAATGAATTTTAATAATAAATTTTTAAAAAGAGAACAGTAAAATAATGATCTGGGAACTTCCCTGGTGGTCCATCGGTTTAGATTCTGTGCTTCCAGTGCAGGGCCATGGGTTTGATCCTGGTTGGGGAGTTAAGATCCCACGTATCTCACTACACAGACAAAAAATTTTTTTAAATCTTTTAAAATACATAAAATAATGACCTCTTAATATAAATCTGGCTCTTTCATGTGTTCAACATGTTGACTGTATGGCTTCCCTAAGAGCCTGTCATATGTTAATGTTTATTTGATTCTTGTCCGTCAGGGTTCCATGGGAAGTCCTTTGACAAGACCAACACCACGGTCACCAGCCAACTGGTCCAGTCCTCTTACTTCTCCTACCAATACGTCACAGAATACTTTATCTCCAAGGTAATAAAAGGATTGTTTACCATCATGGTTTGTAT
Source organism: Bison bison bison (assembly GCF_000754665.1). Taxonomy (NCBI): domain Eukaryota; kingdom Metazoa; phylum Chordata; class Mammalia; order Artiodactyla; family Bovidae; genus Bison; species Bison bison. Next base: position 7,347,107 of record NW_011494615.1, read on the forward strand.
TTGCAGATTCCCATTCTTAGAAAAACTGACATTAATATAAATCCAGTTGATTACTACTTAACTAAAATGTCTTGGACACATAGAAACTGAGCGAATTAAAACAATGTTAGGTTTATCCAAAATGAACCCTTTAGATGATAATAATATATAGGATATGGAATTCTTTTTCTTGTAAGTGACAGGAAAACTTATGGACACAGCTTTTGGAAAAAAGCAAGCAGTAATTAAACATTAAATAGCATAGTTATTGTTTCTCAGATAAGCTGTATAAATCCATTAATTTCCAGTTGTGTCTTTCAGTTATAATAGTTGATATAAACGAGATCAAGTTATAATGAAAATTTTAGATCTAATATTGGCCAACCACCTGTTAAAAATAGAAAAAAAAAGTTTATAGACAAAAAAATGTAAAAATAAAAACATAGGGAAGGGTAAATATAAAATGGCAATATGTATACTTCTTAGGAAAAAAATGTGATCTTGAGATTGATCCTTCATGAGACTTGTGAAATTTTCACACTTGAGCAAATCCCACGTGAGCTATATTTCAGAAGAAGTTATTAATTAACTCATTAATGGATTAACATTTTTTTCCCTTCTCCTGGTCTTTAAAAAAATGGCTTAGTAGCCATTATTGTCCTTATCAGCTTGATTTTTGTTATTAGCCATATAGCATATTCTTCATCATATTCATTACAATTATATAAGATGTTTCATTATATTGCAAAACATATTGCAAACTTACCATCATATTTTTTCATGCCTATGCATATGTGATAATTATGATGGCTAAATTCCAGACTGAGTTGAATTTTAGAATCTGATTATAGAATTCATATTTCAGTGGGACTTCCTGGCAGTCAAGTGCTTCGGGCTCTCTTTCCACTGCAGGGGGCACTGGTTCCATCCCTGGGGTCAGGGAAGTAAGATTCTACATGCCTCATGATGTGGCCAAAAAAAAGAATTCATATCAGTAACACATATTCTATGTTAAAAATTCTCAATCGTCTTACATATTTGTGTAAAATGTGTTAATCTCCTCTTCCAGCAGTACCCACTGGGGTTAGCAAACTCTGTAAAGAGTCATATGGTAAATATTTTAGACTTTGCCAGCAGGGTAGTCATTGTCAGGTCTATTCAACTCTGCTGCTGTAGTGTGAAATAGCCATAGACAATAGCTAAATAAATCAGCATTGCTATGTTCCAAAATAATTTCGGGAAGATCCCCTGGAGGAGGAAATGGCAATCTACTCCAGTATTCTTGCCTGGAAAATTCCATGGACAGAGGAGCCTGGCGAGCTACAGTCCATGGAGTCGCAAAGAGTTGGAGACGACTGAGCACGCACACACGCACACACATAACTTGAGTTTTATATAATTTTCATGTGTCATGAAATGTGTTTTGATTTTTTTCTCAGCTGTTTAAAAATGTAAAAAAAAGTTCTTAAGGTGAAAAGAAAAACCAGTTGTCAAGGGCTGTGCCTTATAGAGTCACTATAAACTGCCCTTGATGAGCAAACAGGGGGACATGCTCTTTAGCCGTTTGTACCTGTCAGGTTTTGTTTCGCTAATTATGCTTTAGAACATACGCATTCTCTAACTCTGTCTTTATAAACATCCTGTGCCATTTCCTCAGATATATTTGTATTTTAAAACTACACAGAAACAAAAATTAATTGTTGTCTTTTTCATAGTGCTTTTGATTATGACACAGAAAATATGAACTCTGAAGATATTTATAGCTCTCTTAGAGGTGTCACTGAAGCAATTCAGAATTTCAGCTTCCGTAGTCAAGAAGATATGAATGAACCATTGAAAAGAGATTCTAAAAAAGATGATGGCGATTCAGTGAGTATTTGAATATTCTTACATTCTACACGTTTTCATTAAGAGTTTAATTTTGTTTTTAAACTTTTCTTTCTGTCACTTTCAGATATAAACTTCCAGGAGTCAATTATTTTGTTTTTAAACTTTTCTTTCTGTCACTTTCAGATATAAACTTCCAGGAGTCAATTGCTCAGTATTTACTGAGTACCTACCTTGCTCCAGGCTCTGTTCTGAGTCTTAGATTTACAAGGCATAGATAGATGCTGCCCTCAAGTTCCTTGTGGAGTTTCGGATAGAGATTAGTGCTGTAGGAAAGATGACATTTGCACTGAGACCCAAAGAGAGCCATACAAGATCTAGGAGAGGAGAATTCCATTAAGGAAATAGCAGGCACAGAGACACTTAGATGGGAGCAGGCTTTGTCCAGCTGAGAACCAGGACGAAAGCCAGTGTAGTTACGAAAGCACGTGCGTTATGAAAGAGCGGAGGACCAGAACATCGACAAAATAAAGTGTTTAGACTTTTTGAAAATTCCTGTTCAGTGTGGTGGTATTTTCATCAGTTTATGTGGTTCTAGTTAAGAATGTTATGACTCATCTTTCTAACATTGTGAATATTATTGTTCAGTTTGTTATTTCTGCCACTATATAAAGAGCTGTTGATATTTCTACTCTACTTCGACTTTTCTCTGACATCTTAGACTTTTCTAAGAACAAGCTACCCCACCATTTCCTGTGGAATCTTTGGTTTCTCAGTGTTTGCACAGTTGTGGAACACTGCAGCACCTTAGCAGATCTCTAAAGGGCCGCCTTCTCTGCCTCCTGACTTCTTTCCTGCTATTGTTTTTCTCCCCATGCCTACATGGCAGATGCGCCAGAAAACTGAATGCCAAAACCCTGCTTACTACTCGTATTTGAGGTTCCCTGCCTCACAAGTTGAGTGTGGTAGCAGTAAGAGGTAAGGAGGCATCACTGCATGATTGAGACTTCCCTCCTAGAGTAGCAAGGGCAGTGCCAAGTAGTGGATTCCGGCAGGAGTGAGTGTGCCATTTACTCACTAGTCAGATATCATTTGTAAACCTCATGTCTGCCTAAGGAAAATAGGGATGTTACTGCATACCTTAAAAAATTATTATGCGTATAATAAATCATGTGATTCCATCTAGCCCAGACCTCTTCTGAGTTCCAGATTCATACATCTAGCTTCCTGTTTGAACTCCAGATCTTTCCCCCAAACTGTTCTTTTCTGTCTCAGTTGATACAATGCTAGTTGCTCAGCCAAAAACCTTGGACACACAGTTGTCCTCATCTTGTCTCTGTGTCTCATCCTCCCTACTCAGTCCATCAGGAAATCTGTTTAGTCTGTCTTCAAATACAAGCCGCAGTCTACACAGTAGAATTTTTTCCCTTGTTACCTCTCCAACATCATCCCCTACTACTCTTTTCTGCTCTAGCCACTTGCCTCCTCGCTGTTCCTTCAATGTACAGGGCATGCTTTTTGCCTCAGTGCCTTTGTCTTAGCTGCCCCCTCTGCCTTAAACATTCTTATTCCAGATAGCCATGGCCAGTTTCCTCCAGAGCTTTGCTGCAATGGCTTCCCAGTGAATCTTACTCTAACCACACTGACTCACCTGCAGCCTTGGCACTCAGATCCCTTTAATACTGCCCTTGCCTGCCATAGGAGAGTCACCTCCTACTGTACCACATATGTAACTCACTCATGACATTTTCTAATGTCTCTGTCCCTCGACTAGAATGTCAGCTTCATGAGGACAGACGGCATTCTCTCATTTGTTAACTAATATATTCTCAATGCTGGTAATGATGCCTGGCATGGAATACGTGTACAATAAATATTTAAAGAATATTTGTAGAACACCTTGCCACTGGCATAGCACATGGTTGCTCACTGTATGGTGGTAATGGTGATACTGATGGTGGTAATTGGTATTTTGATAAGTTATGTTAATGTGCCCAAACTCCATCATGCAGCATTCTAAAAGTCATGCTGTCCTGTGTGGCCTCTTGTTCCTTAAGTAGGCCTTTTTAAATTCAGTTTTCTTATACTTTATTAACATATTGTCATTGTAGAATTTACAACCTTAATAATGAAATCTGGGAGCTTTTTGTTCTGTGTTTCTAATGAAAGTTGTTTTGATCTTTTACTGGCATAGAGAAACTTGCTAATCACATTGTATATATTTGATCCCGCCCTTAATAAGGAAACTGTAGGAATCATTAGAGACAGCATTCTTTCATGATTCTTATTTGCCCTTACGGCTATGGTTTCTTTACATCTCTTCTAGTAGACTTTGACTTTCTGAATGTAAGTTTTAGCTCATCATCATGTGGATTTCTGTGACTTAATTTTTTCAGCTGGTTTTTGTTATCTTTTCAAAATAGCCTTTCAAGCAGTAGGGAAATACCTTTTTAGACTTTCAAACAGACATTTGAAATGATTTAATTTGCTGTTCATTCCTCTTCCCATTAATAGATGTGTGGCGGCCCTGGGATGTCTGATCCAAGAGCAGGAGGTGATGCTACTGACTCAAGCCAAACAGCCCTTGATAATAAGGCTTCACTGCTCCATTCAATGCCTGCTCACTCCTCTCCACGCTCTCGAGACTATAATCCATATAACTATTCAGATAGCATCAGTCCCTTCAACAAGTCTGCCCTCAAGGAAGCCATGTTTGATGATGATGCTGACCAGTTTCCTGATGGTATGTCCCATCTGTGTTCGGAGGACTGCTAATCAATGATGCAAAAGAAATATATGCGTTCTTTTTGTGTAATTCCCTAAAAAGGAAGGATCTTTGAGGGTGGGAATGTTCTCTGCCATCTTCTAGGAGCTCATTTCTATTGGTTCAGTAGTTTTCTTCTTCATAATAAAAGGTTAATCCTCCTAAGAGCATCTTTGAAATCAAGAAAACTTTAGTTTTCCCAGGAACAACTGAAACCAGTTACATTTTCATTTAGTTATTAATTTTTATACGGAGTGACAAAACCCTTTAAAGGGATACCCATTCTTTAGTGTGAAGTTATAAACTCTTTAATCAAGGATTGAATATGGGAAAAGGTACAATTAAGATTTGGAGTTGGCTTAGGTCTAAGCTCTGTGTGTGTGTGTGTGTGTGTGTGTTAGTCGCTCAGTCATGTCAGACTCTGCTACCCCGTGGACTATATAGCCCACCAGGCTCCTTTTTCCATGGAACTCTCCAAGCAAGAATACTAGAGTGCGTTCCCATTTCTTTCTCCAGGGGATCTTCCCAACCCAGGGATTGAACCCAGGTCTCCTGCATTGCAGGCAGATTCTTTACCATCTGAGCCACAAGGGAAGTCTGGGTCTAAGCTCATAATATATAGGAAATAAGCTGCCTCACCTGGGAGGTTGGTTGGCCTTCTTGCACTTCACTTGTCACGGTCTGAGATCCATCTTACCTGCCCTTCTGACCTTAGTATGCTGTAAGGTTTGGATAAGATGTATAGAAACTGATTAGAAAGTGTAAAACAGTGCAAATAGTATTTTTTTATTTTCTTTGTTTTTAATAATAAGGAATTGCATATTTCCTCTGTAAATTACGTGATTCATTACTTCTTTATTGAACTAAAGGCTTAAGTAATCTTTAGTAATATGTAACTAAATGTAGATAAACTTGAAAGTCTCCCCCTCAACACTGCCTCATGATTTCATGATTAGGTATTCATAGTTTCTGATATTCCTTTATTCCCTCAGTGTTGCTGTCAGTGAACTTATTTTTGCATAAACTTTTGTGCACATACACAGATAATTTTAAGAGCATTCTAGAAATAGAATTGCTCAATTAAAGGATATGTAAGTCTTAAGTTTTCAGAGTTACTACCAGTTACCAACTCAAAACACATGGCCAGTTTAAGTAGTACTGATTTCCTTAGCAACCCAGAATGTTTAAGTGTTTTTATGTTTTATCATTGTGATAGGTATAAAATAGGTTATCCTAATGAGCCTTTCTTTAATTGTTAGGAAGACTGAAAAATTAGCTCTCAATTTTGTTTTTTAATTTTTCTGATTTTGAAGAGTAGAAAGATCTCTTCACTTCTGTATTTCTTTACTAATGCAGTCGATGAATCATGTTTTTACCAACATGTCATATTAAGTGACTGAATATATCACAAATATCACAAAGGCAAAATTATGACAATATACCAAATTCCCTAAATTACATAAGAATCTATAAAATTGTGACCATTATGCACTTCGGTGTGTTTTAATCTATCATATGTAGTTGACTATGCTGTTGAGGTTTAGTCACAATAGCAGCATAACAGGAGTGTGTGAATAAACTGGACATAGCAGCAAAGTGCCCTTGGATCCCTGAGTCATACCAGCAGCCTGGTGATTGAGACCTAGCTTTAACAACTTAATTGTTTTTATATTATTTATGCACAGCAGTCACAGCTGCTTCATCGCCCATCTGTGTGTGTGTCTATGTGTAGGGTTGCTTTTTTTTTTAAGTATTATTTCAAAACAGGCAAAAGTTTAAAAGTTGTGAATACAGTTCCTCCTTGAGAAGGATCAAACCCCATCAACCCTAAAGAAAATCAACCCTGAATATTCATTGGAAGGACTGATGCTAAAGCTGAAGCTCCAGTATTTTGGCCACCTGCTGTGAAGAGCCAACTCACTAGAAAAGATCCTGATGCTGGGAAAGATTGAGGGCGGGAGAAGGGAATAGCAGAGGATGAAATGGTTGGATGGCAGCATCGACTCAATGGACATGAGTTTGAGCAAACTCTGGGAGATGGTAAAGAACAGGGAAGCCTGGCGTGCTCAGTCCATGGGGTTGCAAAAAGTTGGATACCACTGAACGAATGAACAACAACAACAAATCAGAAACAGGATATTTACAGTTTTAAAATACCTCTCCAAAAAAAAAAAAAAAAAACCCTACTAATTACAAAATGAGTAACTTCACAGTGGAGAAGCCTAGGAGCAGCACCATAATTAAGTAATCAAGGTTATATCACCAACCTTGGGCAAAGTGAAATCATGTGTTAGTCAACAGATGCACTGTCACCTCTGTGATACTGATGCCAAGAGCACATAATCTAAATCTGATCATAAGAAAACATCAAACAAACCTTAATTGAGGGAAATGCTACAAAATAACTGGCCTTTAGTTTTTAAAAGTGCCACGGTCATGAAAGCCAAGAAAGGACTGAACACTGAAGGAGACGTGAAGACTAAATGCAACATGACCTTCTTAAAAGTATAGACATATAATTTACGTATAGACACATAATTTCCTATTGTATTCAATGGGTTATAATGTTTAATTATCATTATTTATTTTGATGCTCAAGTTGTCCTTGACTTGACCACCAGGATCCCATTTAAGCTGGCTTTGTGTCCTTTTAACATGTCCCCATCCTTACATTCTGACACAGCATAATCTTACACTGTCCTTACTTCAGTCCTGGAACTAGCCATTTGTCCAAGGATCAATCCTTGGTTTCCTTTAATAGGAACTGATCTTTTAAGACTAAAGTTTGGGCACTTGTTATATACTTCCTCTAAGTGACTAGAGCTAAGGAGTATGTATGCATTGATATATATCTATTTCTGTATCTGTCAAAAGCTGTATGTTTGTACCAATAACTCCAATTGCAGTCTAGCACCATGAGATTAATTTTAGTTTCTCTCTTTACATGCTGATAACTCCTGTGAGAAGCCTGACTTCCATTATCTTTAGTACATTTACTTATTTGATCAGCCCTCCTGTGTGCAACCTGTTCTCCATCCCGACCACCACTTCCTCACTTGCACACACGCATGCCTCACCCTGCTGGGCTCCCCCTTCCACGTGGACACTGACACCCACTGCTCTTCTGCTTGGGCTCTTGACAGATCACACCTGGTTGCCACTACATGGGGACACGCTTCCTGTTCTGGCTGAACTCTGAAACGCCTGCCTTTCCCCTTCTCACATGTGGAAACCCTCTTTACTCTGACCATGAATGTGTCTCCAGGCCCGTAATTTTGATGAGTGAAAAAATATCTTCATTTTATGAGATTGAGGAATTGTGTTTTTACCAACTTCTCATGTTAAAAGAGACTCGATATATCACAAATATCACATCACAAAGCCAAAATTGTGACAGCGTAGCAAGATCACCCCCTACTCTAATTTTCTTCTCCTTTACTAAAGATCATCTGTTTCCTATTTGTTAAAGGAAAATATCTTTGGAAATTAGCTGAAACCTAAACTGGGTTGAATAGCTCTGAACTTGAGAACATTATTTCTTCACAGTGTAATACTTGATTGACTTCTGAAACATAAGCCGGACCTTTTATGTTGAATAAACACTCTTCAAAGATGGATAAGCCTCCTACTAAACCAAAATAGTAGTTTCTCCAGGCTTTGTGCAGCAGTTATTTTCATTTATTGTCTGTTTTCTTTTTAAAATCTGAGGTGAAGACTTTGTTTGACATTATTGTGAATGTTGCTGACACTATCCTGTTTAATATATTGACCTCATTTTTGCTGTTTTGACTTTTCTTTTATACCCTGGCCCCAGGTAAAATTTCCCCTCTTCTTTTTGTTTTTACAATCTAAAACTTTTGTTCAGTTCAGTTCAGTCGCTCAGTCGTATCCAACTCTCTGCGACCCCATGAACCGCAGCACGCCAGGCCTCCCTGTCCATCACCAACTCCTGGAGTCCACCCAGACCCATGTCCATTGAGTTGGTGATGCCATCTAACCATCTCATTCTCTGTCGTCCCCTCCTTCTCCTGCCCTCAGTCTTTCCCAGCATCAGGCTCTTTCCAGTGAGTCAGTTCTTCGCATGAGGTGACCAAAGTATTGGAGTTTCAGCTTCAACATCAGTCCTTCCAAAGAACATCCAGGACTGATCTTTAGGATGAACTGGTTGGATCTCCTTGCAGTCCAAGGGACTCTCAAGAGTCTTCTCCAACACCACAGTTCAAAAGCATCAGTTCTTCTGCGCTCAGCTTTCTTTACAGTCCAACTCTTGCATCCATACATGACCACTGGAAAAACCACAGCCTTGACTAGATGGACCTTTGTTAGGAAATAACTATTTTCTTCAAGTGGGAGTTTCTATGAAAGAAAATTTGTTTTAAAACTCTGAGATACTCTTATTAAGTATCTCTCTTACTCAGATGTTTCTGTACATGTCACAGACAGATACATACATTAGTGATAGATTTATCAAAATAACAAGTCAAACTCACTCATAGCCAGTTCTAATTATGACCTTCGTAAAGTTCACCAGGGACTGTAATATTCCAGAATATATACTATCTCTGGTGAGGATAATACTGTTATTCAAGAGAAACTCATGTTTTAGACCTAGATTCTCATTCTGACCCTAGGAGGTGGGTGCCGTTTTCCAGTTCTACTGATAAGAAAACCCAGCCTCCACAGTAATTAAGAGTGTGCTCCTGTCCCACAAAGGCTGAGAGAGAGAGGCTTGCTGAGACTCATGAGCCTCTGTTCTTTTCACAGAACCACAATGCCTTTCTGTGTTAGAAGAGGAAATACAGTTGGCTATACTTTATCAATAAATAATTTGTCCTTTCTTTGGCAGAAATTAGTTTCCTGTCAGTCATCTGTCCAGACCATTATATGTGACAAATCATTTCTAATTATCTTCTAGAGTAATTACAAAGCCTATATTCATGAAGAAGAGAACTGAGTTCCTTTGAAACAAAGCGTTTTCTTGAGATTTCCCTTTATTCAGCTGAAATAAAATACACTCTTAATCAGAATGATTTTCTGACATCTTTGAAAGTCTGATAATGTAAGTTCTCAGGAGTGATTCTTGAGGAGTTCGTAGAGATGTATTTATCCTGCTGCAGTAGTTCTTTTTAAACCAGCAACATTGTTCTAATGTTGGTCTATAACAGATGATTTTATTATAAGTTTATTTTTATTCTCCAAATTAAGATCTTTGAACTGAAATTTCATATTTTTCATGATTTTGCTTTGCATTCCTTAAAAATTCTTCTTAATTTTCCAAAATCCTAATTTGGTTCTCCTCAGTGCTCATTCTTTCCAGATTACCTCAAGTTATAATTTCAGTAGTCACATTTTGTGCTGTCATATATGAGTGTTTGGGGATCAGAGGTTCTTAGTGCTCTTACTATAGTTCCACGAAAGTTGTCCTAACACATTTCCTTTTTTATAGTTGGTAAGTGTTGTCGTTTTATTTGATTCAGTTTCCCTTCCCTATCATTGTTAGTTTTATTCCAATAGAAGTCATCTGGGAACTTGTGTGGAGGTTCAGTGATTAAGACTCGGCGCTTCCAATGCTGAGTGGGGCCAAGGGTTCAACGCCTGGTTTGAGGAGCTAAGATCTCCATGCTGTGGGGTGCAACCAAAAGGGGGAAAAAAATTCATCTGTTCTGGTAGTTCAGCTTGGTTTTCTTTCTTCAGATTTCTGAATCCTCTTAAGTGAAATAGAGCTTTTCTTTCCGTAGTTGTAGATTTCCTGAGATCTGTGATGTCAGGTCATTGGTATCTCTAGGTCCATGGCTAACCAGCCAGCAGGATGTGCACAGTAGTGTCTATTTTTATGGACCAGTAGTGAGCCATCTGGCAGACTACAACCTCCACGTCACTTTAGGAAAACGTGCAGTTTCCTCTTGAACCTTTCCTTTTGTTGGCTCTGACCCTCTCCAGAAGACCAGAATGCTCGTGCCGAGCAGAGCCACAGAGCATATGGCTCCACAGTGTCAGCCGTCTTTCCTGGAGAGGCAGTGACCCAGGTGGACCTTCTAGGCTCAGGCACCATGGTCTGTGGTTATTTTATTCCAGAGACGGGGTTAGAAGGGAACGGAATCTACGGCACAAGCTCTGCTCACACAGATGCCTGCCCAAGTCCCTGAAAACCTGAATTTATCATGTATTTTATCATCAAAAGAATTTAGGAAGAACTCTAGTGTTTTGTAGTGTTCTGAAGTGAACTTTTGGATTGAATTGTCTTTCCTACAAAGATGACTCAAAGCATTATCTGGTGACTGTTGAAAAATAACCAGCATGTCCTTAAAATTCAGAAAATTAATGAGTTCATAATTACACTTTTAAAAAAGAAAGCAGAAACAAATGAAAACTCTTTGGTAACCACTGGGCCCAAACTTTTGACTCTGAAATTTAAAGGGAAATATTAAACTCCTTTTCAGGGTAATCAGAATAGCACTAGCTGACAAACTCACGCTCAGAAAAATTACAACACATTTTTAACTCCTAATAAAATAATTAATTCAACCCCTTCAGTAAGTGAAATCTTTAATTCAGAGATTGACAGACAGAGAACTTTACAATGGTGGGATCAAGTTGTTACTGGTTAAATCCAGTGATCACTATTGGTATCGCTAAAAATGGAGTACCCAAACCCTGTGAGCCTCTTGGCATGACAACATAGAAATGCATGCTGAAGTGAGTAAGGATGAAATGATACATTTGGGATTTGCTAGAAATACTTGAGAAAAATAAGTGGGGGTGGGGGCAAAGATGATGTAAGAATGGTAAAATCTTAGTCTTTAAGTCTGGGTGATAGGGGTTCATAATATGATTGGGGGTTCATTATACAGTTCTCTCTCTCATGAATTTTTATCATAAACAGTTTTAAGCTAGCATTGAGGTTCTGGGGATGACAAATGGAAAATAATCTTAGTCATTGTTCTTTGCTTTTTTTATAACCAACTTTCTGTCTGTGTCTCATGATGTTATAAAGTTATTATCCCCATCCTTGTGAAAGTTGCCCTCTAAAGTCACAGAATTAACATCATGTCCATATGACAGATCTTTCCCTAGACCATTCTGACCTGGTTGCAGAGTTGTTGAAAGAGTTGTCTAACCATAATGAACGCGTAGAAGAAAGAAAAATCGCCCTGTATGAACTCATGAAACTGACACAGGAAGAATCTTTCAGTGTTTGGGATGAACACTTCAAAACGATATTACTTTTATTGCTTGAAACCCTTGGGGATAAAGAGGTAAGTAGCAGAACATATAAACAATAGCCTGTTTTTGTGTCTTGGGTTGCCTGTCATTGCCTATTAATCAAACACTACACATATTTGGCATTTGGGGAAATGAGTCTTTGCTGCTGCTTCATTGTGCATGAAATTTTTACCATAAAATACTTTTTCTTCTCAACCAAGTAGATCAATGATTTTGAGCAATTAGCCACAGGAAAAACGTTGCTGACATAAATTTTTATTCAAATGTGCAACTTTTTTTGCATATTTGAATCAATTGTTCAGAAGTAAAAATTTTTTTTTAATAGAGCTAGTGGTTCTTCGTATCTTTGAGAAGTGTAGTTTTCAGCTGGAGATGTGAAAGCTTGATTATGTAATATACCACATATTTTATGCAGTTCTCTACCGTTCCCTCAACCTATATTAAGACCCTTGCATTCAGTTCAGTCACTGAGTCATGTGTGACTCTTTGCGACCCCATGGACTGTGGCACGCCAGGCCTCCCTGTCCATCACCAACTGCCAGAGTCCACTCAAACTCATGTCCATTGAGTCGGTGATGCCATGCAACCATCTCATCCTCTGTCGTTCCCTTCTCCTCCTGCCTTCAGTCTTTCCCAGCATCAGGGTCTTTTCCAATGAGTCAGTTCTTCACATCAGCTAGCCAAAGTATTGGAGCTTCAGCTTCAGCATCAGTCCTTCCAATGAGTATTCAGGACTGATTTCCTTTAGGATGGGCTGGTTGGATCTCCTTGCAGTCCAAGGGACTCTCAAGAGCATTCTCCAGCACCACAGTTCAAAAGTATCAATTCTTTGGCCCTCAGCTTTCTTTATACTCCAACTCTCACATCCATTCATGACCACTGGAAAAACCATAGCTTTGACTAGACAGACCTTTGTTGGCAAAGTAATGTCTCTGCTTTTTAATATGCTGTCTAGGTTGGTCATAACTTTTCTTGCATTACAACATTAAAATGTTTCTTTTTAGCCTACAATCAGGGCTTTGGCTTTGAAGGTTTTAAGAGAAATCCTAAGGCATCAACCAGCAAGATTTAAAAACTATGCAGAATTGACTGTCATGAAAACACTGGAAGCACATAAAGACCCTCATAAGGAGGTGAGTTATCTAACAGTTAAAGTATTATTTTGTTCTCAGTACTTTTGATATTATTGTATGAAACATAAATGTGTTTGGAAAGTGCCCTTGGCAAGCATTTTCTTTATGACTGCTTCATGTTCAAGGTAGTATCTAATTGAAAGAGAAAAATATGTTCTTTTCTGTTAAATTAGTAATGTTGATATGATGGCATTTTATCCCAAATAGGCTAACTCCAGGATATAATTTATCTGATTTTATTTTCTCCTTTCATTCACTTTTAGATTTCCACTTAGAGTTTACCGGTCGTAACTTCACTTTCCATTTACCAATAGGATTTCTTTTTTTAATAACTAGTGGAAATAATTATTGTTATTTTAAAGTGGTAAATTGCCTTTAGGAGCTAAGTATCTGTTAAAAGAGTTTACTCAATAAAACACTGAGGACAGCTTTCCTGAAAAAGTCCTGTAAATCTGTCTCATTACTTCATTGTTCGGATATCCCCACCATAACCAATGGCATTGATGAGACAATCATAAGGACTTTTATTAAAATCTTAGAAATAATTAGAAAAGCCAGTTTCAAATAGGGACTGCAGTTCTAAGAGAGAGCATTAGGTGTCTCTAAGACATAAGCAAAAGCCAAGTCAAAAAAAAAAGAAAGTTAAAACAGCAATGAGACAGAATGGGTTAAAGCTTAGTACAAGAACCAAAACTGTAAAACTCTCAGAAGAAAGCATAGGTATCAAACTTTGTTACCTTGGATTAGGCAGTAGTTTCTTAGATATAATGCCAAAAGCAGAGATAACAAGGGAAAAGGTGTAAATTGAACTTTTATCAAAATTAAAAACCTTTGTGCTTTAAAAGACACTCTCAAGAAAGTAAAAAGACAGCCCACAACATAGGAGAACGTTTTTGTAGATCATGTCTGATAACAGCCATAATATATGAAGAACTCTCATACCTCAACAATCAAAAGATAAATAACTCAATTTTAAGTGAGCAGAGGACCAGTTGACACTTCTTTAAAAGAAGATATACAAGTTGCCAATAAGCACATGAAAAGATTCTCAGCCTCATTCATCTTTAGGGAAATGCAGCTAAAACCACGCTGAAACAACACATTTCACATACATGACAGTAAGAAAATCTTGATGATGCTATGAAGAAATCAAAACCATCTGAGTTATTCACCTTTCAGAAGCTATGACTGAATCTTGTGGTATTATGTGCCATAACTTTTAAATCTACCTGGATTTTTAATCCAGTTTTAAAAAATCCAGCTGGTGTTTGAGTGGTACATCTGTGGCATCTTACTGAAGCCTTAAAAAAAAAAAAAAACTATGTAATATTTGTAGTTTAGTTATCCACCTTCTGAGCCAAATAAGGCCGGCAGCATACCAATTTTTACAAAAGATAAAATTGATATCCTTAAGCTATTACAGCCAAAATTAGCCCTTGGTCTACTGACTTCCCAGGGGCTTCCCTGGTGACTCAGTGGTAAAGAACCTGCCTGCCAATGCAGGAAACATGGGTTTGATCCTTGGGTTGGGAAGATCCCCTGGAGTAGGAAATGGCAACCCATTCCAGTATTCTTGCCTGGGAAATCCCATGGACAGAAGAGCCTGGTGGGCTACAGTCTATGGAGCCGCAAGAGTGAGACACAATGTAGCAGCTAAACAACAGCAGCTTCTGATTTCCAGTGTATTGTCCATTTTTCCTTTCTAAACCTCTCAGGTTGAGAGCATAAGTGAGACAATACCAAAAATAGCCACAGAAGCAGTAATCTTTATATCTTTTCAAGAGTATCTTTAGAGATTACAGAGTCCAATAAAAATAGAGATAACTTTTTCTTCTTGCAAAACCAGCGTCTTACCTGCCCAAGTCCAGTATAGAAGGAAAGAAAATCATTATGAACAGTAGGGGAAATAAACTGTTAATTTGATAACATATTAATGAAATGACTTTTATTTTATTCTGTAATAATGTGATAAAAGGGGCACAAGCCATCCTGGAGTTGAGGGTCCTAACAGTGAGCAGGGTCTCAGCATGGCTGATCTGAGGGCTCCAGTGACAGGGTAGTCTAGGTGGACAGAGCCTCCGCTCCCCTGCAGAACTCGACCACAATATCGTGTTCAAACTGCTTTAATCGTTAAACCAAGCCAGCATTAAGAGAGTACAGAAAAATAAAGACATAGTCCCCAAACTCCCAAAATTCATATATTTTTATATATAGAAACCTTTTGATTGCAGGCACAGAAATTGCTTTTTGGTATCGCCAAACCTTCTATATTACAGCACTGAACAAAAATGTAACCCAATAAATACATGCTGTTTATTTTTTAAAAAGAGAGAGAACACAGAAGAAGGAAGAATGATATAATAAAGCCCCATGTATCCGTTTAGTTACTTTCATGTTTTCAAAGAAAACTCCAGATCCCACTTTGTATTATGTATTTCATGAAATGTGCACACCCAGGACACAGCACACATTTTACAGAATCACTTCCCTGCTCAGTATTGCCCTCTGTCCTAGGTGGTGAGATCTGCTGAGGAGGCCGCATCAGTGTTGGCCACTTCCATCAGCCCGGAGCAGTGCATCAAAGTGCTGTGTCCCATCATCCAGACTGCAGACTACCCCATCAACCTGGCTGCCATCAAAATGCAAACAAAAGTAATCGAGAGAGTGTCCAAGGAAACGCTTAACCTGCTTTTGCCAGAGATCATGCCAGGCCTAATACAGGTAAGCAGTAAAACTTGGAGAAAGAAGCTGTGTTGATACACTGGGGATTCAGTTATTTTAGGTACTTGGCCAGTGTCATGACCAAGCTTCCTGCTGTCTTGGGGTGTTCAGAGCAAAAGACTTCCGATAGCTAGCTCTGTGTGTGTGTGTGTGTGTGTAGGGGTTGGGGGGTAGTATACACATAACATAAAACTTAACTGTTTAGTGTGGTAACGGAGCATTTAATGTGGTTTTGTCTATGCATACAAACCCATACATATAAAAACTCTTTAACAAAAACAGGATCTTATTTTGTGACATGCTTTGCTTAAGTTAATCAAAGACTATGAACCTTTTCCATAGAATGGAACCTTTTACTATTCCATTCTAATAAATACTGTGCTATAGTATAATTTTAATGACTAGTATTAAATAGTGTGTGTGTAAGATGCCATCATTCGTTTCTTTGTGCATCTATAGTATTAGCTTTGTGACTCTGTTCTAAGCTGCAGCTACTAAGTTGTGAGGTCCTTGAAGATAAGATCCAAATGTCTTCCTTCTTTATCTGTGCTTTGGTGCTAAGAACAGAATATACATAATTGGTGTGTGTCACACATACAGTAGTGGACATGAATAAATGTTTGTTGGATAAATAACTTAGAGTAATGGTAGGGATGGGCCAGATGTTAATTTAATTCAGCCTGGATTAGAGGAGTACCCTGACTGCTAGGCCAGAGAGGTTAGGTTTTATTCATTAGTGAGGAGCTGCTAAATACCCTAAAGCTGAAGGCTTTAGAAAGGTTAATTCAGAGACTTTTGCAGGCACTAGGGTGGCCTCAGAGCCAGAGATTGTAGCTCACCAGGCTAAATAAGAAAGACCCTGATAAAAAAGGCTGACAGTGGAGTGGGAGTGCTCAAGGGGAAAGGGAGGAGGGAAAGGGACGTCTCTGCCTGAAAAGGTGAAAAGTTAACTTCACCCAGTCAGTAAAACTCTCTCGTCAGCACGCTTAACATCTTCTCTCTGAGTTGTAGTTCTGTTTCTGTGCCATGGTGCTTTTCTCAGATCCTGCAGGAGTACTAACAAGGATTTCTTCCCAGGGTTATGATAATTCGGAAAGCAGTGTTCGGAAAGCTTGTGTCTTCTGCCTGGTGGCTGTTCATGCAGTAATTGGTGATGAACTAAAACCACATCTCAGTCAGCTCACTGGCAGTAAAGTAAGTAGGGCTGCTCTCTCCTAAAGATGGTGGCCATGGGGCGCTCTTCAAAATGTACTTCTTCATGTGTGTTGAAGGGTAATTTGTTACTTGACTTTTAATTAGGCTTTAAGCATCCAGCCTAAGTCCTCTTACCCTTTGCAGTTTAGCTATCTGTACTTTCCCGTCTGTCACTCAAGTGAAGTCAGCGGTTTGTAGGATAGTTGGTAGATTGCTGTGAAAAAAATGTCTACTGCTTCTGGTTGTTCCTGATCACCAGCTCACTCTTCCCACTCTTACACTCAATTCTTACCCCTATGACTGTTTAAAAATAAATAGAAAAAGGGGAAAAGAATAAGTAGCAGTTGGAAATTCCCTGGATGTCCTGTGGTTAAGGGTCTGTGCTTCCACTGTAGGGGGACAAGGTTCTCTCCCTGGTTGGGGGCCGAAGATCGCACACGCCACATAGTGCAGCCAAAAAAAAGAGAAAAACAGAATAAAGTGTGGTTATATATTCATGGATTTATATGTACCAAATTATGGAACACTAGAACATTTTTTAAATTCTCCCCTATGAATTACAATAATCAAATATTTGTTCTCATTCTCTTTCTGCTCTTACTATGGTCACCATAAATGTTTAATTTTTATTTGATATGTTAAAATAAATTTTACAATTAGTCCTTAAGATGTAAAAAACATTGGTCTTGTTTTCTTCATTTCTTTGGTATCATCAAAACCTTAAATCTGTTCTAAAGGGTGAGGATAAACTATGATTGTTGAATTATGGTTTATGAACCAGTTAGCAGGACACTCACCTTCATTTAAAAGTTTCCACAAATCCTAACAATTGTAATTACTATAATCAAAATTATTTTCTAAGTAGCAAAAGGGAATAAGAAATACGTATAAAGGAAAAAGAACTCAAATGTATACCTTACATTAAAACCTATACAAGTTATAGATAGATTAAAGCAGTGATTCCTAACCTTTTCTATATTACAGACCACTTTGAGCTTTGGGTATAATCGCATCTCAAGAAAAATAAACTTATCCAGAAAATTTTACACCTAGTTTCAGAGGGTTCAGTGAGCCACTGAATGCCATGGATGCTGGGTTAAACCATTGGATCAAAGCGTAAATGTTAAGAAAAGAAAATTTTGAACAACTGCGTGGTTTTCAGAGGAAAAAGTTTTCTGAGTTTTGTGAAAAGTTAGGTCCTGATAAGCCAAAGTTATCTGTAGAAGAATTAAAATTCATCACTTTATCAGCATACTAGGCAGCCAGTAGTAATGTTGCATGTGAAGACAATAAGAAGGTGGGAAAAATATTTGAGAATGACATTTGGTTAAAAAAACAAAAAGTAAAAAACAGAATTGTATGTGCTTTGATTCCAAACTGTAAAAATATGATCTCATACAGTACAGACTGCAAAATGACAGAGAAGTCAAAAACATACCTGTTAGGAGAGTAATGACATAGTTGTCTGCGATCTTCGGTGCTGGAACCCAAGAGCCTAATTTCATCTCCTGGCCCACTGCTCTCTACCCTTTTGACCTTCGGCAGGGATGGTACATCCTGAATCTCAATTTCCTCATCTCTAAAATGTTGTGAAGATAAAAAGATAGAATGTAAGGCAGCATATTGTATAGCACATAATGCGCAAATGTTTACCATTTTTGTCCTAATGGTGACTTCTTTAAGTGTTATATGTTAATCACTTTAACAGTTTTTGAAAAGGCATGCTAGAATACTCAGTCATGAACAAAACTAAGACTTAAATTTTTTTTTAATTCTTAATTATCAACAATAACTAGTGCATTATAATAACTCCTCAGTCTAAAATACCTTTTGAAGCTTGCATATGTGTATAATTTTTTTTAATGAGCATCTCAGGATAATTTAGAGCAGCTTGCTCAAATGACATGTGTTTGGCTTGAATCTGCAGATGAAGCTACTGAATCTGTACATCAAACGTGCACAGACAGGTTCTGGAGGAGTTGACCCCACTACTGACGTTTCCGGACAAAGTTAGTGAAGCTGACAGAAGTGAACCAGGTCTCTCAAAGAAAGGACAGACAGACCACCCTCATCAATGAAAGGAAATTTTCAGATACATCTTTTGAAACTTACCACTGTTTCCCAGTTTTAGTTTTTTGTTTTGTTTTGTATTTTCCGTAACAGAGGACTATCCTCAGTCTGCATGTAACTTTTACAATAGTTGTTCCAAATTCAAGAAGAAGCAGTATTAACATCAGTTGATCAATACAAAGTAATTTTTAATCTAACTCATCATTTCACACGTTTGTACTTCTTTGTCTTCCCATTAACCTTTGCCAGTGTTACAATTGTATAATTTTTTTTTTTTTTTAATGCTGGTTAAACAGGAATGCTTAAAGCTTTAAAGTTTAACAGTCTAAAACATTTTTTTTTTGGCCTTTATTCAAATGCAGAATAGTATTTTTATTGCTACTTTAAGTTTTGTTCCGTATCATGTCCTATGCTAGAAATACTGAAATGATGTGAAACAAAGCAGGACTGATTTGAACTCCAGCTGGACCCTGTTGGTGTGATGGTGATACATGTCGTTAGTTGCAACTTCTTTGGGGTGATCTGTAGTTTAAAACTAAGACCTCAAAGAAACTTTACAGAACCAGCCAGTTCTGTAAAGCTGGTATCATTTGTTGGTTGTTGACCTTGCCACATTTATTTAAAACCATGTCCCCTCTCTGATCCCTTAAGAAAGCTGCACCAAATCATCAGCCTGTGTTTTTCTTGTTACTTATTCAAGTAGAAGGTTTCATTGCAGGGTTTTTTGGTTTGTTTATCTTGGTTGTGAATGATGCTTTTTTATTTATTGATATCAAATTCACTTATGAATAAACTTGATAATGGAAACAGACAAAAAGAAAGCAAGTGCATGTGTGTCCTTGACCGTCTTCTGTTTCTCATTTAACGAACAAACTGATGATCGCGAATGGGAGTCGACCAGCACCTTTTCTTTATATGGTGGAACCTGGTTTCCTTTTGCCATGAAATTGTCTTACTTGAAAACATTGATCCTGATGAGAGAGAAGATGGTGCCAAGGCTATTATTATCTTCATGTAATGGGCTCAAATTCTCTACCTCTTCAGGGCTAATACTTTTAACTGAGCTGCTGCCTATATAGTGTCTTTTGGAAAACTACTAATAAAGGGTGATTTTCTGTTACTTTTTAGCAAATTTTTTAATCACCTTTTGCTACACCTCTTATTTTCATGTGCAGCCAACTTTAAAAAATTACCGGTTTTTGGTGAAAGGCAGATTAGATCATATGGAACCAGGATACTAATGATTTCTTACCTTGACTTTTTTTTTTTGATCTTAACATAAAGTGAATTTGACTGGAAAGGCAAATGGCTATTAGGGAAGCAATTTGCTATTGTTAACAGAGTTATCTGTACTTTCTTTGTTTAATTGAAAAAAAAATGTAGAAATGTATGTAAAGAATTTAAGACAAGAGTACTGAATGGATGATTTGTCATAGGCTTTTACCTTCCTTTGTTTTTGTTCTAGCAGCAGGAAAATAGTTTCTCTACATCACCCCCCCCCCCCTTACCTGTAACAATTTTGTTTTCTACTGTTAATTACATTGTGTATTTATAGTTCTATGCTTACTGTTGTGCATATACTGGCAATAAAACTGTACATAACATTACTTGAAAAAATTAACAATGTATATCAGTTGTTTTTCTGTCTTACTGTGTGGCAAGTCACTTATCTCCTAACTAGGATTTTAAAAGCTTTTAGAAAGTCCTATATCAGTGGTGTTATCATGAATTTGTAAGTGCATCTGAAGAGAAGATTTGTCAAGAGTAGCGACCACAATCCAATGTATATATCTCTAAATGCATGTATATATTATCGCTTATCCTTGAAAGAGTATTTTAAGCATTGAACTTGTCTCAGTAATGTTTTGTTTCATGACCTTGGTATGTTTTACAATCATTTTGGATCGAAATATTAATTTAATTTTGACCTCTTTAAGGTCCTGCTCTAACTACTGTTGACAAGTAAATAGAGTGACATAACCTGAATAATAACTCTACTTGAAAACTTAGATCACACACCTGGCGCGTAAAGGCAGGCACTCAAGAAATGAATGGGTAACAGAAGATTATGGTTTAATGTGACAAGGTAGAAAGCTAAGTCACGTTTAAAGTTCTATTATTTCAGTTGATAAGACTATAAGAAAGTTACTGTTGACTATTCAGATTGCTATTTACAATACCTTTAATTTGTTCATTTCAGAAACATCTTAAGATGTCAGCTATTAAAGAATGGTGATAAAAAGCTACTGGTTAATTTTTTTTTCTTTCTACTTTTCTCCCCTAAGCATCAGTGTCATTCATTTACCCATGCTGCTGAAAACCAATTAAAAAAGCATGTAATTCCATGTTTTAAAACATGTTTGTTTCTTGTGGGTTTTCAAAATCTTTAATAGACTTTTGACATTTTCAAGTAAGATATGGTTTGAATTTGAGGTTTCAGATTTGGAGTAAATGCACTCTATTCCTTCATATTTTATTAGAAACTTAGGTCAAAACAACTTTTTACCAAGTTATGTCTAACATTAAAAAGCTAAAATCTTCAGGCCAGATCTATTTGTAAATTCAAGTGTTTCTTATTATTGTTAATTTAGAATAACATTTACAGTAAAAAGAAACGAGAATTGGTAATATTACTCCATAATATATGAGGTGTTTTTTTTTTTCTGAAACATTTTTTATTGAAGTATAGATGATTTACAGTGTTGTGTAAGATTCTGGTGTACTAAGTTATACATACATATTCTTTACCATATTCTGTTTCATTATAAGTTATTATAGGATATTGAATATAGTTCCCTGTGCTATATGGGGGTGTGTGTGTGTGTATAATATTTTATAAATAATAGTTTTTATCTGCTAATCCCAAACTCCTAATTTATCCCTCCCCCCCATAAGGGTTGTTTTTTTTTTTCTTAACCTTTGACATCTTTGCTTCCTGTATTGTTTTAGTTCGTTTTATTGTAGTTAATCAGTATAGTTTTATAGCCATACAAATGCAAGGTCCAGAGTTAAGCTTTAAAAAACCTTGTCAGTTAAAAAGTTGTCCATGGCTATTGTGGAATATTTGGAAAATTTGCAAAAGAAATTACTTCTTTATAGCACCACTTGAGATGATCTGTGTTGCTCTTTTGTGGATTGGATTGCTAAAATAATCCATTTGACTTAATGCTGAAAACGATAAAGGAACTTGTTGTGTTAGTCACTCAGTCGTGTCCGACTCTTTGCAACCCCATGGACTGTAACCCACCAGGCTCCTCTGTCCATGGGGTTCTCCAAGCAACAACACTGGAGTAGGTTGCCATTTCCTTCTCCAAAAAGGAATATTAAGTTTTATTAACCAGAGAATGAGAAGTTTAGATTTCAAAACTAAGGTTTTGAATGCATGTGTTCTGTGCATGTATTTTAACATTACATTTTGAATATATTCTCTATTTGTTTTTCTATAGGATGATGTCTCATGACAGCGAAATATTCCTTGGTATGTGTGCAGCATAATCCTGGGTTGTAGACCTTTGCTGAATATTCCTGTAACAAATAGCTACATCTATGGCACATCTCTCATTATTTCATACTAGGTAACTTTATAGATGTCTTTGCTATGAAATTGCCAAATGTAGAAAGATATCACTTATTTAAAGATTTCCTAGTTACTTAAATAGCTGTGTCTAAATTATTCTAGCTGGGTTTAAATTATTCATGTAATAGTAATCAAAAGTAAAACAAGAAAATACAAGAAATCTTTATATGTGTAAGAATTTCAGTATCTCAGATTTACCTACATTCATTCATGCAAAAGATACCTGAGTATTTGCCTTCACTGATCCAAAGTAGAGCAGATAACCATGATGCAGTGTGGTTAGTGCTCTTGTAGAGAATAACACACAAGGTGTTGATGGGAGGTAGGGAATGGGGGTGACGGTGCACATAAGGTGTAATCACAGAAGGCTTCCTAGAAGAGGTGAGGCGTAAACTTTGTCTAGAGCTAAATGGGTCTGAGACTTATTGGGGTTACAGAACCGGAACAACAGAGGGAAACCAAAGAGCAAGGCAATGCTAGGGCTATATGTGCAGTAAGTAGCATTAGGGTGTATCACTAGAACTTTTTAAACCATGGTTTGTTTGATAAAGGTAAAAAAAAAATTCATTCTCTCTTAAAATTCCCATAAAAGATCTTCTCCCCCCAAATCTCTGCATTCTCACAATCAAAAAAAAAACAAAACTTGGATATAGCTTTTCTTTCCGTGGTTTTAGTTCAAAAGTTTTCCTTTTCTTACACAGTTATAATACTGTATCCGCTTTCCAGACTGAACATGCCTTTTGTATCTACCCAACTGGCCATCATTACACAGCTTGGTTTAGCTGGAACATGGGATGCCAGTGGAGACTGGCACCTGACTGGGTACTAGTACTCATCTAACTGAACGAAGGAGTTCACCGAAGACAAGCTGAAAAACAGCATGATTATAGAATTAACATCACAGACCCCTCAATTTTACATACTCCGAAAACTTCAGAAGTGAGTTGGTTTTTAGGTTACAATTTTTTTTCCAGATTGGTCTCTATGAATCTGGTTCTGATTATCATTATTTACCTAGTAAATGTTTGAGCACCTGCTGTGCATTTGAAAGTGAAAGTCGCTCAGTCGTGTCCAACTCTGTTCGACCCCATGGACTATACAGTCCATGGAATTCTCTAGGCCAGAATACTGGAGTGGGTAACCTTTCCCTTCTTCAAGGGATCTTCCCAACCCAGGGATCGAACCCAGGTCTCCTGCATTGTAGATGGATTTTTTACCAGCTGAGCCACCAGGGAAGCTGTGTATCTGACACCTCTAAAATCTATCTGCTGTTAATATGTAGCTGTGGATCTGGTAAATGGGAGAAATGCATTAATAGGCTTTCAGAAATGGGATCGGTATAGGAGGAGTCGGCCTGTAACTCGGGGTAGAAAGTGCCCAGAGTGTTGCTTTTTGCAAACCATCCTGACCAGCTAGCCCTGAGTGCAGCCCCAGTCTCCCAGTATTTTTTTTCCTTACGAATGTGTGAGAGCTTCCCAGGTAGCACAGTGGTGAAGAATCTGCCTGTAAGGCAGGAAACGCAGATTTAATCCATGGGTTGGGAAGATCCCCTCTAAGAAGGAATGGCTACCTACTCGAGTGTTCTTGCCTGGAGAATCCCATGGACAGAGGAGTCTGGTGGGCTACAGTCCGTGGGGTCACAAAGAGTCGGACATGACTGAGCATGCACAAAGAAAGTGAATCTGATATTTTTGGAGTGAGTGAACCTCATTCAGTCATGTCAGACTCTCTGCCACCCCCTGCATTTTAGCCTGCCAGGCTCCCCTGTCCATGGGATTCTCCAGGCAAGAATACTCGAGTGGGTATGCCATTCCCTCCTACAAGGGATCTTCCTGATCCAGGGATTGAACCCAGCTCTCCCTCATTGCAGGCAAATTCTTTACCATCTGAGCTACTATTTTATTGGAAGTCAGTGCAAAAAGAGAGTGCTTGCTGGTTTTAGTCTATAACCAGATTTATAACTTTAATTTTTATCAAAGTTCAGGTCAAAGTAGAGACTTACACTTGAGTTACTTCAACAAAGCAAGAAATGTGCTTTTTCTTCTCCATCCTTCTAAAACCACAGTTCTCTGGGATGATTTTGCCCACTGGAAGACATCTGGCAGTGTCGAGGCTGTTTTAGTTGTCAGAACTTGGTAAGGAAGTGCTACTGACATCTAGTGGGTGCAAGTCAGAGATGCTACTAAGCGTCTTACATGCACAGAACTGCCCCTCCAGCAACCCCCCTCAACAAAACAAGTATGCAGCCCCAAATGTCAGTAACGCCCAGGATGAGAAACCTTGCATCAAAGCAAAGGCGTGTCCATAGACAGCTGCGCTGGCAATACAGCCCAGTTTAAAAATGCCGAATCAGTTGTTTACACTAATGTTGAATAGAAAATGAAGAATCCAGAACTCATTTTCAGCTGAATTTTAGGGTAAATTTTCCCATGTTTTAATACATATGAGCTCACATGCCAAACATTCAACACAAAACATCGATCCCCAATTCTGTCCAAACTATTTTCTGTTCATTTTCTCCTGCCACCTACTCCATTCTGAAGTCTCAGTCGAATGCCTGGGTGCTAGGGTAGTCCTTCGCATTTTGCTCTTGTAAGAGAAATGGTAATTTTTATTTCTAAGAACTGATTTCTGGCTCTTGAGGTCAGAAAATTTCCATACAGCGAGGTTTTCTCTAGGTGTGCAGCAGTGTGGATGACCGAGAAGACGCCGAAGAATGGCCTTAAGGTTTGTTGAAAAGTATTAAAAACTTAATATTCAAATATTGTAGAACTCCACCTGTATGAGGTACCTAGAGACAGAAAGTTTAATACAATGGTGTTTGTCGGGTTTCAGGGAGGAGGGAAGAGGGAGTCCCTATTAAATGAAGGCACAGGATTACATGTTGCAGTGATGAAGAGTTCTGGAAATGGGTGTTGGTGATAGTTGCAAAACTGAATATGCTTAATAACACTGAACTAAACATTTTAAAATTATTAAGATGGTAAATTTTATGTTACATGCATTTTTACCACATATAAAAATAGCAAAAAAGTAATGATCATTAAGATAGGGTCAAAGTACAAAAGCTATTAAGAACTTTATTCACAACCTGATTACCATAAATGACTCTATGTAAAAATTTTTGGGAAATCACATGATACCCGTGGTATATCAGAGTAATATAAAAGAACAGAGGAGGCAAGTTAAAGCGACTTACTTTTTAATTAATTTTTATTGGAGTATAGTTGCTTTACAGTGGTGTGATAGTTTCTGCTGTACAGGAAAGTGAATCAGCTATATATATATGTATAGCCCCTCTCTTTTAAATTTCCTCCCATTTAGGTCACCACAGAGCATTGAGTAGTTTCCTGTGCTGTACAGTAGGTTCTCATTAGTTATCTATTGTATGAAGCAACTCTTTCAGAAGTTGCATATTGACATGTATTGCCACAGAGATTGCAATAATTCAATCATGGCTTCGTCTCTTGCACTCTCTACTCACTCTGTTCATACACTGATTTCAGTGATTCTGACTTCAGTGCTGATGTGTTTTTCTAAATTTGGCATATGGACTCGGACCCACTTTGTCTTAAGTCCTACCTTCTTTAAGGTTGTATCATACCGTAGGTAGATCTGCCACCCTCTGCCTCTTGTCACCACCCTCACCCTCTGCTGTTGCATTAGCTACTTGGCATCGGTCCCAGATTTCCTCCTCTTCCCAAAAGAGGATAGTAGCAGAGAATGCGTTTTACAGAGAACTGGTGCTCAAGTGCAGAGTCACTATTTCCAGCATTTGGACAACTTCGTCTCTCAAAACTCCCAGTTCCTCATCCACAGAATAGCAAAAACAGTAGCACTTAGCACATAAGAATATCGTGAGACCAAATGAAGTAATGCCTGTTTCTTGGACATAGCCGGAAGCTCCACAAGGGAGGGCCTTTACAGCTGCAGGCGGGGCACAGTGATTGAGCTGCCACCCTGGGCTGTTGCTGTCTTCCTTCATGCTGAGTCATTTCACCTCCTTGGATCTGAGCTTCTCCACCTAGCCATCACAGACTCAGCATTTCTTTTGCTAATTGCAGGGCTTTAAAAAGTTCTGTTTTTAATTGTAGTAAAAAAAGGAAGCATGTAACATTGAGTTCACCATTGTAGCCATTTTTAAGTATACAGTTCAGTAGTGTTAGGTACATTGGCATTGTTGTATAACAGATCTCTAGAACTTCATCTTGCAAAACTGAAATTCTGTTCCTATTAAACACTAATTCCCTTCCCCCTAGCCCTTGGCACCCATCCATCTACTTTCTGTTTTTATGATTCTGACAACTTTAGGTACTTCATAGGAGTGGAATCATATAGTATCTGTCCTTTGGGGACTGACTTATTAAACACTGAGCATAACATCTCCAAGGTTCATCAGTGTTGTGGCATATACCAGGATTTCCTTCTTTTTAAGGCTGAATAATATTGCATTGTATCTACTACATTTCTTTATCCTTTCATCTATCCGTGCAAATTTGGCTTTTGAAATGCTGCATAGGCCCTTTTATTTAAAAAACCATTTATATATTTGTAACACTGTCTGCAATATTTGAACATAGGAAGTCTTAATGTTTATTTTATAAATGAATGCATTAGTAAATTAATTCAGTGAGTCTTTATCCAGATCTCATAAAAACAGTACAGTCATCCTACATGTTTTCACATTTTGACTAGCTGCTCTGTATTTTAGCATGAAAATATGTAATACTAATTGTTCTTTCCTATGTGTCAAGTTTTGTGCTGAGTACTTTACATGCATTAACTTTTTGTTCCAATCCTACACAACAAGTATTATTATCATCATCCCCAATTTACAGAATAGACTTAAGATTTAGAGAAGTTAATTGATTTGCCCAAGTTGTGTAGCTCAAGCTGTGTTTTAAACCCAGACTACGGCCAGAGATAGAAAACTTAATCTCTGTGCTATAAATACTCTAGTTATTGTACATGAACACTTGTAAGGTCCTCTCCCAATTTTGTGAATATTGGTGCCTTTTAAGATCTTAAAATCAATAACCATCTATGCATTTCAAAAATACTCCTTATATAGTTTGTATAACCGGTGCATAAAAAGTTTCTAAAATGCACACATCTCACCTATGGAAGTACAAAAGTTCTCAAAATAAGTAAAAAATAATGTTCATAGTCGTTAAAGAAGATGCAATTTCCATATCCTCCGTCGTACTGGAAACATCGATAAAATGAGGCCTTATAATTCAACCCAAATGGGAAATTCCCTGGCAGTCCAGTGGTTAGGACTGTACACTTCCAATGCTGGGGGCCTGGGTTTGATCCCAGATGGGGAACTTAGATTCCACAAGCTCTGTGGTGTGACCAAAAAAGAAAATTTCACCCCAAACGTTTGGCTTGGACATGCTTGGTAACACAGTGTGACTAGGCAAGGCAGCCAGCTCCAGCCCTACCTAACATCTCACTGAGACTAATCCTTCTGATTTCATCATCCTTTCCTACTGCCCTTCCTCCCTTTGCTTGCCTGTCTTCAAGCCTGGCTGGTGAGAGATGACTCAGGAAGAAGCCATACAGTAGCCCTAAGGAGGGATAGCCAGCCCAGACTGGAATACAGGTAGAGTAGGCTCCTACAGGTGTAGTAGGGGAATGTCTTCAAGACGAGGAGGGAAAGAGGGAAGAGAAAGGGGGGGATTCATGTAATGAATGAATGTATTGGGAAGAAATTTTCTCACACTGTTTGAGTGGATGTAGGTAATTTGACAAGCAAATGAAAAGTGAAGTATGTATCATAATATAGTATATGCTTAATTTTGAATATTTACACATAATGAGGGCTTCCCAGGTAGCTCCAATATTCTTACCTGGAGAATTCCATGGACAGAGGAGCCTGACAGGCTCCAGTCCTCCGAGTTGCAAAGAGTCGGACACAACTGAGCAAGGACGACTACTCCTGCTACTACTACGCATCATGATGGTAACAATAAAAGCTAACTTCACCAAAAAGCTGCATTAGCTGTGTTTGGGTGGGAGGTATATAGACTATTGAAACCTCACCTTCCCTTGAAAGTGAATAGATAGTGTCTAGAACTATGTATCAGGAGACATTGCTAAAGGTTAAAAGTGTGCTTTGGAAAGGGGCAACCTCATGAGAAGGGAGATTAGGACAGAGGTCTGTGTTTTGTTGGATCTTTTTATTATTGGATTGTTTTGCTGTTTTTTAAAAAATTTTTATTGGAGTAGGGTTGGTTTACAGGGCTTCCCTTGTGGCTCAACTGGTAAAGAATCCACCTGCAATGTGGGAGACCAGGGTTCAATCCTGGGTTGGGAAGATCCCCTGGAGAAGGGAAAGGCTACCGACTCCAGTATTCTGGCCTAGAGAATTCCATGGACTGTATAGTCCTTGGGGTCGCAAAAAGTCAGACATGACTGAGTGACTTTCACTTTAAATTTTCATAGTTCATTTACAGTATTAGTTTCTGCTGTACAGCAAAGTGAATCCATTATACATATACATATCTCCACTCTTTTTTTAGATTCTTTGCCCATATAGGCCATTACAGAGCATTGCGTAGAGTTCCCTCTGCTACACAGCAGGTCTTCATTAGCTATTTTATATATAGTAGTGTGAATATGTCAATCCCAGTCTTCCAGTGTATTCGTAGTAGATGTTTCAAGCCACATACTTCTGCCGCTTTGATTTTCTTAAAAAGTAAATGCCTTACACAAGCACTTGCAGATATTCATGGTGGCAAAAGCATAACCAATAAAAAACTAACACGTGTACATGATATGATTTTATAGTCTGGGGGGAAAGGGTTCATTCGAGATTGCAAGCAGGGATATAAAGACAGGGGGACCTGAAGAAAGAAAAAGAGTATAGAGATGTGAGTATACAGGGGTATGACTTCATATATATTTCTTTTTTTTAAAGTCTTATCCCTACAAAAAAAAGCCTTCTCATCTTTTCCTCTGCTTCCTTGACCCAGTTTGCCCTTTTTTTCCTCTCTCTGTATTTAAACCAGTATTTATGCATTACAAACACCAATCTAAGTGATATCTCAATTCAGAGAATCCCCTACCACACCAGTAATCCATAATGGTACAATTGGGGCACACTGATTCTTGCTTTAGGTCCTTAGATCTCAGTTTTAACACCTTTCCTGCAAAAGAAGTTACCGTTGACATTTCTGATTTTAACATCATGTAAGTTTTGCTGTTTCATAGACCAGCATTTATAACATCACCCAGAAATTCATCAGTGCAGAAGCCCAGGCCTCACCTCAGACCTACAGAATCAGAATCTGCATTCTGTATTCTTTCTAACAAGCTCCGGGGTGTGTGATGGTTTGTGGTTCATATGCATATTAATGTATGAGAAGCACTGATCTAGAGGTATTGATGATAAATAGCACTGATGTTACTTATAATGCATAGTTCTTTGATTTCACAATCCTTTTAGCAATTGTCAAGCAGTTTATGGGCGCCACTTTAAGTCTTCCCAGTTAGCAGCGTGTTTGTGTGTTTTTACATTACATGTTCTTATAGGACATCTATGTACAAATGTATTAATGACAACCCTGAGTCACTTGTGTAACAAGAGCTTGGGCACCTATTGAAATGTCAGGCATTGCTCTAGGTATTTGTGCATTGAAAACTGGAGAAAAATGGCTTCCCTCACAGATTTATATTCTAGTTGAAGAGAAAAGATACGAAAATTACAGCATCCTTGAGATTACAGTGAAGACTGAGGGGAAAAAATCAGGGATGAGGATG
The DNA here is from genome assembly GCF_000754665.1 of Bison bison bison. NCBI lineage: Eukaryota > Metazoa > Chordata > Mammalia > Artiodactyla > Bovidae > Bison > Bison bison. The sequence continues at coordinate 7,377,360 of NW_011494615.1, forward strand.
CGTAGGAATCTTAAAAAGACCAGCAGTAAGACTTCACAGAGCAGAGTAGCAAGCAAAGAGGTAAAGGAAGTGAAGTGTGGAAGTGTCAATGTAAAAATTAATGATTTGTCACTCTAAGAAGGAAAGAGAAAGTTTTGTTCGAGCTACCCTGAGGGTTATAGCCCATGAGACAGACTTTCAGAAAGCTCTGAGGACTGTTTCCATGCATTGGAGGTCAAAGCACAGTTATATAAATTTTTGAGACAAAGGTTGTACATCAAAGGAACTAACCTGTTGACAGTTTACATAATCCAACAAGGCGAATGGTGAATTACTGTGACCCCTTACAGGACTGAGAAAGGAATGTACCTCCTAAGGAGTTAACCTTGCTGGCACTGGGAGGAAATAGCATTTTTTGGGTGGGTGGCCTTCGCGTGTTTTCTAAAGGGATCTAGTTAATGTGTAATGGAGATGCATGATGCACACTGAAGGGGAGTGGATGGTGGCTCAAATGGACCAAGAGAGAATATGTTCAAATATCTTCTTGTCCCACCTTCACATATATAATTTTACTTTATCAGTAGCAGAATAATGACTTCCAAAGATGTCCAGTCCTAGTTCTGGGAAACTGTGAATATGTTACATTATATGGCAAAAGAGACTTTGCGGGCGTGATTAAGAATCTTGAGCTGGGGAGGGTACCCTGGATTATCCTGGAAGTGGGCCCTATGTAATCATCATAAATGAAAGAAGGAGGCGGGAGAGTCAGTCAGAGAAGGAGATGTGAGGGCCACAGGTTGGACTGATGAGAGCCAAGGGGTGCCGGCAGCCTCCAAAAGCTGGAAGAGGCAGGGAACCAGCCTCTCCCCTAGAACGTCCAGAAGATACACAGCCCTGCCTTAACTCTCTAGTCCAGTGATACTTGTTTCAGACTTAGGACTTCCAGAGCTGTGAGATAATAAATTTGCATTATTTTAATCACCCAGGAATTTGTTACAGTGTATTAGGAAGCTAATACAGGGAGCTGGACATGTGGTTATGTAGACATGCTAACTGCTTTAGCAAACACCTCCAAAATTGCAGTAGCTTGGGAATTCCCTGAAGGGCCACTGCAGTGGCCGGGGTTCAACCTCTGGTTGGGAAACTAAGATCCCGCAATGGTCTTGGCATGGCCAAAAAAAAGACTAAAAACAAATGTAGTTGTGACCTTTAATTGAATTCTGGATTAAAGAAAAAACTATAATAAACAATTTAAGGACAAATGGAGAGATTCAGAAATGAATAAAATAATATACATTAATGATATATAATAATAGAAAATAAATAACTTCTTTAATTGAAGTTAAAAACTTGGGGATGTAATGAAGATACTATAATTCTGTTAGAGAATTTCTTTACTCTTAGAATACATTGTGAAGTATCTATGTAAGGATGTCATGAAATCTGCAACTTAATTTCACATGTTTAAGCAAATAATAGGTGGATAAAGAGAAAAAACAAATACAATATTAACAATAGTCATATATCACTAAAGAATATATAGGTGATCATTTTCATGTTCTTTCAAATTTCCTATAAGTTTAAAAATTTTTAAATACATAGAGAAAAAATAAGAAAGATTTAAGGTAGTTTGGAGAAGCATAATATTAAATTTGTCTAGGAGGAAAAAAAATTACCTGTTCTGTTTTTGTTTTTGTTTTTTGAGATAAAGGGCATTTGGAAGCATATGGATTACCAGACCCACACAATTCTCTAGGTTAGAATGTTTTCAGTCATTCATCATAGAGTAAAACATTCAAGAAACTGCCATGTGTCTGGGGCATCTCAGTGAAATGACTGACTATAAGCTGTAGCACTGTCCACATTGATATATGGTCAAATAGCATTTCATCCTTTGTTGGTTTTATGACATAGTCAAAGACACCATGACAGATGTCTGTGCTTGGATTGCCTGCTTATCCAGGGCACAGTAGTCAGCTCATTCTTGTTGACGGGATACGTCAGAGACTCTTTGGAGATTACACACAAGAGCAAACACATAATGCTTATCGTGAACTGTGCAGAGTTTCAAGCTCAGTCAATGTATTATTTAATCTTCATAACGACTCCATAAAGAACATATACTATTATCTCCATCTTACACATGAAGAAGCTAAGGTAAAGAGGGGTTTTGTAACTAGTCTTAGATCACACAGTAATAATTGGCAGAGCTGGAATTCAAATCCAAATTTAGCTCCACTGTCTAACCTACTGACTCCTGTTCAGAAGAGTACCTGACCCTTACTTGTGGTTATGCATTCTTTCAATACATGGTGTTCATATTCTTAGTGACATACTTCCAGTTCTCAAAGTCTGGTTGAAGGGCATTCTCCCATGCAACTACAGAACCAGGAAGGTAACATTCTAATTTTATTTTTTAATATTTATTTGACTGCACCAGGTCTTGTTGCAGCACACAGGATTAGTTCGATCTTTGTTGCATGCTCTTATTTGGGTTCTAGTTCTCTGACCAGGGATTGAACCCAGGCCCCCTGTACTGGGAGCACAGAGTCTTAGCCACTGGACCACCAGGGAAGTTCTAACATTCTCATGTCAAAGGCAAAGGGCTTTTATCAAATCCTACCTAATTATATTGTTATCCACCAACCTCACAATGAGCATATTTGTTAACTGTTTCAGGAACAAATTTTAATAGTTTTTTGTCCAGCTGACTTGAAGTATTTCAAATATTTTCCTGCCTACTTGTTTGTTCAGTTCAGTCGCTCACTCGCATCCAACTCTTTGCAACCCCGTGGACTTCAGCACACCAGGCTTTCCTGTCCATCACAAATTCCTGGAGCTTGCTTAAACTCATATCCATCAAGTTGGTGATGCCATCCAACCATCTCATCCTCTGTTGTCCCCTTCTCCTCCTGCCTTCAATCTTTCCCAGCATTGGTCTTTTCCAATGAGTCAGTTCTTCCATCAGTTGGCCAAAGTATTGGAGTTTCAGCTTTAGCATCAGTCCTTCCAGTGAATATTCAGGACTCATTTCCTTTAGGATGAACTGATTGGATCTCCTTGCAGTCCAAGGGACTCTCAAGAGTCTTCTCCAACACCACAGTTCAAAAGCATTGATTCTTTGGTACTCAGCTTTCTTTATGGTCCAACTCTCACATCATGACTACTGGAAAAACCGTAGCTTTGACTTGACAGACCTTTGTTGGCAAAGTAATGTCTCTGCTTTTTAATATGCTAGAATCCCAGGGACGGGGAAGCCTGGTGGGCTGCCGTCCATTGGGTCACACAGAGTCGGACACGACTGAAACAACTTAGCATCAGCAGCAGCTAGGTTGGTTATAGCTTTTCTTCCAAGGAGCTGCTGCTGCTGCTAAGTCGCTTCAGTCATGCCCGACTCTTAGCGACCCCGTGGACTACAGCCTACCAGGCCCCTCCGTCCATGGGATTTTCCAGGCAAGAGTACTGGAGTGGGTTGCCATTGCCTTTTCCACTTTCAAGGAGCAAGCATCTTTTAATTTCATGGCTGCAGTCACCATCTGCAGTGATATTGGAGCCCAAAAAAATAAAGTCTGTCACTGTTTCCATTGTTTCCCCATCTATTTGCCATGGAGTGATGGGACCAGATGCCGTGATCTTAGTTTTTTTGAATGTTGAGTTTTAAGCCAGCTTTTTCACTCTCCTCTTTCACATTCATCAAGAGGCTCTTTAGTTCCTCTTCACTTTCTGCTATAAGGGTGGTTTCATCTGCATATCTGAGGTTATTGATATTTCTCCCTGAAATCTTGATTCCAGCTTGTGCTTCATGCAGCCTGGCATTTTGCATGATTTTTAATGCATATAAGTTAAATAAGCAAGATGACAATATACAACCTTGACGTATTCCTTTCCCAATTTTGAACTAGTCCATTGTTCCATTTGCAGTTCTAACTGTTGCTTCTTGACCTGCATCCAGGTTTCTCAGGAGGGGTAAGGTGATCCGGTATTCCCATCTCCAAGAATTTTCCACAGTTTGTTATGATCCACACAGTCAAAGTCTTTAGCATAGTCAATGAAGCAGAAGTAGGTGTTTTTCTGGAATTCTATTGCTTTTTCTATGATCCAACGGATGTTAGCAATTTGACCTTTGGTTCCTCTGCCTTTTCTAAATGCAGCTTGAACATTTGGAAATTCTCAGTTCACGTATTGTTGAAGCCTCACTTGGAGGATTTTGAGCATTACTTTGCTAGCATTTGAGATGAGTGCAATTGTGCAATAGTTTGAACATTCTTTGGCATTGCCTTTCTTTGGGATTGGAATGAAAACTGACCTTTTCTAGTCCTGTGGCCTCTGCTGAGTTTTCCAAATTTGCTGACATATTGGGTGTAGCACTTTCACAGCATCATCTTTTAAGATTTGAAATAGCTCAGCTGGAATTCCATCACCTACACTATCTTTGTTCGAAGTGATTCTTCCTAAGGTCCACTTGACTTCAGACTCCAGGATGTCTGGCTCTAGGAGAGTGATCACACTATTGTGGTTATCTGGGTCATGAAGATCTTTTTTGTACAGTTTTTCTGTGTATTCTTGCCACCTCTTTGTAATATCTTCTGCTTCTTTTTGGTCCATACCATTTCTGTCCTTTATTGTGCTCATCAAAAACGTTCCCTTGGTACCTCTAATGTTTTTTACAAAAATGGCCACAATTTTCCAATCCCTCCCCTGTTAACAGAATCTGAAAAAAAAAAAGAAGTGCATTTTATTATGTTGAAGCATTTTAAGAATCAGCAAGTAAAAATCATCTTTGCTCCTTGTCAGCATTTATATCCACATAATTGTGATTTTGCATCGCCTCCTGCTAAGAGGTTGAGTCTGTTTCCCCATCTCTTGGACGAGGGCTGGTCTTATGACTTGCTTTGGCCAAGATATTTCAGCAGACGTGATAGTGCTCAAGTTCTGGGCTGATCAAGTCCTTATACTGTCTCTTGCAACCCATTCAACCACCACGGGCATAAAGCAGGGCTAGTCTGCAGGAGAGTGGGAAGCCATACATTGAAACTCAAATCAGCCCAGTTGTCCCTGCCAAACTCCAGATGTAGGAGAGAGCTGGCCAAGATCAGCAAAGCCATCCCACGGCTTACTGCAGTGGCATGAGGAAGACTGGCTGAGCTCACAATAGTTGCCCAACTGAGCCCAGCTGGTTGACCCACAGAAGCATGAGCCAAGTAAATGCTGGTTGTTTATGCCAGTAAATTCTGAAATGGCTGGTTGTACAGCAGAACCTGACACTGCAGCTCAGTAACTTCCCAAACCTCAGTATGTCCCATAGGGACATCTAGCACCCCACTGTCTTAATCTCTCCAGGCTACTATGATGAAATACCACAGACTGGGTGGCTTATAAACACCAGGATTTATTTCTCACAGTTCTGGAGGCTGGAAGTCTGAGAATAGTGGTCCAGCATAGATAGGAGAGGGCTGTCTTATGGGTTGCAGACTTCTCATTGTGTCCTCACATGGCAGAAGGGGCTAGGGAGCTCTGTGGGACCTTATGAGCTCATCACCTCCCAAAGGCCCTGCCTTCTAATACTATCACTTGGATTTTTGAGGGGACACGAGCATTCACTCACTAGCTCCCAGAACCGCTTAACAGAGAAAGCATGCATATTTTGAAATGGTTAAGCGTAAGCCCAAAACCCATCACACAGAAGCATTTCAAAATCATGCTAACTTGTGAGCATTTGAAAATCATGCTATCTATCTATCATTCATTTTTCTCAAGTAAAAGTTAATTGCTGTGCAGAATTCCAAGCAGGTAGCACTTTTTAATCCAGCACTCAAATGTGAACATTTCTTAAAGATCTGATTTTCTACATCAGAAGCTTGTCCTTCCTGTTTACCAGCTGTCTTCCTGGCCATTAGCTGCCACTAAGTTCTGATTGGATGAAGGCTGTCTAAGAGCAGTTGTTCTTCAGCTGATCCCCAGGGTCCCATCTAATTGAGAGAAAATGATAGGTATGGGATCACTGACTATGGCTATAGCAGTCCTTTCTATTGAAAGCTATATCAGCTTCTTCCACTGTCTTACAAGAACAAAGTTTTCTTCAGATGTGGCTAATCTTCACCGTTACTGGCAACATAAAATTCTAGTGGTGAGGTTTTAGGCTGTCCTGCAAGAAGTAGCTCTTCAATTTCGTTGCTCTTTTCAATGAAAGTTTCTGTATGGGTATATCCTAGACTTACTCCCAATCTGTGTATTCTTTGGAGTTGTAGTGTATAAAGGCCATTTTCATAGTAATCTATTTATAGGAAATTTATGTATTAGGGAAATAAAACTTTTTGTCCCTGATCTAAGTCCTAAATAGTATTTTCCTGTTCTCCTTTAAATTTAATTATGGCAGTGGTTGTTAGGAAGAAAAGTATAATTTTTAGGTTGTCAAATATTATCCACCTCTTAAAATTTCTAGATTTTGAGTCATAATTTAAAAAGCCTTGTCCTCTCTGAATATCTAAAATTTTTATGTTCTCATATTTACTTCTAGTGTTTTACGATTTTGCTTTCCATCCTTTCCAATCTTTTTGGAAAAAACAATGAATCCACTTTTAATTTATTTTGGTATGTTTTTCAGTTGGTTAACTTGATTCCCATATCATTTACTGAATGTTCCATTTTCTTCCACTATTTGAGATGCCAGTTTTTATTGCACAGTAAGTTTCCATATGCATATTGATCTGTTTCTAGATTTTTCATTCTCTTATTTATTTATTCATTCACCAATACACACTCTTTTAAATATTTAGATTTATAAATATTTTCATTTGACTTTTTCAAATTTGGGGGGCTATTTCTGCTTATTTATTTTCCCATATTAATCTTAGAATCAGCTTGTCCAGTTAAATATTTGTTACTATTTTTATTGGAATCATATTAAGTTTACTGTCAGCTTATGGAGAACTACCATTATAATACTGGATGTAGTATTTTTAGATTCTCAGGTGCCTTAGTGGTAAAATGCCAATGTAGGAGACGCAGGTTCAATCCCCGGGTCCAAAAGATCCTCTGGAGGAGGGCATGGCAACACACTCCAGTATTCTTGTTGAGAAAATCCCATGGACAGAGGAGCCTAGTGGGCTACAATCATGGGGTCGCAAAGAGTCGGACACTGCTGAGTGACTGGACACACTGCTGAGTGTTTTCAGTTTTCAATGTACATTTGTATTTATCAGAATTAAAAATCTTTGCTCACATAATTCTTTATACTTCATAAGTTAGTTCCTAGATACCACCGTGTTATTTTCACTGTCTTCCCATGACATTTGCAGATATATGAGCAGATAGTCTATAAACAGTGATAATTTTAACCTCCTTTCCATTTTTATACCTTGAATTTCTGATCTAATTCTTCTATTTTAGTTCCTTCAAAAACCTATTAAGTGATAATGATGAGTGTGGCTCTTCTGGCTAAAAATACATCTACCAACTCTTTGACATTTGTCCCTTCAAAAGATGGTTTTGTCTCTTTCTCCTTGAGAGCCCTAGACCCCTTTCTCCTCCACGAGAGCCCTGGACCCTTTCCTACTTGAGGGCCCCAGACTCCTTATCAACCTATCTAAGAATTAGCTCTCTCAGGTGGTGCCAGTGCCATGTTTTGAGGATACTCAAGCAGCAAAGGAGTCTGCTGTCGCCCCGTTTGTTTAACCTATACACTGAGAACATCATAAGAAATGCCAGGCTGGATGAGTTACAAGCTGGAATCAAGATAAGCAGGAGAAACATCAACAACATCAGATATGCGATGATACCACTCTAATGGCAGAAAGCAAAGAGGAACTAAAGAGCCTCTTCTTGATGAGGGTGAAGGAGGAGAGTGAAAGAGCTGGCTTAAGACTAAATATTAAAAAGACTAAGATCATGGCATCCAGCCCCATTACTTCATGTTAAATAGAAGGGGAAAAGATGGAAGTAGTGACAGATTTCCTCTTCTTGGGCTCCAAAATCACTGTGGATGGTGACTGCAGCCATGAAATCAGAAGACGATTGCTTCTTGGCAGGAAAGCTGTGACAAACCTAGACAGTGTGCTGAAAAGTAGAGACATCACTCTTTCAACGAAAGTCTGTATAGTCAAGGCTATAGTCTTCCCAGTGGTCACATATGTTTGTGAGAGTGGACCATAAAGAAAGCAGAACGCCAAAGAATTAATGCCTGTGAACTGTGGTGCTGGAAAAGACTCCTGAAAGTCCCTTAGACAGCAAGGAGATCAAAGCAGTCAATCCTAAGGGAGATCAACCCTGAATATTCACTGATGCTGAATATTGACTGATGCTGAAGCCTAAGCTCCAGTATTTTGGTCATCTGATGTGAACAGACAACTCACTGGAAAAGTCCCTGATGCTGGGAAAGATGGAGAGCAGAAGAAGAAGGTATCAGAGGATGAGATGGCTGGATGGCATCACTGATCCACTGAATGTGAACTTGGGCAAACTCCGGAAGATGGTGAGGGACAGGGAGGCCTGATGTGCTGCAGTCCACGGGGTCACAAAGTCACTACTGGGTGACTGAACAACAACAAGCAGCCCTGTGGTCCCAAATGTTGAGTCACTGAGGTTTCTGGCCAACAGTCATGCAAGTGAGCTTGGAAGTGGATCCTCTTGCCTGGTTAAGCCTTCACGACTGCAGCCTGAGCTAATGTCATGACTGTGACTTTATAAGAAATGGAACCAGAACAAACAATACAAATAAGCTGCACCTCCCCCCACAACGTGTTGGTACAGTTTTTGCTTATTGGAGTAGGTTATAAACTGATTCAAAAGACCTACAAAGTTTAAAACTGAATTGTATCAGATTGGAAGGGACAGGGACAGTACAATATGAAGAGAGGTCTTCAGACCTCTGCACAACTATGGACAGGAAGCAGCTGAGAAAACGACTTAGCTTTAAACATGGGCTACTTTTTATGCAACTGGAAGGATAACTCAGAAGGTGCAGCCAAGAGCCCAAAGGATGGAGAAAAGAGCCACTGAATATTCCCAGGAAGTTGAGAGAGTCCTAATCAAGGAACCGACAGTATTTACCCAGTTAGATTTCAGACTTTTTATGGACTAGTAACTACTGTGTGCCTTTTATTGGTGTCCTTTTAGAAGGGAAATGCCTATAGAGGCAGAGTCTCCTGTGCATCTCTCATCATTGCTCACTACTGATGTGGTAGTGATTGGTGCAGATCCGCTGTCTTTTTAATTCACAGAACTTCACTTGGAGAGGAACCACTTGAATTACACCCAAGAAACTACATCCAAGAGCCTCATCTACTCCAGGACCTCACAAGATTTTGGAGCGTAATGCTGTAATGGGATGAGACCTTTACACGGGCCTGGGGAGAAGATGACTTTATGCTGCCTGTGGAAAGAATGCAAAGTATTTGTGGCCACAGGGTGATTCTGGAAGTTTTAAGGCATGATCCTCAAATGATTTAACTCTCCACCCATCAATCCGATTGTGTGGCTGCTTGACTAATAGAATACAATGCAGAATAAAGATTCTGTATCAGTTTCTGGCCCCAGGCCTTAAGGAAAAAAAAAATCAATGATA
>NW_011494615.1:7387096-7389391 GCF_000754665.1 Bison bison bison
CACCAGGCTCCTCTGTCCATGGAATTCTCTAGGCAAGAATACTGGAGTGGGTAGCCATTCCTTTCTCCAAGGGATTGTCCCAACCCAGGGATTGAACTCGGGTCTCCTACATTACAGGAATAGTCTTTACCCTCTGAGTCACCTCAGTTCAGTTCAGTTCAGTTCAGTCACTCAGTCGTGTCCGACTCTTTGCGACCCCATGAATCGCAGCACGCCAGGCCTCCCTGTCTATCACCAACTCCCAGAGTTTACTCAAACTCATGGCCATCGAGTCGGTGATGCCACCCAGCCATCTCATCCTCTGTTGTCCCCTTCTCTTCCTGCCTCCAATCCCTCCCAGGCATCAGGGTCTTTTCCAATGAGTCAACTCTTCGCATGAGGTTGCCAAAGTATTGGAGTTTCAGCTTTAGCATCAATCCTTCCAACGAACACCCAGGACTGATCTCCTTTAGGATGGACTGGTTGGACCTCCTTGCAGTCCAAGGGACTCTCAAGAGTCTTCTCCAACACCACAGTTCAAAAGCATCAATTCTTCGGCACTCAGCTTTCTTCACAGTCCAACTCTCACATCCATACATGACCACTGGAAAAACCATAGCCTTGACTAGACAGACCTTTGTTGGCAAAGTAATGTCTCTGCTTTTGAATATGCTATCTAGGTTGGTCATAACCTTCCTTCCAAGGAGTAAGCGTCTTTTAATTTCATGGCTGCAGTCACCATCTGCAGTGATTTTGAAGCCCCCAAATAGATGTAATATCTAGAGCTGTGACAGCCATCTTGGGACATGTGTGCTCAGTCATGTCTGACTGTTTTCAATGCAAGGAGTATCCCACCAGGCTCCTCTGCCCATGGAATTTTCCAGGCAGTGGGGTGCCATATCCTACTCCAGGGCATCTTCCCAACTCAAGGATTGAACCTGCATCTCTTGCTTCTCCTGCATTGGTAGATGGATTCTTTACCACTAGCGCCACCTGGAAAGCCCAAGGAGACTGGGCTCAACCCAAATACAGCATGGTAAGTGGGAATTTAGAGCCAAGGAGGGCAGAGGTCAGCGGAAGGAAAATTACTAAGAGGAAACATAAAGGGTAGGGGGTTTCTGGTTGAACCCACCTAATAGGTTTCTTGTTGAAGGCAGGCAAGAGTGATCAGATATTACCTAGGTGATGGTGGAGACTAAGGAATCTGATCAGATACAGAAATAAAGGGTTCCTAAAATGACTCCTTCCTGCTAGACCTGAATTTTACAGATAGGATAGGAGAAGATAGGGAGCCTGACTTAAAGTTCGCTCAAGCAAAGAATCTTTGTCTAAAACAAAGATTTACTTTCTCCTACTTGTCTTTTGGAACTTGCTTTTGGATTCCAGCTGCAGAGCTGTATGGATGGCAAGACCACAAGAAAGGCCACGTGTAGGTATTTCAGCAGCCCAACTGAGGTCCGGGTCCACAGTCAGCATCAGCAATTGACATGAATATGGGTATCCTTGACTCGACAGGAAAGACCCTGGATGGGAATACCCCTATGTCCAGTGAACTCCAGAACCATTAACAATAACAATAGCATAACAGCCTGAGACCGAACCCCTCTACCTCAAGCTCGCCAAACTGCTCAGGGTAGTTAGTAGAAAGATAACTTTCCGGAGCCCTTTCTCGGGAGCATTGATTGGCTTACACTCACGTCAATCAAGACTTTCTGCCTAACGGGTCGTTCGGGGCTGAACAGCCAATAGCCCCCTATTGGCTAAGATGCATAACCACTCTCCATCTATAGAGTGGGCAAAACCCAGAAACTACCTACAAAGACCACACGAGATCAAAGAACCTCCAGAAGTGGGGTTTAGGGCGGCTTCCTCCAGTACGGCCCAATTAATTCTCTCTTTTGGCAGCAAATTCAGTCCTAGAACCCGCCCAAGAGGAAGAAGAGTTTGATTGGTGGTTTAGTATAGAGGCACGGAGACTCACGGGAGCCTGGATCAGGCGCTTGCCATTATTGTTCAGGTCGCCTGTCAATCAGCCTGCCTTTCGGGACGTGCGGAAACGGGCGGCCCTTTGGCTCCGCCTCTTCCCGGGCTGGCGTGCAGGGAGGCCGCCAGGCCGCGGAGGCTGGGAACCTGCCGTGTGGGCGGGGCCGCACGACTCTGCCCCACGGTTCCTTCACAGCTAAGTGTCGGGAGTGCCGCGAAACCCCGGGCAGTGCAGGGCGGGCCTGGCCCGGGGCGAGCGCGGGGGCGGGGCCGCGGCCGGGCGGGGCCGCGGGAGGCGGAAGCGGCGAGCGAGCTCGAGCCGGAGCCTTGTAG
>NW_011494615.1:7390008-7434617 GCF_000754665.1 Bison bison bison
GGGCGGGCGGAAGCCTCCGTCTCCTTGGGAAAGGCCTGCACGACCCTGGGCCTCTGCCCGCGCCATGGAGCCCCGCGGGCCTCTGCCCACCGCGGTGGCGGCAACGGAGGGCGGCCCCGCAGTCTTCGGCCCCGCGGGCTGCTCCTGAGGGCTACAGTTTTGCCGTAAAATACGCCCCGCTGTTAGGATGACTCGAGTTGGGGGAAGGGGCTACCTCGCCTTGCAAATAATTTACAAGGCACTTAGAGCTGGAATAAGGTGTGCGAAATGGTAGGGCTTGTGTTGGGAAACACTCTCCAAGGTTTTGGTATCAGTTCCTACTCTGTTCTACATTGTAGTCTTTCCTGGTTACAAATTTTAATCTCTTGTTGTTCCAATAGTAAGTATATCATAATTGGAAGTATCCGCATGGTACATTAACTTAGGTGTTTTTTTTTTTATTGTCTCAACGTGAGGTTTTTTCCATTGGGGGGTAGGTAATACCCTCCGAGGCTGTTTCCTTTTGAACAAGGCTTTAGGATGCACTGATTGCACCACAAAAACAAGAGTTTGTTTAGTCTCTCCTCTCTGTACAAGACGCCATTCATTTTGTTTAATTTTGAGAGGTTGAAACACATCTGAACTTAGTCTCTTGCCTTGATCCTGAAGAAAATTCGCTTATTTGTTTTTTCCTACCAGTTTGGCAGCTCTGTATTTTTATTTTGTAGTACTTTTTATGGAAAAACTGTTTGCATATTATACGTTCATCCGATTGAAGTGTGAACTGCAGTGGTTAGGCAGCTTTTCCTTAGTGCGAATTATGTGAGATTTTCCATAGATGGTCTTTAACGCCAGGTGTCTTGAAAGTGCTGTCCAGTTTCTCCATGCAGCTCTAGGGGAAGGACAAGGAGAATGAAAAGTCAAGAAGACTTCTGGGTCAGAGCAGGCCTTACATGGTAGGGACTACTCAAAATAATTCGGCTTTTCAATCTTCAAGGGAAACTCTGAGCTGAAAGGTGGAGATGGTTTGTATGGTGTGGAAGCGCCTGGAGGAAAGCCTTAGGTCACCAGTCAGTGACCCTGACCTGATCTGTGCACTTCCTGAACTTGGCACTTCCTCTCTCTGCAGCTTTGAAGCCTGAGGGCTCTGGATGAGGTGGCTTATTTTCTAGAACAACTGTCTTAGTTGTTGAGGAAATTGAGCTGCTGAAAGTCCTAGGGTCACTCCTGTAGGCAGTGTTAGAGGCACTGATTCCCTAGTGGGAACGCGAGCCAGGCTGCTCCTGGAGATCTGGACTTGCCGTCAAGGCAGAAGAGAGCAGGTGAGGCAAGTTCAGTGTTTATTCTCAATTACGGTGAGCGAAGGTCTGCTGCTGAGGGCTTTGCTTATTGGGGGCTATTGTGAGCTGTTATTGAGAGACTTCTTTAGATTTCTAGAGTTCTGTTTGTTTCAGAACTAAGTTCATTAGTTGGCTGTTTGTTTCAGCCAACTAATGAACATTTTGTTTGTGGCCTAGAAAGAAAATTTTTATATTAAACCTTTTTACTACCTTGTTCTTAATGTCTGTCATCTTTGTAATTCTGTGTCTGAAACAACACTTTCCATGGGGAAACTTTTTTCCAGTGATTGTCTTCAGTTAGTGGTTCCATGGTGTATGTCTTTTACTCTGAATTTTCAAGTATCTTTGAAGGCAAATACCACTATTAAGGAGCCTGTTTATTTTTTTGGATTTAATTGGGTTCTCAAAATCTGAGAAGAGCCAGGAGACTACTTGCCTCTTGCAAATTCAAGGCCCTTCATTTGAAATGCAAACTTTGGCAGATTCCAAGATTGCTGTGATCTAGAGAAGGTCTGAAGAAAACTTGGGGCTGTGCAGACCTCCTTTGATGGCCCTTGTGCTTCCGATGCCCGGCCCTGGAGCTGGGAGTGCCCAAGCCTCTCTGCTCTGCAGGGCAGTGGCCTCCTTAGGCATCCGGGAAGCGGCACATGCCCGAGTTCCAGGGAAGTAAGGCTTGTGATTTTTGTCTATTTCATTTCTTCTCAAGTTCAAGAAGTAAACTTGAGGTGCTCAACTTGAAATTACTGGAAAAGTGACTTCTTGATACAGATTTGCTCTGGAGGCAGCTTTGTCCATTTTTCTTTCAGAGTGAAGTCTGCTTATTGCATGTACTTTTTGAATGCTTAAATCAAGAGGTATTTCTAAATAGTTCTTTTAGGAAATGATTGCTTCAGCTTTGGGGGAAGATAGCATGAAAGAAACCTATGGTTTCTCTCAATAGTCTGACAGTTTTGAAATGTGTGTTTGCATTAAACAATGTAGGCTGATAGTATTGGATTATGATGAGGCTAATTTCTGGTGAAATCTTTGCTTCTTCCCTTTTGTTTTCTACACTCCAGTCTTCACTGTGTGTTTTTCTGGCTGCTGCAGATTCTGTTTGAAATGAGGCAGGTCAAACATTTTTTAAAATCTAAGTTACAGTGTCAGAAGTCTAGAGATGGTTAGAGACCTTGGAAGGCGAATAGGCCAGTCCTGTTCTTCCAAGTGAGTAAACCTAAGCTGGTAGATGTTAAAGTGATTGTTAGTAAAGTGATTGTCAGTGGCACTACCATTTCAAGAGAGGACTGAGTTTCCCTTCACTGAATGAAGGCTTGAAACCCATTGTAACTTGAAATCTGAGTCATACATGTTCTGTGAAGTAAGGAGCAGATAACCAAAGGACTCAAAAAAGTATAACTCAATAAAACTCCTTTAGGAAGGTCTTTTGGGCCACCTGGTAATTTTCATTCCATCTTAAGGGTTCACAAAAAATATATAATTTATAGTAAGTTAGGTTTCAAGATTTAAGGAATAATCTGAAAAATTTTTTTTAATGTGACTTCTTTATGCATAAAAATATTTTTTATACTAAATAATTCCCTTCGCAAAGGGCATTGGCCTGAGCTCTGTAAAACTTCACTATGGTTTAAATCTGTTTTGAAACAAAAGGTGTATTTTACATATAGTCTCAATTGGGAGGTACATTTGTAGTTTATAAATAATTTGCTAAATCAAAACTGGTTTGAGATGAAGACAGATTTTCTATACTGATTAAAATGTTAAAAGGTCAGTTTATAGTCCCTTGGAGGAAATGGGAAAACTTCAACTTTGTGATCAGTGTTAAGTTAATAAAAGACTACTGAGGATATATTTTATTATGTAACTGTTAATAGCTGATGGTTTTCTGTGGGTCTCATGCTAAAGCAGAATGTTCTGGAGTGGGTGACATTTCTTGGAAGTATAGGAAATTTTCAGAATCCGTGAAATTTGAAAATTTTATTATGGTGGTACCTGAGACTACTTCCAGAATTGGGAATAATTTCTATAAAATTCTTCATTTCACATTTCAAAAACTTTCTGGGTTTAATATTAAAAGAATTCAGTAAATTGTTGGTTAAAAAAAAAAGATACTTCATAGTGTCCACACTGGGCTTTATAATTAATAACTAAATTATAATCAAATTCACTTAATCACATAAAATCTATTACTTTAAAGCAGGGCTTGGCAAAGCTTTTCTATAAAAGGCCAGAGAGCAAATATTCAAGGCTTTGTAGGCCAGAGAATCTCTGTCACTCTGTTTTGTTTGTTTACAACCTTTTAAAAAATATAAAAGCCATTCTTAGGTCATGGTTGTACAAAAACAGGCCAGCTGGGTTTGGCCTTTGGGCTGTAGCTAGTTGACCCCTGCTCTAAAGGATAGATTCTAATAATATACTTTGATTGCCTTGGAGAAACATTTGCTGAGTATTGAAACCTTATATTCAAAAAGTAATATTTATGTAGACTAAACCATTCACTCAGCTAATTTATACATATCCTATTGTTTGTCCATAGATTTCATTGTGTTCCATTTTTAAAATCGGGGTGGTCCCCGCACTCCCCTAAGAGTAAGTTCAGTGCAGTTTGTGTCCTTCGTTCGGTGTTGTTTGAAACTTGGTATTTTATTGATATGGTCTCATAATTTGATGTGTTTCATCACAGTAACACTTGCCAGTTTGCCAGGACAACTTAAATGTTTGCTTTTGGCGGAAAGGAAGAAAAAGATGCTGGACCCTTTTTTTTTGCTGTAGGTTCTGTCACTGAATTTACGAGTTCTGTCATTTTTGTTTTGCTTGCTTTGGAAACGGTTCTGTGCTGCATCTTGGTAGTAGAGTCTCTCTTAAACTTTGTGAGTTTATGAGTTAAGATTTACAAGTTAAAAAGATCGTGTAGAAAGCTGACATCTACCCTTTACCCAGCATCTCCTACTTCCATAATCAGAGTACAGTTTTCAAAACTGCCTTGGTACAGAACTGTTACCTGAAGAACAAAATTTATTGGGATTTCACAGTGTTTTTTTTTCTGTATTGCCTTTTTTCTAATCCATGTTCTGTCTAGGATCCCATATTGCATTTATTTTTTATCTCCTTCAATGACAATCCCTTAGTCTTTCCTTCTCTTTTATGATTCTGATACTTATGATACGTAGTAACTAGAAATGTTACGTTTTTAAACATGTGACAGTTTTTTGAAGGCAAACATAGACTATACCTATGAATACTATTCGGCTTTCCAAGGATTTCAGCGGAATGATTTTGAGGAGAGTAGAACCCTGTTGGTGTCATTTTCTTATGGATTACTTTGTTTCAGTCTGTCTGAGTAGAATAGCATACTGTATATTTTGTAGTCCATTCATAATCAGAAACTTTTACATTTTACTAATTTATTTGAGAAAACAATTACAAACCATTATACATTATCACAAATATATTTTATTTGAAAACTTTTTCAAAATCAAACGTGAAGAATGGCATTCTCTTATACTTGCAAATTTATTTAATGTCTGGCACAGTAAAGCAGATGGATTCTCTTACCTGCTATTAGAGTATACTATTTTGGTTGACATAAGTGAAGAAAGTTCAGCCTCCCATAGATATATGGTTGGAAAAGGAGAGATTATTTTAATAGCCGTTTCAGATCATGCTGGATATTCTTCTTTGATAGTATACCAGCATACCAGCACTTGACAAGAGGCAGTTTCTTAAAGTTGCAATGTGCAATCTGAAACTGTGTCAATGTACTTTTTATATTGTTACATTAGAATCAGTTGGTCTGTTTTGAACTTTGACTGGGTCTCTGAACCTGTGTACTTTTAAATGTTTAAGTATTGCTCATTTGGAAAATAATGATCTCTTGAGTTTTGCAGATCTTCTCAATGTTCATTTTTCACTATGCATACCAAAAAATCACATTCCTTAGTATCACCACCGTCTCATCAGAGAAAGCACGTGGTGGAAGGAAGGTGCAGATTTTGTCATTGGTCACAAATGCTGTCATAGTTGTTTTCCTTGAAATAAAGGGCTCACTTTTGAGGAAATTTCTGTCAAATACTCAGAAATGAATAATCACAGTTTGTCAATGTTTAAGTAAAAATGATATTCTGTAAGAGAAGCTGCTTAATCCAGTCACAGATCAGTTTCATAAAAACCTTTTCTTTAGAAAACCAGTGCACTTAGGTGTGCAACAGAAATACATTATACCTACCCAAGGACCAGTATTTAATAAAGTTAACGTTTTTGTACAATGACTGCTTGTGTAGCTTGGTGCTGCCGCGTTGATTCATGCCAAGGCACCTGCAGTTTTAACCACCATTGGTTTTGTACAAATGTCAAGAGTGAAAAAGGCAAATAATGGTTTAGTATTATTCTGAGCATAGGTGTGACCTCCTGAACCCCTGAAAATCTCAGGTTCTCCAGGATTCCACAACCATACTTTGAGAACCTCTCATCTAACATGTGCCTAGAGTGTGGGTATTTAAAGTATTTTCTACTAAATTAAAAACAAACCCACTCTTAAGAGTTCAGAGAGCCCAGCAAAGGGAAGAAATAGGATTTGAAGTTGGGGGTCTGACCTCCACTTCTTTCCACTGCACCTGTTGGCTGCTCACCAGCGAATAACTAAGAAGCTTTCTCGAGGTGGAAGATGATCTTTCTGGATAGAAGGAAAATCACATGGGAATGCTGTATTTTTTTTTCTTTCTTATTTTATCTTTCTTTTTTTTTCTCTCTTATTTTATCTTTCTTTTTTTCTCTCTCTCTCTCTCTTCTGCAGGACCTTGCCGAACTTATTAGTTCTAATAATTTTAGGGGCTCAGTTATCCTAGTTGATATCTTTAAATAGTGATGGGTTTGTTTCTTCCTGTGTAATCTTTACATTTAATTTTCTTGCCTTAGTGTGGGGTAAGCCTTAGCATTCACTGCAGTGTTGTTTAGAAATACCAAGAACTTGAGTCTTTAGTCTACTTACTGATTAGAGAAAATGCTTCCAAAGTTTCATAAATAGGTTGTCTCTGTTCCTAGCTGAGATTGAGCCTCGATTTTCTTTCTTTTTTTTTGTTGTTCGCCTGTCCTTTTAAAAAACATTAAGCCTGTATCAGCTTCTGTGAGCTGGGTAACTTTCTTTTTATGGGCTAAATATTTTTGTGTGCTGTGCTGTGCTTACTCAGTCGTGTCTGGCTCTTTGTGACCCCATGGACTGGGGCCCGCCAGGCTCCTGGGTCCATGGGATTCTCCAGGCAAGATTACTGGTGTGGGTTGCCCTGTCCTCCAGGGGATCTTCCTGACCCAGGGATCGAACCCAGATCTCCTGCATTGCAGGCGGATTCTTTACCATCTGAGCATGGGACTTAATTTTTTCTTCAAGGTTTTATAAAGCTTTTTATAAAGACAATCTGGATTAGATGATTTTATTTTATTTTTGCCTACACAGGTGTTTGCCTGTTTAAATTTGCTTCATGGACATAGGAAATTCACAGTTTATCTTAGTTGTGGGAATTTTTTTCCAGAGTTTTTTTTTAACTGATCTCTCCAGTATTTGTGATTACACCATTTCTTTCACTCCCTGCGTTTCTTGTGTGTTTTCCTTCTTCCATGACCTCTTTCCGAAGTTTGTCTATATCTCGTATTTTGTAAGAAATCAGATTTTGGTTTTGTTTTTCTTGACTGTGTTTTCTGTTTCATCTTTGTGGTTCTTTCCTGTTGTTTTGATGACTCTGATGACTTGCTGTCTTTAGTTAGGCGCCTTCTCCTTTGTTTTTGGTCTGCTTCTAATCTGTTCGTAGCTATATATTTCTCTGTTAAGTTTCTGTCCCGGGTTTTGAAGGCAGCACCTTTGTTTCCATTCAGTTCCCCTGCCCCCCCCCTCCCCCCTTTGGAACAGTTAATTTTAAATTTTTCTTGTTATTTTTATTTTTGACTTGCTGTGTCTTCATTGCTGTGTGTGGGGTTTTCTCTGGCTGCAGCAAGTGGGGCCTACCCTCCAGATGCCGTGTGCAGGCTTCTCTTGTCGTGGAGCAGGGCCTCTAGGGTGCTCGGGCCTCAGTAGCTGTGGCACGTGGGGTTCAGTTGCCCCACGGCATGCAGGATCTTCCCAGACCAGGGACTGAACCTGTGTCCCCTGCTTTGGCAGGCAGGATTCTTAACCGCTGCATCACCAGGGAAGCCTGTGTTTATTTTCTTGTTGTAGTCTTCTGTATATTCTGGATACTAGCCTTGATTACACATATATGTCACAGACAACTCTCTTCTACTCCGTGACACCTTCCCATTCTCTTTATGGTGCCTTTTAAACAGAAGGTCTTGATCGGGATATGGTCAGATTGAGCAGCCTTTCCCTACTCTGAGGTCATAACAATACTCTTATAGTCTTTTCTGAAGGTTTATTACTTTACATATCACATCTAAGTTTACAATCTCTCTAGAGTTGTGTTTTTTTCCTTCTGTTTTTGGTATTGTATGAGAGGAGGCCAGTTAGTTGCAGTTGCAGTTGTATGAGCCTGTAGTTTACCTAATATCTTTGAAAAGACTGTTTATTTCTCACCTTTTTTTCCATTTGAGCATTTTTATTTTTAAAAAATTTATTTATTTTAATTGGAGGCTAATTACTTTACAATATTGTATTGGTTTTTGCCATACATTGACATGAATCCGCCATGGGTGTACATGTGTTTCCCATCCTGAAGCCCCCTCCCACCTCCCTCCCCATCCCATCCCTCAGGGTCATCCCAGTGCACCAGCCCTGAGTGCCCCATCTCATGCATCAAACCTGGACCTGCGATCTGCTTCACATATGATAATATACATGTTTCAACGCTACCTTCTCAAATCATCCCCTTCTCAACCTTTTCTCACAGAGTCCAAAAGACTCTTCTTTAAATCTGTGTCTCTTGCTGTCTTGCATATAGGATCATCGTTACCATCTTTATAAATTCCATATATATGCGTTAGTATACATGGCACCCCACTCCAGTACTCTTGCCTGGAAAATCCATGGACAGAGGAGCCTGGTAGGCTGCAGTCCATGGGGTCGCTAAGAGTCGGACACGACTGAGTGACTTCACTTTCACTTTTCTCTTTCATGCATTGGAGAAGGAAATGGCAACCCACTCCAGTGTTCTTGCCTGGAGAATCCCAGGGACGGGGGAGCCTGGTGGGCTGCCGTCTGTGGGGTCACACAGAGTCGGACACGACTGAAGTGACTTAGCATTAGCATTAGCATACTGTATTGGTGTTTTTCTTTCTGACTTACTTGACTCTGTATAAAAAATATGGAATGCTTCCCGAATTTGCATGTCATCCTTGCACAGGGGCCATGCTAATCTCTGTATTCCAATTTTAGTATATGTGCTGCCCAAATGAACACAATTTCTCACCTCTCTATACTGCCATTCTGTTATAAATCCAGTGCCCATCAGTGATCTCAATCTGTCGTCCTGTTTGCAGATTCTGGATTCTGTCCTTGTGTTCTTGAGAAATACCCAGCTAGATGATGGTTTGTCATTACACTCTTGAATTTGATTTGTTAATACTCAGTTTAGGCTTTTTGCATCTATATTTATGGCTGACTTGAGCTTTTCACTTTCTTTTCTAGTTTTGTTTGTACCTAGTTTTGATGTCACAATTGCATAAGTCTTCATAAGGAATAAAGTTAATTCCTCGGTTTTTGTCCTGTCGAATAGTTTGTATAGGAGCTGCCCCTGAAAGTCCCATAGAACTCCTCTGTGAAAGTTTTCTCTGGGGGAAAATTTTTAACCACAGTATCGGTCTCTGTAGCATTACTTTTCTTTTTAAGCCTTTTATGTCTTTATGACTGGATTTGCTTAGACTGTGCTGGCTGTCACTGGCTCTGCGTGGTCTTTCTCTGGCTGTGGCCAGTAGGGCCGCCCTTCCTCGTGGCGCCCGGGCTTCTAACTGCGGTGGCGTCTCCTGTTGAGGAGCACAGGCTCTGAGCACTGTGGGCTTAGTAGTTGTGGCACAGGGACTCAGTTGTTCTGCAGCTTGTGGGCTCTTCTAGACCAGAGATGGAACCCGTGTCCCTTGCATTGACAGATTCTTATCCACAGTGCCACTGTGGAAGTCTTGTAGTTTTTTATGTCTTAAAGTTTTGATGTTAATTTTTCTAGAAAATTGTTCATCTTATCCATATGTTCAGATACGTTGCTATAGTTGTTAGTGATATTCTCATCTTACTAGTTTTTATATCATTAGTTACATCTTTTTTCCTCATCTTTATTAGTGCCGTCTCTTTTTGATCAGTCTCTCCTAGACGTGTGTCTCATTTTCTAGGGGACACTGGACCAGTCCTTTTGTGCACTTGACTCTGATTTTTTAATTTTGGCAGTGCTGTGTCTTTGTTGCTGTGAGGGCCTTTCTCAGGTTGTGGCGAGCAGGGGCTGCTCTCCAGTTGCAGCGGTGCAGGCTCCTCATGGCGGCTTCTTTTGCGAAGCATGGACTCTAGGGCACGCGGGCTTCAGAAGTTTCGGCATTTCTGCTCAGTAGTTGCCGTGCACGGCTTAGTTGCTCCCCAGTATGTGGATCTTTCCGGACCAGGAACCAGGACCTGCCTTTTCTGCGCTGGCAGATGGGTGCCTTTCCACTGAGCCAGGGAAGCCCACTGCACTTGGTTCCTGTTTGTCGAGACTAGGGGAAGTTCCAGACTTCCAGGACACTCCTTGTCCTGTGTTCAGCACGGTGCTCTGCACTTGCGCATTTCTGTAGCCAGCTCCCCGTTCTGACTGGTTCCTAAAATTCTCCCACTTTACTCTCTGGAATTCTCAGTCTATCAGAAAAGTCTCCCAAGCAGTCAGTGTTACGGATTGAATTGTGTGTCCCCCAAAAAGATATGTTGAAGTCCCAGGCACCCCCCCACAATGCCTCAGAATGTGGCCTTATTTGGAAATAAGGACTTCACAAAGGTAATCCAGTTAAAATGAGGTCATCAGGGTGGGCACTGGTTGAAGAGAACTGGTGTCCTTATAGAAAGGGGAAATCTGGACGCACACAGACACACACACACAGAGGGGACACAGAAGACACACGGGAAGAAGCTGGCCAAGGGCCTGGAGTGCTGCGCCTACAAGTGAGGGCACCCAGCCCCCGCCGCCAGACCCCAGAAGCTGCGAGAGGCCTTCCCTCCCAGTGCTCAGCCAACCCCTGGATTCGACTTCCGGCCCTTGAACAGTGAGACCGGAAGCTGCTGCCGTTTTAAGCCTCTAGTTTCTGGTTCTTTGTGATGACAACCCTAGGAAACTAGTATAGTATAGTAATGCTGTCTTCCCCTACCCTGCTCTTGTGGAAACCTGCTATCTGAGGACCCTTCTCCCCTGAGACCCTCTCAACTGCTGGGGGCTTACATTCACATCCCTGCTCTTGCACCAGGAGCCTGGGGAGGGATCCTTTCGGCTTCTCACAGCCGCCTCCGGACTGTTCTGTCTCCCTCCTTTTCTGCAAGACCCCCAGCTTTGAATTTCACGCCACTGATTGTCACCAGGCCCTCAGTGATTGCAGTCATCTGGTGTGGGGGTCATTTCTTATTTTAAAAACTCAAGATCCTGGCTCACTGTCACAGTGAACACGACTAGTCTGTTCACTCGTGGTGACTTCAGAAGATATTTAAATGGGCCTTCCAGCAGCCTGACACTTCCGTTCCTTGAGTATCTTTCTTACAGCGACATTATCTCAACTACTCAATCCTATGGTCATACATTAGACCTGGATTTACCCATCATGCGACCCACTGCAATCTCAGATTGAGAGTTCACCTGCTGCCCCCTGTCCTTCACTCTCTCCCTTATTACTCTCCTTCTGCCATCATTGCACCCATTAAAATTTATTAATACAACCACTGATATTGCTCTCATCACAATTTCTCACCCTCTTGAAGAGGCTTCCCCAGTGGCTCAGTGGTAAAGAATCCGCCTGCCAATGCAGGAAACTTGGGTTTGATCCCTGGGTCAGGAAGATCCCCTGGAGTAGGAAATGGCAACCCACTCCAGTATTCTTGCCTGGGAAATCCCATGGACAGAGAAGCCTGGAGGGCTACAGTCCATAGGGTCGCAAGGAGTCGGACATGACTGAGCGACTGAGCACGCACACATGTACTCTCTTGAGCTCCTGTTTTCTTCCCCAACCAGTTTAAATTTTCCTGGTCAATCATTGTAGTTACTTGCCCACATATACCCTTGTTCTCTTGCCCCCTTTTGCTTTATTCCCCGGTCCTCTTTTTTAACACAACCGTAACCCTGCTTAAATCCGATGCTTCCTTTCCATTACTTAGGTAACAGGGTGGCTCTAAGGAAGCGCTGATCAGGCCTCACGGGAAGCGCACCACCTCCACTCTCAAGCGCATCCCTTTGCTGGTTGGTGGTCTCACCTCTGCGCCCTCGCCCAGTCCCTCTCCAGCTCTGCTTAAGGATGGGGTGGCCCCATCTCAGACCCACAACTCTTCCTGCCAGGGCCTACTTTCAGTAGAATTTCCATACTTGGTACTTTACTGAAAAAATTGGACTTTTGAAATATGAACACACATACTGGCTTACAAGTTTTTCTTGATGTGCTTTTGGGCGTGGGTTCGAAAATTGCTTATCCTACTTTGGTTATTTTGGGTTCTTAAATCAGCGATTTAGTGTTACTTCATTGGTCCGGACTTTACTGGGCCTTTATATCAAATGCTGCCTCTGCCTGTTCTTTCCGCTTCTGAGACTTCAGTGTAGAATCTTCTCCCTTTCTCTCTTAACACCTCTTCGGCATTTTCTGTGCTGCCTTCTGGATAACTTTTTGTTTATGTTCCATTTTCCTTATATACTCTTCATTTCTGTGTAATCTTACTGTTAAATATTCATTCTTTATTTCTTTAAACAAAGTAAGCTTAATTTTATCATATAGGTTCAGTACTTCTGGCATCTTGAAGTCTTTGGTGGGTATTGGTCTGTGTCCAGTCAGGAAAATAGGATGCACTGAGCTGTCTCAGGCAGAGAAGGGTTTGGTGAAGTATTGACTGTGAAAGTGCTAGAAGGGTTCAGGGAGAAGGGCTGGCTGTTGGAGGCATGGCTGCTGCTGCCTTGAACTTCCCTGCAGCTGTGGGTGCCTGCTTCTGCTCTTTCCCACTCCCTCTTCATTTCCCTTCAGAGCAACCTACCAAGATTCCAGCTGGCAAGATGTCTTATATATGTAGTCTTCAGACCTCTAACCCTCTGCAGCAGAATCAGGAAAGCACTGAATGCCAACAGACAGGATCTGGAACTGGGTATATGCCATCTGTTGTTTTTGCTGTTGGTTCTTGCGCCTAAAGTCGTGTTTGTCTTTGTGTGCCTGGATATTTTTGGATACTGGCATCAGGATTACTTGGAATAATTCAAATCCTTGTGTCTTTTCATTTGCTTGTCAGATCCCTGGGAGACCTACCTGTCTGGAATATGAGGTTACAAAATCAACTGAATACCAGAACTTTTCTTATGGCTCATCCTGGTAGAAATTATGATCTCAAATTGTCTGGAGATCTGGCTTTTCACTTTAGTAATGATTGCATATCAGTGCTGCAGTTCATTCATCAGTTCAGCAGATATTTGAGCTCTTTTGTGCTAGACGCTGGGTTTGAGTCTGTGAAGAGAAACCAGTTTGGGGGGTAGTTACACTTATGGGGCATACAAATGTAAGTCTGGTATAGTGTTGGAAAGTGAAATGCTTTGTGGATAAATAGAGCAGGAAAGGAGCAGCTGGGAGTACCATGGAGGATTACAGTTGTCACTGAAAAGGTGACATTTGAATACAGTGAGCCAGTAGGACATCAGCAGAGTAGGCCAGTGCAAAGGCCCCGGAAGGGTTGAGGAAGGAGGCTGCAGTGACTGAACCAGGTCCTTCCAGGGACCTTGGTTTCTAAAGTGAGGTGATGGAGAGAGTGCAAAGGAATGAAATGGTCCAACTTCTATTTGCAGAGGCTCGCTTTGGCTGCTGTGTTGGTTGGAATTCATTGTCTTTCTAATAAAGTGAAAAGTTAATTGGGATTGCATCAGTAGATGATCTATACATGTTTATGTTTATTCAGGAGTTTTTAGCACCTACCAAAAGCATAGTAGGCTATGGAAATAAAAGTATTAGTCACTTAGTCGTGTTCGACTCTTTTCAACCCGACGGACTGCAGCCCGCCAGGCTCCTTTGTCCATGGGATTCTCCAGGCAAGAACACTGGAGTGGGTAGCCAGCCCCTTCTTCAGGGCCTCTTCTCAACCCAGGGATTGATCCTGGGTGTCCTGCATTGTAGGCAGATACTTTACTGTCTGAGCTACCATAACCAAGGGAATGTAATGGTGGTGGCCTTCTAGGATCTGAAGCAAATAAAATTTTATTTACTGTATGTAGCAGTTTATTTATAAATAGCCAATCTTCTGCAATCTGATGTCTTATGTATGTAATGATCAACCAAGGCAGTTAGCATTAAGACCTTAAAATTATTCTCCATGTCACTTTTTAGTATGATTAACTAAAGCATCTGATTTATAGCTCTCATCTCATTTTTTCCCTTTCTCACCAAGATAACTTTTGTTGTTGTTGTTTTGACCACATTGCATGGCTTGTGGGGTTTTAGTTACCTAACCAGGGATTGAACCCTGGTCCTCGGCAGTGAGAGCATGGAGTCCTAACCACTGGTCCACCAGGAAATTCTCTCACCCAGAAAACTGTAAATAATTACATGTATGTGAAACAGAATATGTATTTATTTTAATCTGCTGTGGAGCTACTTTGACTGCTGTAGTTGTTTCATAAAGAGAGCTGCTCTGAGTCTTAAAGTACCATTTTTAAGTTTCCTGTAAAGTTTTTATATCTCTGTTCTAGAAGAGGGCTGGAGACCATTGCTAACTATACGTTCCTCAGTTATACTTTTGACTTAGAAGTGTTTTGACATTTTCTAGGTATAAATGAAGGAGAATTAGTGTGTAATTTAGTCCCTGAATAATCAGTCTGGTGCTTTAATAGAAATGTATGTGGGAAGAGGAAATACAGGGTTTCCCTTTCATTTCACTTATTCCCACATTTTTTAAAAAGTTGAATTTAATTAAAATGGGCCAGCCAGATATCTGTCAGTTAACAGCTCATAAGAACAGATAAACAGTTGAGACAAGTCTTTGAGGTCCTTGTTATAGTAGTTATTCATTTGGATGTTTTGCTGTTTTACTTCTTATTGAGAAATGGACATAGAAAAGTCATCAGGATATAAATGTACAGCTCAGCAAATTATCTTAAAAAAAAACAAAACAAAACCCTACCCTTCACATGTTAATGGTGGAAATATAAAATGGTGCAGCCACTTTAAAAAACAGTTTGGCAGTTTCTCAAAAAGGTAGATAGATATATGAGTTACCATATGACCCAGTAATTCTACTTCTAGATATAAATCCAAAGGAATTAAACATGTCTACACAGAACATATACAAGTGTTCATAGCAGCATATTCGTAATAACCAAAAAATGGAAACAAGTTAAAGGTCCATAATCTGATGATGGATAATTAGCATATGGTGTATTCATACAATGGAATATCATTCGGCCATAAGAAGGAATGACGTACTGTACGTGCTACAACATGAATGAACCTTGAAATCACACTAAGTGTTAATAAAAGAAACCAATCACAAAAGGTCACGTGATTCTGTTTGCGTTGTATATCTGGAATGGGCAGGTCCACAGAGACAAGCAGCTCAGCGGTTGCTCGGGTGGTGGTGGGTAGGGTGCGAGTATAGGGAGTGGCTGCTAGGGCTGTGAGAATTCTTTCTGAGGTGCTGAGAATGTCTTGGAATTAATAGCGGTGAAGACTGCACAACTCTGTGAAGATACTGAAAGCCACTGAAACATACGCTTTATAAGGGTGAATTTTGTGGTATGTAAAAGACAGCTGATTTTTTTTTTTAAGGCAAACCAGATAACATCCATGTGTGTTTAACCACTCAAGTTATAGAATATAGACAGTACCCCAGAAGATCCCCCCACCGCCTCCTGATCAATGCCCCAAGTTATTCTTGGGGGGAAAAAAATAGCAGCTGTTTATACTGCTACTGTTTGCTTCTCAGAAGAAGCCATTGTCTTAGACTGAGTGTGAAGCTTTATGCTCTCAGCACTTGGCTAAGCCTAGCAGGGAACTTTTTATAAAGTACCATTTTAATCAAATGCTTCTTTGTAATTTCATGGTGCCAGGGTGACCTACCTTTCAAAACAGGTGGCTCCGTACTCTTGATCTTTTTTAATAGAAATAATGAGTTTTAAGTTTTTAAAGAATTTTTTGACATAAGTTTTTTTTTTTTTTTTAGTACTAGATATATTATTAGCCTGATCTCTTTATCAGTAGTTTGGACTTTATTAACTATTAAATACTGCTTACTTTAAATATTTCTCATTTTAATACTTTTGCCTAATTATAGCCACCCACTCCTCTTTCTCCCACTAGATATATGGGTTATTGAAGCTATCTTTTGGGGGTGCCAGATTAGCATTAATAGTTATTTTATTCTACATATGGGGAGCAACTGAGTGGCATGCGGGATTTAGTTCCTTGACCAGGGATCCGAACCCATGCCCCCTGCAGTGGAAGTGCCAAACCCTCACCACTAGACCACAGGGAGGTCCCTCTTGATAATATCTGTGATCTTAAAATTCAAAAGAAACTACCTTTAAATGCTTCTATATGTTTTTAAGTATTTTAGACCCTGAGTAAGGTCAGTGTGGCTTTTTCTTTGCAGCGATGTCTTGGCATTGCCCATTTTCAAGCAGGAAGATTCTAGCCTTCCGCTGGATGACGAGACCAAACACCCACCCTTCCAGTACGTGATGTGTGCCGCGACATCGCCCGCCGTGAAGCTGCACGACGAGACGCTCACCTACCTGAACCAAGGTCGGTATGGCTGCGCTGTGCTCTGACCTAAGAGTGCGCGGAAGTCCAAAATGGCCTTTGGGCATCGCAGCCTGGGTTAGTGGTAATAATTGAAAATTAGGTTCCTTCTCTCAGACAGCTACAGTTAACAAAAATTGGGGAATGTTTTACTGTGAGCCCACAAAGCAATAATCTGTGGAAAGTGATTTCATAGAGACGGCGTGGACCAAGATGTGTTAGGGGGTGTTTTCAAGACAAAATCAGAAGGAGAAGCAGGTAGGAAAGGATGTCAGTTATTTTTAGGAACATGGTTTCAGTGTGGAACCTGAGAATGAACCAGAAGTCCAGCTAGCAAGGGACTTGGTCTCTGGCATGAAGCAGATTTGGGCTGAGAATAGACTGCACCAAGGTGGAGTCTGTGGCTAAAATAAACTGTGTCAGATCTTGTTTCCGCTTAATGAGAATGCTGTGTTTTGCCGATTTGAAAGTGAGAGTGGGCAGAATAGAAAATAGAGATATGGGGTGATTTACCATTAGAAAGAGTAAAGAATTTCTTTTTGAGGTGCACTGAGCAGTTGGAGCACTGGCCAGTGTGACTTACCAGTGTTAACAAAAGTACTTGGTTATGCAGGAATTCATTTGTTGGATACCTACATTTGTTGGGTACTGAAAGCTTGAGGGACTCTTATTTTTGTTTGTTTGTTTGTTTTAATAATTTAATTGGCTGTGCTGGTTCTTTGTTGCTACGTGGGCTTTTCTCTGGTTACCACGGGCAGGGGCTACTCCTAGTGCAGGGCGCGGGCTCCCACTGCAGTGGCTTCTCTTGTCGGGGAGCGTGGGCTGTAGAGTGTTCAGGCTCCAGGAGTTGTGGTTCCTCAGCTCTAAGGCACAGGCTCAGTAGTTGTGGAGCACGGGCTGAGTTGCCTTGTGGCATGTGAGATCTTCCTGGACCAGGGATCAGGCCTGTGTCTCCTGCATTGGCAGGCTTATTCTTTAGCCCTGAGCCAACAGGGAAGTCCTGGACTCTTGTTTTTAAACAGAATTGAACATTTTTGTTGTTGCAAAAATAGTACATACTCATTGTAGAAAAATTGCATATGTCAAGGGATAAAGCTGAAACTGGACTTTAGTTGCATCCCCCTCAGGAAAAGCAGTTGTACCCTAGGTGTGTTTCTTTGTGTGTGTATCTGTTTTGTTTCAGCAAAATGGAAATTAGTATCTATTCACTTAAGAGTTGGGCTTCCCTGGTAGCTCAGCTGGTAAAGAATCCACCTGCAATGCAGGAGACACCGGTTCGATTCCTGGGTTGGGAAGATGCCCTGGAGAAGGGTTAGGCTGCCCACTCCAGCATTCTTGGGCTTCCCTGGCGGCTCAGCTGGTGAAGAGTCCGCCTGCAGTGCGGGAGACCTGCATTTGATCCCTCCGTTGGGAAGATCCCCTGGAGGAGGGAACAGCTACCCACTCCATTATTCTGGCCTGAAGAATTCTATGGACTATATAGTCCATGGGATTGCAAAGAGTCGAACACGACTGAGTGACTTTCACTTAAGAGTATTTTGTGATTGCTTTTCTGTCAATAAATAAAATCTTTAATTTCCTTAAACTTTTGGAAAGAGCTATAGATTTTAGACTACTTTAGTTAGTGATTATTGTAAGATGTGGAAGAAAACTTTTTTTTAAGCTTCTGAATTTTCATTTGACATACAGATTTAGAATTTATGAGGTTTTTCTTCAGGTAATTCTAATCTGTAGCCTCTGGCGATACTCTTAATTTTGGTATTAATATATTATTTTAGGATTTTGATGGGTAGGCATTCAATTATTTGAGACTTAAGTTTCATATTTGAAAGAACCGTAATAGTTTATGCACTAATCTATTTTACACATAAAAAGATTGGAAGAGACAATGTAGAGATTGAGGGCATTCATTATCACTTCATTTCTAATGAGAAAAAAGGAAGTAACTGGGATCTCTCTTACTTAGGGAAAAGTTGAATAAGTTAAGGTGCATACCATGGGATGAATGAGCCCATGAAAACTCAGAACTTTGGATGTGTCTGTCTTTAGGCCTGGCGGAATATCCGTACCTTACGACTGTTATTATTAAACTGGATAAAGACATCTCACATGGATAAAAGTTGCAGTCCCCCATCTGTAGTGATAATGTATTAGACCTGCATTCACTGAGTGTTCACTGTACTGAAGCAGTGTACTAAATACTATATATGCATTGTCTCACTTCCACAATAACCCAGGAAGTGTTATTGATCCATTACAGATTTTCAAAGCTGAAGCATAGAGCAGTTGATAAACTCGCTCAATGTTAGTTTGATCAAGCTTAGATTTAAATTGTTAATAATTAAATATTTAATAAAAAATAAATAGTTTATTACTTAAATGGTTGTTATTATTGAAGTATCTATAGTAGTGTGCACAAGTCTTTGTAGCATGGCATGCAATATCTTAGTTCCCTGACCAGGAATTGAATCTCTGCCTCCTGCAGTGTAAGCTCAAACCCCTAACCACTGGACCACTAAGGGAGTGAGTTCCCCACAAGTCTTAAATGTGCAAGTCAGTTAATTTGTATATCGTTTATTCCCTCAGAAATACCGCCTCTGTCCAGTATTTCCATTAGCCTAGCAGGCTTCCTTCTATCCTCCTTCCAGCTGACACCTGAGGTTGACCATAATCCATATTAGAAGTGCAGGTGATTTTCTGGGACTGGACTCTGCTCCTTGCAGTATTAATGAGGAGTATGTTATTGGTTGTAGAATTGTGGTAATTTACCTCTTAATTTCTCCCAGCATTTTAAGAAAAAAAGTGGAAAAATGAATTGCATGTAGGCTGCATTTTTTGAAAAGATACATTTGAATAAGCATTAAAAATGCATTTGAATAATCATAAATTCTACTTTTATGCACCTTTTTAAAGAAATTGTAACACTTTAAACTTACATGAATATCAGTTCTTTCACAGATTTGTCTTCTAACATTTATTGCCTAGCGTAATATTTTGAAAAAGTTCGGAACCCAAGATTTTGTGTGAATCCCTTCAGTTGTTTCCACAGTGGCTGCACCGGTTTGCATTCCCACCAGCAGCGTAGGAGGGCTCCCTTTTCCCCACACCCTGTCTAGCATTTGTTGTTTGTAGACTTTTTGAAGCCATGCTGACTGGTTGAAGTGGCACCTCATGGTTTTGAGCTGCATTTCTGTAATAATTAGCTAGCTGTGTTGAGCATCTTTTCATATTCCTATTGGCCATCTGTATGTCTTCTTTGGAGAAATGTCTTTTAAGGTCTTCTGCCCATTTTTCAATTGGATTGTCTTAGTTGTTGAGTTGTATGAGCTGTTTGTATATTTTGGAGATTTGATGCCTGTTGGTTGCATTATTTGCAGCTATTTTCTCCCATTTTGTAGGTTGTCTTTTTTTTTTTTTTTTTCTTTTTTGTAGTTTCCATCACTGTGCAAAAACTTGTATGTTTGATTAGGTCCCATTTGTTTTTTTGTTATTTTTACTGCCTTGGGAGACCTAAGAAAACATTGGTATGATTTATGTCAAAGAATGTTTTACCTATGTTCTCTTCTAGTTTTATGGTGTCATGTCTTATGTTTAAGTCTTCAAGCCATTTTGAGTTTATTTCTCTGCAGGTTGTGAGGGTGTTTTCTAACTTCATTGATTTACACGCAGCTGTCCAACTTGTCCAATAACTTGCCTCTTTTGTCAAAGATTAATTGACCGAAAGTATATGGATTTATTTCTGGGTTCTCTGTTCTGTTTCATTGATATATATGTCTGTTTTTGTACCAGTACCACCTCGTTTTGATTACTGTACTTTGTAGTATTGTCTGAAGGTCTGGGAGAGTTATGCTGCCTGTCTTCCCCACTCCCCCTGCCCCTCCCAGGATTGCTTTGGCGATTTTAAGTCTTTCATGGCTCCATATACATTTTTTTTATTATTCTAGTTCTGTGAAAAATGTCATGGGTGATTTGGTAGGGATCACATTAAATCTGAAGATTGCTTTTGGTAGTATTACCATTTTAACAGTATTAATTTTTCTAATCGAGGAGCATGGGATATCTTTCCATTTCTTTGAATTATCTTCAGTCCTTTATTAATGTTTTATAGTTTTCAGCATATAGGTTTTTCACCTTCTTAGCTACATTTATTTCTAAGATTTTTGGATGCAGTTTTAAATGGAATTTTTTCTTTACTTTCTGTTTCTAATATTTCATTGTTGGTGTAAAGAAATGAAGCAGATTTCTGTATATTATTCCTGTATCCTATTATCTTGCTGAGTTCATTTATTCTAATAGTTTATATGTGGAGGTTTTAAGCTTCTCTGTATAGAGTATCATGTCATCTGCAAATAGTAACAGTTTTACTTTTTCTCCTCTAACTTGGATACCTTTTATTTCTTTTCTGATTGCTGTGGCAAGTACCTCCAATATTGTGTTGAGTAGAAGTGGTGAGAGTAGGCATCCTTGCCTTGTTCTTGAATTTGGCAAGAACGCTTTCAGCTTTTCGCCATTGACTCTTATGTTGGCTGTGGGCTTGTCATCAGTGCCTTTATAACACTGAGATATGTTCCCTCTATACCCACTTTTGTAAGAGTTTCTATTGTGAATGGTAGTTAAATGCTTCTCATGTGGCTTTTGCCTTTTGTTGATGTGATGTATCACGTTGATTTGCATATATCTGAACCATCCTTGTGACTCTAGAATGAATTTAACTTAGTCATGATGTGTATTCCTTTTTATATGTTCTTGGATTTGGTTTGCTAATATTTTGTTGAGAATTTTTGCATCTAAATTCATCAAAGATACTGGCCTGTAACTTTCTTTTTTTGTGGTATCTTTGATTTCATTATCAGAGTGATGGTGGCTCATGGAACGTCTTTGGGGGTGTTCTCTCCTCTTCAGTCTTTTGGAAGAGTTTGAGAAGAATCGGTATAAGTTCTTTGTGTGTTTGGTAGCCATCTGGTCCTGTACTTTCTGTTTGTGGAGTTGTTTTTAATTACAAATTCTATTTCACTTCTAGTGAAGGTTCTGTACAAATTACGTTTCTTGTTTCAGTTTTCAGGGGCTGTATGTTTCTAGAAACTTGTCCATTTCTTCTAGGTTGTTGAATTTTTTGGCATATATAATTGGGCATAGTACTCTCTTAGGCTTTTTCGTGTGTCCGTCGTATCAGTTGAGAGTTGTTTGGTCTGTTATTTTGTTTATATGGGTCTCTCTCTCTGCTCCCTGGTGAGCCCTGTCAGAGGCCTGTCACTTTTGTTTAGTCTCTCAAAGAACCAGCTCTTCATTTTAGTGACTCCTTTTTAGTCTGCTTATTTTCTCTGGTCTTGGTTAGTTCCTTCTTCTGCTGATTTTACATTTTGTTTGTTCTTCTAATTCTTTTAAGTGATAGGTTAGGTTGTTTGAGACTTTTCTTTTTTTTGAGGAAGACCTCTATTGCTATGAACTTCCCTCTCAGAACTGCTTTTGCTGCATCCCATACATTTTGTATGGTTATATTGTCATAGTCAGTTTTCTCTAAATTTCCTGTCTGATTTCATTGTTGACCCATTGTTTTTTTAAGTAGCGTGTTGTTTAGTCTGCATGAAATCATTTTTTTCCCCCTTATTTCTATTCATGTGGTTGACTTCTTGCTTCATTCTGTTGTGGTCAAAGAAGATTCTTGAAATAATGCTTATACTCTTAAATTTGTCGAGGTTTGATTTGTGCCCTAGTATGTGGTCAGTTGTAGAGAATAAACCATGTGCACTTGAAAAGACTGTGTTTTGAGTTTTTTGGATAAAAATGTCCTGAAAATAATCAAGTCTTAACTGTTCTAGCATATAATTGATTTTTTAAAATCAATTTATTTGATATTGATTTATTTTTATTGATTTTTCTGTTTCTTAAGTTATGTTCATTAATGTCAGTGGAATGTTAAAGTTTCCTACTAATATTGTATTTCCATAAATTTCTCCCTTTATGTCCATTAGTATTTTATGTACGTGAGTGTTCCTATATTAGGTGTATATATCTCGGTGAGTATAAAAGTATTTTCTTACATTGACCCCTTTATTTTATATAGTGTGCTTTTGGAGAAGGCAATGGCACCCCACTCCAGTACTCTTGCCTGGCAAATCCCATGGACAGAGGAGCCTGGTAGGCTGCAGTCCTTGAGGTCGCTAGAGTCGGACACGACTAAGCAGCTTCACTTTCACTTTTCACTTTCATGCATTGGAGAAAGAAATGGCAACCCACTCCAGTGTTCTTGCCTGGAGAATCCCAGGGACCGGGGAGCCTGGTGGGCTGCCGTCTATGGGGTTGCACAGAGTCGGACACCACTGAAGCAACTTAGCAGCAGTGTGCTTTTAAAAATGTTATTAGTTTTTGCCTGTGCTGGGTCTTCCCTGCTGCTTGGGCTTTTCTCTGGTTGCGGTGCGTGGGCTTCTCCCTGTGGTGGCCTCACTTGCCGCAGAGCACAGCCTGCGGGCTTCAGTGGTTGCTGCATGCAGGCTCAGAAGTTGTGGCACACAGGCTCAGTTGCTCTGCAGCATGTGGGATCTTCCTGGATCAGGGATTGAACCTTTGTCTCTTGAATTGACAGGCAGATTCTTTACCACTGAGCTGCCAGGGAAGCCCTCTAGTGTCCTTCTTTATAGCCTTTGTTTTAAAGTCTGTTTTGTCTGATGCGAGTATTGCTACTTTTCACTTTCTTATCATTTCCGTTTGCATGAAATATCCTTTTCCATCCCCTCACTTTCAGTCTATGTGTGCCATTTGCCCTAAGGTGGGTCTCTTATAGGCAGCACATTGTAGGCTCTTGGTTTTGGGGGTTTCTTTGGTTGTGCCATGTGGCTTGTGGTATATTAGTTCCTGATCAGGGACTGATCCTGGGCCCTTAGCAGTAAGAGCATGGTGTCCTAACCATTGGACCGCCAGGGAGTTCTCTAGGCTCTTTGTTTTTTATCCAGTCTGCCACTCATTCTTTGGATTGGAACATTCAGTCTGTTGGCATTTAAAGTAATTTATTGATACTTATGTATTTATTTCTGTTTTAAACCTAGTTTTCCAATTGAAGTGTTTTTTCTTTCTGTGGTTTAATGATTTCCTCTTGTGCTTGTTTTCTCTTCTTTTTGGTTTCTATGAATCTATTGTTTGTTTTTAATTTGTGGTTGCCCTGTTTTTCAAGTATGTTAACCCCTTGTATCTGCTTGCTTTACACTGATAGTCATATAGGCTCAAACACACGCTTTTAAAAAAAGAAGAACAACCTGCATTTTCTTACTCTCCTTCCCTGTATTTTATGATTTTTTTTTTCTCCAAAACATTTTTATGTAACTCCCCCGAGTCTTAGTTGAGGCATGTGGGATATTTAGTTGTGGCATATGAACTCTCAGTTGCAACGTGTAGAATCTAGTTCCCTGACCAGGGGTTGAATCCAGGTCCCTGGCAGTGGAGGTGCCAAGTCCTAACTGCTAGACCACCCGGGAGCTGCCCACATTTTATGATTTTGATGTCCTTTTCTGTTTACTATTTTAAAAATATTATTTGGCTGCTCAGGGTCTTAGTTGTGGCGTGTGGGATCTTTAGCTGTGGCATGTGAACCCTTTAATTGTGGCACGTGGGACTTAGTTCCCTGACCAGGGAGTGAGCCCCGGAGCATAGAGTCTTAGCCACTGGACCACTAGGGAAGTCCCTGGTGTCCTTTTTTTTTCTTTTTCCTGGTGTCCTTTTTTATGCCTTCATCTTTATTCTTTTTCTGTTCCATGTGTTTATCTTCACTTTTATAAATAGGTTTTTCTTTTTGCTCTGTATACTGGCTAATTTAAGTGATTTACTTTCCAGTTGTAATTTCTTCCTTCCTTTATCTTCTTGTTTCTATTTAGAGGTCTTTCAATATTTCTTTTAGGATAGGTTTAATATTGCTATATTCATTAGTTCTTATCTGAGAAGTTCTGTTTTTCTTCCCATTCTAAATGATTGTCTTGTTGGATAGAATATTCTAGGTTGCACATTTTCCCTTTCAAGACTTTGAATATATTTTGCCACTCCCTTGTAGCCTGCAGTGTTTCTGTGGAGAAATCAGCTGGTAGCTTTGGGGTCCCTTGTAATGGACTCTCTTTTGCTGCTTTTAGAATACTGTGTGTCTTGGTGTGAGTCTGTTTGGATTCACCTTATTTGGGACTCTCTATGCATCTTCATTTTACTTATATTCTCTTGCTCTATGAGTTTAGGAGAAAGTTATCTACTGTGGCCTTGGTGGGCTATTTATGTGTGGCAGTGTCTCTGTGTAGCTTGTGTTAGTTTAATTTCTCTGTTTTTGGCGTGCAGTTTGGTTGGGATGCTTGCCGCCACTTTCCTCAGTGTGTGCTGGCCGTCATCCTCTCCCCAGGACCCAGCCTCTGAAGCCTGCGCCCCAGCACCCAGCCCGAGTCTGCCCCAGCTGCGGAGCGTCTCAGGCTGCCGAGTGCTGCTCCAGGCACCAGCCCTCTGTGCGGGTCTCTCCCAGTCTTGCGCTGCACACACCGGTTGCCGCCTTCTCCTCTGAGGCTCCAAAGCTCCCACTCTGTCTGATGATCTCCCTGCCAGGGAGACTTCCCAGCGTGTGGAAACATTACCTCTTCCACGGCTCCCTCCCACAAGTGCAGGTCTTATCTAGATCCCTTTGTCTTTCTCTCTGTGTGTGCTATCCAGTTATTTGGGATTCCTTGCCTTTTTGAAAGTCTGAGGTCTTCTGTAAGCATTCAGTAGATGTCCTGTGAGAACTGTTCTGCATGTAGATGGGGTTTTTTTGTATTTGTGAGAGAAGGTGAGCTCCACATCCTACTCCTCCACCATCTTGATCTGATCCCTCAGCAAAGCAAGCTGATTAGATTCACCTTTCAAAAGGAGACATTCTCAGTTGTGCATGTACAGTTCTGATTTTTTACAGAAGCCTTTCCTGAAATATAAAAAGAATCAGGTGTAGATGTGGAAAATGAAAATCGGGCTTGGTTAATTTTTAACTAGGAGTTCCAGTAGAATCCTGTGATTATTTTTTAGCTAGCATCTGCCCAAGTGGCTCAGTGGTAAAGAATCCACCTGCAATGCAGGAGACATGGATGTGAATCCAAGGTTGGGAAAAAAAATCCCCTGGAGGAGGAAATGACAACCCATTCCAGTATTCTTGCCTAAGAAATCCCGTGAACAGAGGAGCCTAGCAGGCTACAGTTGTAAGGTCTCAAAGAGCTGGATGTGACTGACCCACACAGAGTGACATTACCCTGAAAAGTTGCTGCAAAGTATGTGAAATGTATCGCAATGACCCATTGTAGTGTAGTATCATCTGTGTGTCAGCTTTGATGGTGTCACTGTTAAGTGTTGACATAATTTATTATTTAGTCTTCTGGTTTTTAGGAGTTAGATTTTTATTCAGATTTGCTCACAAGTTAATTTTCTTAGGTTCAAATTAACTCTTAAGCTCTACCAAAGGAAAATGACTTGCCGTGGGAATTTGCCTTATTTACCAAAAACAATAGTTATTCCTCCAGTTACCCTGTTTGATTGACTATGGTTTTTATAGAGATTTAACCCCAGAGGTTTGATTCCAAATCTGGTTTTCTTAACCACCAGGTCTCTTTACTAGAATAGTTCCAGTGTTTTCTAAATTTTGAGTTAATTGTCACCATTTAAAATTTTAACAGTTTAACTAGATTTATATACATGGTTCAAAGTTCAAAAGGTATTAAAGGGTATACAATAAAGCTCTTTTCACAGTTATCTAGTTCTGCTTGCTCAGCTCAGGTAGCGATTGAATTAGAACCCTTTATAGACACCTGTGAAGATTGTAATCTTGTTTTATGACACTCTTTGTATATAAAAAAATTTTATTGTTAACATTTTATTTATTGCAATAAACTTATTGGTTCCTGTGGTGACTGAACTATACTTAAGCATAGTTATGATGAATCTAATGGTCTTGTCACTAAAAGATACAATGGAAGGGAGAACTTCCATTCCTAAAGTAGATGGTAGAAGTTGGCATCCCTGCTTTTCAATAAGTGCCCAGGATATATGCACCTCGGCTCCCTAGGGATGTCCTTACACACACTATTCAGATACCCTGTTGTTCCTTTTAAATGTTTCTCTTGGTTGCTGTGACTGACGGTTTGAGTGTTTTTCTGTGTGTGGTAGAGTGAGCGGTAGAGGGTAGCAGCGAGCGGTTGTCATCAGCCATCTCTAGGGCCTGGGCCTGTGTTTAGATCCCATTCTACTGCTTGCTCATTTCAGCAAATTCTTTAATAACCCCCACCTAAGGTAGGTGAGAATTAAATTGAGTTACATAGGAAGCACAATGCTAGCTTTTGCTGTTTTTACTGTTATTTATAACTCAGTAGCTTTAATGGTTTTTGATTGTATTGGAAGACTAAATTTAATCATCTTGGCTGACATGTTAGTTTCGTGTGGCAGATATTATGAGCAGTTTTTACAAAGTGTTAGAATGCAACCCTGGGACTAGATAGCTGCCTACCAATTCAGAAATTTTGCCGGGTTTGTTAGCAAGTATGATTGCTGTGCTGTGCTAAGATGCTCAGTTGGTTCTGACTCTTTGCAACCCCATGGACTGTAGCCTGCCAGGCTCCTCTGTCCATGAGATTTCCCAGGTAAGAATACTGGAATGGGTTGTCATTTCCTTTTCCAGGGGATCTTCCCAACCTAGGGATCAAACCCACGTCCCTTTCGCTTCTTGCGTTGGCAGGGACATTCTTTACCGCTGTGTCACCTGGAAAGCACCTTATAACAAAGGGTATTTTGCAGGTATGATTTAATTAAAACTATTGAAATAGATTATTAATGGATTATCCAGTGGCCCAGTGAAATCACAAGGATCCTTAGAATTGAAAGAGGCAGGAGAGTTGGGTGTCAGAGGGAGATGAAGATGGAGGGAAGAACATTGCCACAAACCAATGGCTGGAGACTACTTCAAGAAGCAGACAAAGAAAAGGAAGCAGCTTTCCCCCTACGGCCTCCAGAAGGAATGTAGCCTGCTGACAGCCTTACTGTAGCCCTCTAGACCCGTTTTAGACTTCTTAACTCTAGAACTGTAATACATTTGTATAATTTTCAAGTCACTGAGTTTGTGGTAATTTGTTACAGCAGCAGAAGGAAGCTAACACACCAGCCAAGACGGATGTATACTAGGTAGTAAGCTCCAGAGTGGTGCAGGATGGGCCACTGTTGTGTATCAGAGCCGTTTCCATGGTGTGGCTGGCGTTTTCTCTTCAGGTTTTAGACAAAAACACTCTGCATCCTACAGTCCTGCCTCCTAGCTTATCCCTGAAGGCCCAGTCAAAGCTGAGTCTTAAAATGGGCACCTAATGAACCCTCAGCCTTTGCATGTACGCATGTGTGTGTGTGAATGCACATATATGTATATTCAAATGTATGGACTACACAAAAGTGTAATGAATATATATGAAGAAAAGTGGACTTGTGGAGCATGTTTGTGTACTGGAGCCAGAGCTATCCTAGACTGTTAAAAAGATGTACAATCCTGTTACATAAGGAAATGACTATTAAGTGAATTTTGGTTACTGGTAAAGAATATGTAATTGAAACAGCTTTAAATTCACTTAGTTCTTAATTTTGACGTAGACAAGTTATTCCCAGAAGAAGGTCCTGAATACTTTGTGGTGGAAAGAATATAAACTGAATGGATATCTGTGGCTTTTCACAAAGCCGTGGTTCTCCAATGTTAGCATGCATTGGGATCCCCCAGGGGGCTTATCAAAACATGATTGATAAAGTTTCTGAGTCAGTAGGTCTGGAGGAGGGCCAGAGAATTTACGTTTGTGACAAGTTTCCAAGTGATGTTGATGCTGCTGCTCTAGGGACCGTGTTTCACTTTAAATATATATATATTTATTTATTTGGCTGCTCCGGATCTTAGTTGTGGCACGCAAAATCTTCAGTCTTGGTTGCAGGATGTGGTTTCTTTAGTTGGGGCATGCGAACTCTGAGCTGCAGCATGTGGGATCTAGTTCCCTGACCAGGGATCAAACCCAGGCCCCCTGAGTTGGGAGTGCAGAGTCTTAGCCACTGGCCAACCGGGGAAGTACTTCACCTTTTTATTGCTTCAGATATTCAGGTAAATATGTGAACATCCTCTCACTACCACTTCTTATAAATGGGTTCCTCGGAGGAGGCTTGACACACAGGTGCAGCCCTTCTTCAGCCATGGCTCGGTCATTCCTACCAGTAGTCTCCCATCTGGGTCCCGAGCAGCTGTTGCTGAAAAATACTGGTCACTGTGTAACACCACAGAGAAAGTAAATTCTGTATAGTCTTCACAGTTGGGTAGAAATTAAAACAAGTTTTCCAATTGTATTGATGCTTTAGAGTGTCAGTTTTTATTGACCAATAAAAATAGAGATTTTAAACTGTGTTGGTGTTTTCCTGGTTATGCATGGGTAGCTGTCCTTCTCAGCTCTTCGGTAAGGAGAAGGCTTAAACCTCTGACATTATGAAGTAAAAACCTGTAGTCCCACTGTGGAGCCTCGAGTGGGGAGCTCTCCATTTGAAGAGTCTACCCGTGGGTTTGGGTGAACTCCGGGAGTTGGTGATGGACAGGGAGGCCTGGAGTGCTGCATGGGGTCGCAAAGAGCCTGACACGACTGAGCGACTGAACTGAACTGATGCAGTATAGTCTTTGCAACATCTGAGCACCAGATACAACCACAGTTGGATGTTGTTTCCACTTTGGCTCATCCTTTTCATTCTTTCTGTAGCTTTTTCTCCACTCCTCCCCAGTAATATTTCATTTCACACTGTTGTAGATTTTCTTAAGGTTAGCTTTTGTTCTTGTTATAACCTTCTGAATTAGGGCCTTAGAAATAAATGCTTTGAACTTAGTCCAGGGGGGTCTGTCACATCTTGGGCTCCATGTTGCCCTGGAGTACATGTCCATCTTAGACTCTATATTCAGAGGTGGGTGGGGATATGAACTTGTAACAGTTACATTTTTTAATTCTGTCAGTGCTCTTGCTTCTCTAAGCTAAGAAGGGAGTAAAGAAAGCTCATTAAAGGTAAATTCAGAAGATGAAGCTAAAAATAAGACTCATAACTCATGGCATATTTTAGTTTGTCTAACTTTATTCTTCATTGGTAGTGGGACCCTTTTTATATTTCTTTTAGAACCTAGACTAATGTAGATCAATGGAACAAACCTAGAAGTTGTGTTATTAAGGTAATTATGGGAAGAGATCAAATAGAAGAAGAAATTGAACCAATAAAATGTGGTATCATTGGCTGTTACTCTCAGTGGGTATTGCCATTGAATGAAATTGTTGGGAGGGATTTCTAAATAGTGAGAGACTCAGGATGAAGCTGAAGGAGGAAAGCAAGGACATACATAGCGTCTGTAGTTTCCAAAAGGGAAATCATTTGAAGCATGTTAAGTGTTAGTTTTTTTTTTTTTAATCTGCTTTTGACTTGCTGCTGCTGCTGCTGCTGCTGCTAAGTCTTTTCAGTCATGACTCTGTGTGACCCCATAGACAGCAGCCCGCTAGGCACCTCTGTCCCTGGGATTCTCCAGGCAAGAATACTGGAGTCTTGAGAAGAATAAAAACCTATAGTGCTTTAATACAGGAGCAGCAAATTCTGATCTCTGTGGAAACAGGTGGAACTTGATATTGAGCACAGAAGTGTCCTAAGGTTGAGGAGGGCAAGTAATACAGACGAAGATAGGAACATGGAGCTTTCTCACCTTTTCAGCCCTGAGAATTCTGAGATTTTGAAGACCGCGAGGCAACCCTGGTGAGAAAGCTTCACCTCCTGTCTCGCAGGCCGCTTCTCTTTGGCTTGTTGTCCAATTTGTAAGTCAGCTCGACTATCTACATGAATACCCAGCAGGTCTCTCGGACTCAAATGTGCACGGCCCCATTTGAGTCTTGGTTTTCTCCCACAGATCTGCTCCTTGCGCTCTTCCCCGTGTAGGGATTTCCCTTGCCAAAAACCTGAAGGAGCTCTCAGCTGCTCCCTGTCTTACACCAGAAAACGCGCAGGCTCTACCTTCAGAACCTCCAGCGAGTGACCACTGCTTCTGAAATCATTTCCGCCCCCACTGTCTGCAGATGAGAGTGGCTGTTTCCCTTTAGCTGAGACATCTCAAACTGAGGAATTCATGCTCACCCACTAGGTGAAAAGCCACTTTATTGTGAGTTTAACTTGGATGTCCCTGGTGGAGGTCAAATGTTTGTTGTTTTTTTTTTTGCACATGCCATGCTTCTTGGGAATCTAGTTCTCTGACCAGGAATCTAACCCAGGGCCCCAGCAATGAGCTTGCCAAGTTGAAACCACTGGACCGCCAGGGAATTCCCAGGGGTATGATGTCTTTTAATATGTTTAAGAATTGTTGGCTTTTCCTTCTCTAGTGTGAACCACATGTTCACATGATTTACTCATTTTCTGCTAGGAACATTGGGCATTTGTTAACAATTTTTTAGGAGTTCTTTTCTTTTTGTGTAAGAGCTAGTCCTCTATGTGTGATGTGAGGTGCGAATATTCCTCCTCTTACTAACCAGAACTGAGTCAAAAGATGCAGTATTTAACTTGTTCTCCATATCTTATGTTCTTATTTCTCCCCCATTTTTACCGACTTGTCTTTTTTAATTAATTGAATTTTTTTTTGTTGATCTGATAATTAGCACAAACATTTTGTTAATTTTTGTTTTCTAACTTCCTGAGGTTGAGTATAATTTCGG
Source organism: Bison bison bison (assembly GCF_000754665.1). Classification (NCBI taxonomy): domain Eukaryota; kingdom Metazoa; phylum Chordata; class Mammalia; order Artiodactyla; family Bovidae; genus Bison; species Bison bison. The sequence continues at coordinate 7,420,940 of NW_011494615.1, forward strand.
ATACATAATGGTGTATCAAAGATTCATTCTTTTTTTTAAATTAAAAGAATTTTAAATTGAAGTATAGTTAACTTAGTGTTGTGTTAATTACTGGTGTATAGCAGAATGATACAGTTATACATTCTTTTTCATTCTTTTCCATTATGATTTATGACAAGATAGATTGAATATAGTTCCCTGTACTATACAGCAAGACCTTGTTGCTTATCCATTCTATATATACTAGTTTGGGCTTCCCATGTAGCTCAATGGTAAAGAACCTGCCTGCCAAGCAGGAGATGCAGGTTCGATCCCTAGGTTCGGAACATCCCCTGGAGAAGGAAATGGCAACCTACTCTAGTATTCTTGCCTGGGAAATTCCACGGACAGAGGAGCCTGGCAGGCTTCAGTCCACGGGGTCGCAAAGACACGATGTAGTGTCTAAACAACAGCACAGCAGATACTAGTTCCTGTCTCTGATCCCAAACTTCCAAACCATCCCTCTCCCGCCCTCCTCCCCCTTGGCAGTCACCAGTCTGTTCTCTATGGCCATGACTCTGCTGCTGTTTCATAGCTAGGTTCTCTTGTTTTTTAGATTGCACACATAAGTGACGTCATATGGTACCTGTTCTATTTCTGACTTACTTCACTTAGTATGGTAGCCTCTGTTTGTATCCATGTTGCTGCCAGTGGCGTTACGTGGCTCTTTTGTTTTTTTAACCACTTACTAGTATTCCATTATATATAGACCACGTTTTCTTTATCCATTCATCTGTCAGTGGACATTTAGGTTATTTTCATGTCTTCATTATTATGAATAGTGCTCCTGTGAACATAGGGATGGAGTTATCTTTTTGAATTATAGTTTTGTCTGGATATATCTGCAGGCGTGAGATTGCTGGATCATATGGTAACTCTGGTTTTCTGAGGAAACTCTCTACTGTTTTCCATAGTAGCTGCACCAACTTGGATTCCCACCAGTAGTGTAGGAGGGTTTCCTTTTCTTCACTCCCTCTCCAGCATTTGTTATTTGTAGACTTTTTCATGATGGCATTCTGACTTGTGTGAGGTAGTACCTCATTTTACTTCAGACTTGTGTTTCTTAATAATTAGTGAAATTGAGCATCTTTGCATGTTCTGTTGCCCATTGTATTTCTTCTTCGGTTTTAGGTTTCCAGCCGATTTTTCAACTGGGTTATTTTTTTTTTTTTTATTGTTCAGTGTTATGAACTGTTTGTATGTTTTGGAAATTAAGCCCATTTATTTTTGCAGGTATTTTCTCCCATTCTGTAGGTGGTCTTTTTTTTTTTTTTTTATGGTTTCCTTCGCTGTGCAAAGGACTTCCTGGTGGCTCAGACAGTAAAGCATCTGTCTACAATGTGGGAGACCTGGGTTCGACCCCTGGGCCGGGAAGATCCTCTGGAGAAGGAAATGGCAACTCACTCCAGTACTCTTGCCTGGAAAATCCCATGGATGGAGGAGCCTCTTTGGGGTCACAAAGAGTCAGTCAGACATGACTGAGCAGCTAAACTTTCTTTTTTTTCTTTCTTTTGCTGTGCAAAAGCTTTGATAAGATATCATTTGTGTATTTTTTCTATTGTCTTTGGAGATTAATATATTTGGTATGATCTATGTTGGAGAAGACTCTGACTCCTTGGAAGGAAAGTTATGACCAACCTAGATAGTATATTCGGAGAAGGCAATGGCACCCCACTCCAGTAGTCTTGCCTGGAAAATCCCATGGACGGAAGAGCCTGGTAGGCTGCAGTCCATGGGGTCGCTAAGAGTCAGACACAACTGACCGACTTCACTTTCACTTTTCACTTTCATGCACTGGAGAAGAAAATGGCAACCCACTCCAGTGTTCTTGCCTGGAGAATCCCAGGGACAGGGGAGCCTGGTGGGCTGCCGTCTATGGGGTTGCACAGAGTCGGACACAACTGAAGCGACCTAGTAGCAGCAGCATCAGATAGCATATTAAAAAGCAGAGACATTACTTTGCCAACAAAGGTCCATCTAGTCAAGGCTATGGTTTTTCCTGTGGTCATGTATGGATGTGAGAGTTGGACTGTGAAGAAGGCTGAGCGCCGAAGAATTGATGCTTTTGAACTGTGGTGTTGGAGAAGACCCTTGAGAGTCCCTTGGACTGCAAGGAGATCCAACCAGTCCATTCTGAAGGAGATCAGTCCTGGATGTTCATTGGAAGGACTGATGCTGAAGCTGAAACTCCAGTACTTTGGCCACCTCATGCGAAGAGTTGACTCATTGGAAAAGACTCTGATTCTGGGAGGGATTGGGGGCAGGAGGAGAAGGGGACAACAGAGGATGAGATGGCTGGATGGCATCACCGACTCGATGTACATGAGTCTGAGTGAACTCCGGGAGTTGGTGATGGACAGGGAGGCCTGGCGTGCTGCGATACATGGGGTCGCAAAGAGTCAGACATGACTAAGTGACTGAACTGAACTGATGTCAGAGAATGTCTTGTCTGTTCTCATCTGCCTTGAGAGACTAAGAATATATTTGGTATGATCTATATCAGAGAATGTCTTGTCTGTGTTCTCATCCAGGAGTGTTCAGGTGTCATGTCTTAAGCTTACATCTTTAAGCCATTTTGAGTTTATTTTTGTGCATGGTGGTATGGTATGAATTCTAACTTCATTGATTTACATGTAACTGTCCACTTTCCCAACACAACTCACTGAAGAGACTTTTCCGCTTGTTATAATCTTCCTCCTTTGCTGACAGCTGACTGCAGGTATGTGGGTCTAGTTCTGGGCTCTCTCTGTTTCATTGATCCGTGTGTGTGTTTGTGGCAGTGCTGTTCTATGCTGTTTATTGTCTAATGTCTGGAAGAGTTGTGCCTCCTGTTTTGTTTTGTCTTTTTTGTCCTTCAGGATTGCTTTGGCAATTCTGGGTCTTCATAGTTTTGTATACATTTTTTAATTATTTATTCTAGTTCTGTAGAAAATGTCATAGGTAATTTGATAAGAATTGCATTAAACCTGTAGACTGCTTTGGGTAGTATGGCCATTTTAACAGTATTAATTCTTCCAATCAAGAACATGGGTAGCTTCCATTTCTTTGAATCTTTAATTTCCTGTATTAATGTTTTATTGTTCTCAGCACATAAGTCTTTCATCTCCTTGGTCAGATTTTTTCCTAGGTATTTTGCTGTTGTGATTTTAAAGGGTACTTTTTTTTTTACTTTTTTTTTGTTTTTGATATTTCATTGTTAGTGTAAAGAAGTGCAACCAGTTTCCGAAAGTTAATCTTGTATTCTGCTACTTTGATGGCTGGATATCACTTATCAGATCTAGTAGATTTTGTGTGGAATCCTTAGGATTTTCAGTATCATGTCATCTGTGTATAGGGACAATGTTACCTCTTCCCATCCAGTTTGGTTACCTTCTATTTCTTTTTCTTTTCTGATTGCTGTGTCAGGGAATTCCAATTCTGAGTTGAATAGAAGTGGTGACAGTGGGCATCCTTGTCTTGTTCCAGTTTTTAGCAGGAATGTTTTCTGCTTTTCACTGTTGAATTATTATATTGGCTGTGGGTTTGTAATAAATGGCTTTTATTATGTTGAGATATGTTCTGTGTATACCCATTTTGGTATACATTTGGGTGTTGAATTTTGTCAGATGGCTTTTCTGCATCTATTGAGACGACCATGTGGGTTTTGACTTTTCTTTTTTAATGTGGTACATGACATTGACTGATTTGCATATATTGAACTATCCTTGTGAGCTTGGGATGAATCCCGCTTGATTGTGGTATATGATTGTTTTATGTGTTGTTAGATTCGATTTGCTAATACTTTGTTGAGAATTTTTACATCTGTATTCATCTAAAGATATTGGCCTGTAGCTTTCTTTTTTCATGGTATCTTTGGTTTTGGTATCAGGTTGATGGTGGCTTCATAGAATGTCCCTGAGAGTGTTCCCTCCTCTTCAGTCTTTTGGAAGAGTTTGAGAAGGGTTAGTATAGGTTCTTTGTATGTTCAGTAAGATTCGCCTGTGAAGACATCTGGTCCTGGACTTTGGTTTGTAGAAGGCTCGGCGTGGGGGGTCGGGGGATGCCGTGCCAAGTCTTCCGCAGTTCTGTGGCATGCGGGCACTCTTTGTGGCGGCCTTAGGATCTCTCGTTGTAGCCTGCTGGGTCGCTAGTTACAGTCTGCTGGATCTTCGGTTGTGGCATCTGGGATCTGGTTCCTTGACCAAGGGAACCTGCTGCATCGGGAGTGTGAAGTCTTAGCCACTGGGCCACCAGGGAAGTTCCTGTGGGGAGATGTTTTGTGTGTCTGTTTGTGTGTGCTTTTTAGTCTCTGTTTCCTCTATGATAATTACTGTGTACTTCCTTCTGATGACTTAGGTTTTATTTGTTCTCCTTTTTCTAATTCTTTTAAGTTGTAAGTTAGGTTGTTTGAGTGTTTTTTTTTCTTGAGGAGGGCCTGTATCTCTATGAACTTCTTTCTAAGAACTCCTTTTGCTGCGTCCTGTGGATTTTGTATGGTTGTGTTTTCATTTTCATTTGCCTCAAGGTATTTTAAAATTTCCCCTTTGATTTCATCCTTGAAATCTGTTAGGTTTTTTGGTTTTAAATTTTTACTGGAGTATAATTGCTTTACAATGTTGACCCGTAAATTTTTTAGTAGAATGTTTAGTCTCCTTTAATTGTTTGTGTTTTGCTTTTTTTTTCTCCCCACTGTGGTTTATTTCTAGTTTCACGGTAATGTGGTAAGAAAAGATCCTTGAGACCTTAAATTTGTTGAGGCTTGTTTTGTGCCCTTGTGTGGATCAGTCCTAGAGAATATTCCATGTGCACTGGAAAAGAATGTGTATTCTGGTTTTATGTGTGTGTGTGTGGATGAAATGTCCTAAAAATATCAATTAAGTCTCCTGTTGTGTTGTATCATTTAAGATCTCCGTTGCCTTACTGGTTCTCTGTCTTGAAGTCTTTAGCTATTACACTCTTGTCAGCTTTTCCCGTTGTGTCTGTTAGTCTATGTATCTGGGTCTCCTTTATCAGGTGCGTATACGTTGCCAAGTGTAAAATCTTCCTGTGGTTCTTGTTTCACTGTCCAGTGTCCTTTGTCTTTAAAGTCTGTTTTCTCTGTTAAGGGTATTGCAGCCCCCTCTTCCTTGTCTTCTCTGTCTGCACGAAGTAGCTTTTTCCATCCTCTCATTGTCTGTGTGTGTCCTTTGCCCTAAAGTGGGTCTCTTACAGCCAGTGTAGTTGAGCCTCTGTTTTCTTTTTTTAAATCCAGCCTGCACCTCTGCATCTTTTAATCCATTGACATTTAAGGTAATTATTGATAACTATGTATGTATTGCCACTTTAAACCTATTTTCCCATTGATTTTATATTTTTTCTTTTTCCTTTGTTTTTCCTTTCGTGGTTTCATGATTTTCTCTTGTATTACACTTATGTTCTCTTCTTTTTGTTTTTTTATGAAACTGTTTTGTTTTTGATTTGTGCTTACTCTGTTTTTCAAGAACATCAACGGCTTCCTTTATCTCCTTTCCCTAGACTGTTAGTCATATGGGCTCAAAAGATACTCTAGGGGGAAAAGTCTGCATTCTCTTACTCCCTCCCCACCCCTATTTTATGATTTTGATGTCTTTTTTTAATATCTTCACCACTTCCCCGGTGGCTCAGTTGGTAAAGAATCCGCTTGCAATGCAGGAGACCCAGGTTCAATCCCTGGGTCAGGGAGATCCCCTGGAGAAGGAGATGGCAACCCACTCCAGTATTCTTGCCTGGAGAATTCCATGGACAGAGGAGCTACAGTCCATAGGGTCACAAAGAGTTGGACACAACTGAGCGACTTTCACTTTATATCTTGATGTTTATCGTTTCACTGTTCATTATGGTTATCATCACTTTCACAGGAATTTGTTTTTTTTTTTTTAAATGTGTGTGCTAGCTTATTTAAGTGATTTATTTTCTAATTGTGGATTTTTCTCTTTTCTATAGATTCTTCTTTACTACTATGTAGGGAAGACTTTTCAATATTTTCTTTAAAATAGGCTAAGTATTGCTGTATTCTTTTGGTTTTTACTTGTCTGAGGAATTCTTCATCTCTCCTGTTCTGAATGATGCTCTTGGGTAGAGCATGTCCTAGGTCGCAGATTTTTCCCTTTCAGGACTTTGAATATATCCCTTGTGGCCTGCAGCATTTCTGTATAGAAATCAGTTTGTGGTCTTACAGGAGTTCCCTTGTAATGAACTCTGTCTTTCTCTTGCTGCCTTTGGAGTCCCCTTTTAACTTTTGCCATTTTTATTATGTCATGGTGTAGGTCTCTTTGGGTTCATCTTATTTGGGATCCTCCATGCTTCCTGTATCTGGATATCTGTTTCCTTCTTTAGGTTTGGGAAGTTTTCAGCCATAATTTCTTCAAATACATTTTCAGTCCCTTTTTCTCTTTCCTTCCTTTCTGGAACCCCTGTTATCTGTAGATTGGCATGCTTTAGATTATCCCATAGGTAGGTCTCTTACACTGCTTTCATTTTGTTTTTTAATTTGGCTTTCTAGTTGCTCTTCTGATGGGATAATTTCCATTATTCTACCTTCCAGATCACTTATTCTTTCTTCTGCATTATTCATTCTGGTATTCATTGCCTTTACTTTAGCTTTCAGGAAATGAATTTTCTAATTTTTCTTGGCCCCTCTTTATAGTTTCTAGTTCCTTTTTATAATAATCTGCATTTCTATCAATAGCCTTTCATAATTCCTTCAATATTTTCATTACCTCCTTTTTGAGCTCAGTGTCTATTAGATCAAAGAGGTCTGCTTCATTGTTTATTCTTTCAGGGAAATTCTCTTGGTCTTTTAACTAGGAGTGGTTCCTCTTCTTCTCCATTTTACTTATATTCTCTTACTCTGTGAGTTTAGGGGAAAAAAAAACAATTATCTACTGTGGTTTGGGAGGGCTGTTTATATGTGGGGATGTCCCTGTGTTGCTTGCGTGGGTTTATTTAGTACGAGGGCTGTTTTTAATACGGGTGCCTGTCGCCTCTCTACTCTGTGTGCTGGACACCCCTCCCTTGATAGAGGATGTGCAGATGCCGAAACTGCGGTCTGGTCCTGGGGCCCTCGGCAGCGGCATGGTTCAGGCGCGTCCCAGGGGCACGTGTGCAGTGGAGGCAGCTCCCCAGCACTCCTGGATATTCATCTGCCTTTTTAAAAGATCAGTTCAGATCCATTGTTTAGTGTGCTACATATTTAACTGTAAAGGAAAAAAATCTCTCTCTTGCCATACAGGTGTTTTTTTAGTTTAATCTCTCGGTGTGTTGAACTAATGTAAGGACTATTCTTTAGTGGTACACATGGCAGTTATTTTCCTTTACCAGCCCTGGAGTGATTTGGTTGTATCTTGGTAACTTATATTTTGACCGTATGATCTTACACCCTTTGTATGTTTTTTTGTAAGCCCAGTGTAGTGTGGGTAGGATATTGGTAGTTTCATCATAAAGAGCCTTAACTTCATACGGACTAGAAGCCCTCTTTAATTACTCCTAATTTTCTACATATCAAATTATGCTGTCACTTTTATTATTTAATGATAGTTAATCCAGAAATCTTTTTTAGTAAATCTGGAGCATATTACTTGACTTTTGGCAGCAGCTTATTTTCCTAATTAAATAGATTGGTATGTGAGAATCTACTTGTGTTTTTTTATGGCCCAAAATTGAGCAGTGACAAAATGGAAGTTGGATTTACCTGACACAAGGAAGAAGGCTCCAGGATTAAAATTTGACCCTAGCTCATACAAAACCTGTCCACAGATGTTGCTAGTATCATTATTTATAACAGCCCAAAAGTGGGAACAGCCCAGATGCCTGTCAGCTCTTGAATGAATCAACGGAATGTGGTGTGTGTGTTCAGTTGAATAATTTGGCCATAAATAGGAAAGACTGACACGTAAGTGAAAAAGCCAGTCACAGAAGGCCACACGTGTAAATCCCAAGAGGCAAAAGGTAGATTGATGAGTGACTGCGAGGGGCTGGGGGTGGGAGGGCTCACGGGTATGTTTTCTTTCTGGTGATGAAGGTGCTCTAAAGTTAATAGCAGTGATGGCTGCACAAGTCTGCATATACTAAAAAAAAAATTGCACACTTTAAAAGGGTGAATTTTATGGTATGTAAGATATACCTCAGTAAAGCTGTTAAGAAAAATTGGTTTCAGATCATGTGTGTATGTGTAACGAAACTAGTGTGAGAGGAAAGTGAAGTGACCAAGGAACTCGTCAGTCTTCTGTGAGTGGAAGGAGGGAGGGATGTGACTTGCAGGAAAGAGAAAGATCAACCCAAGTTTGCTTCTCTAAGAAATTAACACTGGTTAATTGTGTGTTTGAGAGAGAGCTGAATACACAGGGTTAGATTCTTTATATGGCTTGTTTTTGATACCCAGTTTTTACATGTAGGTCAGTCTTACGAAATTCGAATGCTGGATAATCGGAAAATGGGAGATGTGCCTGAGATCACTGGAAAACTGGTAAAGGTAAGGACCTCCATTGACATTCTGAAAAGATGCTGAAACGACTCAAAACAATAGCAGTTTTGCTGCAAGAGTTTCGTTTTTGTTGCAGGAGTTATTAACAAATTATTTAATGTCACTTTAAGGAAGTAATGGGTTTATTAAAACTTAACTTTTTGAGCTATATTTGGTTTACTTCTCTGTAAAATAGGAATTATAGCAGTTACTGAGTGAAGTAAATATTGAGGCCCTCTGGAAACAAGGTGCCAGAGAACAGTTAGCTGTAGCTGAGCAAGGGTGAAAACTCAGTAACTGAAATGACAAAAACTTCATTTCTCTTTAAAAGGTGCCTTAGGGAGAAGTTACTGAGGGAGCAAGTGTGAGTGTTACTGTGATGCTTCTAAAGATCCTTTTATTTTACGTCTTAAAATTTCTCTTAAGTAAAATTCTATTTCTTCACCCAACTGGAGTATCTGAAGAGTCATTCATTCCAGGCCAAACCCAGTCCTTGTAGGATTTTCAGACCCACCCTGGCTCCTGCAGTATCATGGATGGTGGATCCTTCTTGTCTTCACTTGTCCCTCACCACACAATGTAACATCAGAACTCTAGAGCGTTTCAGGGCAAGGGTTATGGAAGAAGCTTCAGTGGGAAGAGGGAAAACTTCAGTGGGGCTGTGTTAGTGAGAGAGAAGCAGGACTTCTCTCGGTGCTTCCGTCTTCCTCCAGGGAGGCCCGCTGGGCCCTCAGTGCGGAGAGGCACTCGGTTGGAGAGGCCCGTCCCTTTTCAGAAGCTGAGCGTGGGGAGGGCACAGGAGCACTGATGCTGAGAAACCTAGCGTCCCGAAAGCAGCTGTCCAGCACTGCGGGCCTGAGAGCCTTTGAACGTTTAGGGGCACAAAGCTCCCAATGCTAGGAGAGCTGCTCCCCGCTGGAGCACCGTCTTGCCAACCTGGAGTAAGCGCCCAGGTCTCTCCTGACTCCTAGGACTCCCAGCATGCTTGGAATGGAAGGAGAGGGGAGACTTACCTGTTCTCACATGTGCTGTTTACATGTGGACTCTGTCATGTCTGTGCTGCATCAGTGAGTTTGGTCGTTTCCCTAGAGGGTGAGTCAGATGACTGTATTTTTTTAATCATTTGTTGTTGTCCAACTCTTTGTGACCAGCATGCCTGGCTTCCCTGTTCTTCACTATCTCCTGGAGTTTGCTCAAACTCATGTCCATTGTGTCAATGATGCTATCTAACCATCTCATCCTCTGTTGACCCCTTCTCCTCCTGCCCTCAATCTTTCCCAGCATCAGGGTTTTTTCTAATGAGTCAGCTGTTCACATCAGGTGGCCAGAGTATTAGAGTTTCAGCTTCAGCATCAGTCTTTCCAGTGGATATTCAGGGTTGATTTCCTTTAGGATTGACTGGTTTGATCTCCCTGCTGTCCAAGGGACTCTCAAGAGTCTTCTCCAGCACCACAGTTCACACTCAGCCTTCTTCTTGGTCCAATTCTCACATCCATACATGACTACTGGAAAAATTATAGCTTTGACTTTACGGACTTATGTCAAAAAGTGCTATCTCTGCCTTCTAATACACTGTTGGGTTTGTCATAGTTTTCCTTCCAAGGAGCAAGCATCTTTTAATTTCATGGCTGCAGTCACCCCTGGAAGTGATTTTGGAGCCCAAGAAAATAAAATCTGTCACTGCTTCCACTTTTTCCCCATCTATTTGCCTTGAAATAATGGGACCAGATGCCATGATCTTAGTTTTTTTTAACGTTAAGCTTCAAGCCAGCTTTGTAAAAATTCCCTCATTTTGCTTTCTCACCTGCGGTAAACACTGATCAGATTCACCTTTTTACAAAGGTGTCAGCATTGTTCCCAGTAAGCAAGCCCCATTGGATTGGTTATACTCTGCTGGACTATAGACAGATAGTGTCACCATAGTCTCTATAGTGACAAATAGAGTTTGGTCAGGGAGACTCACAGCTCTCGTTTTCCAGAGTCCAGGAGGTTTATCATCAGTGTTGATTCTCTCAGCATGACCTGGTTCCAGCTCATCATTGTCAGACAAGTATTGGGCATCCTGGCAAACCTTTGCCAAATTGTACCACACCTGGTTAATATTCAGCCTAGTAATATGTTACTTCAGGAATGATGTGGGTGAACTCTGTTGTCATTGTGACAGTCACAGGGTTACTTTTTAAACGGTCTTAAATTAGTTTGATCAACCACTTGAGAAACCGCATGTCTGATTCTTGGTGGATGTGAATACAGCCAGTCATGTCACGAGAGCTTGTCTGGGATTCAGAGTTGCAGTTAGCTGCTGCCAGAGCCTTCAGGATGAATTTCTTTTTCTTGGTTTTCTGGCTGCGTCACATGGCGTCTTGGTTCCCCAACTAGGAATCACACCTGTGCCTCCTGCATTGGAAGCGTGGAGTCTTAAACACTGGACCACCAGGAAAGTCCTCAGGATGAATTTCTTAAAAGACAACATCCTTTTTCAGCTAGAAGAGCCGTTAGAATACTCTGCAGCCATCTAGAGTTGAATTTCCTGCCCCCATGATCTTTGACTCACTCTTGAAGGAAAGTTTTAGGGATCAAATGTTGCTGAGCAAAGGTGCTTGGGAACTTCTTGATGTGCTGAAAATATTGAGCATGCTCTCTCTGCTTGTTCTGTTTCTGTCTTACTGTTAGGGCTCCTTTATCTGTGGCTCATTCTCTAGGTGCATTGTCTCCTTTTAGCCAGAACTTCGGGTGGCTCAGATGGTAGAGAGTCTGCCTGCAGTGCGGGAGACCCAGGTTCCATCCCTGGGTTAGAAAGATCCTGTGGAAAAGGAAATGGCAACCCACTCCAGTATTCTTGCCTGGAAGATCCCATAGACGGAGGAGCCTGGCAGGCTCAAGTTAATGGGGTTGCAAAGAGTCGGATGCAACTTCACTTTCCAGAGAACAACTGTTCCCCTTTCCAATCTCATTTAAGAGGTTTTCTTTATATCCTGTCATTTCCTAAGTGTGGTCCTCCCTTCATGTTCCTCACTGTGCTACTTAGTCTGACCTAGAAAGGGGTTTAGTACAGCACTATAAACTAGTATATTCTCAAACTATTTTTATCTGAATTCATGGGTTTGATCTGGTTCTTACTAAATACGAGAGAATCAAAATCATGACATATTCTGCGCTGCGCTTGTAAATGGTTCTTTTCAAAGTACGTATCAGCTTTGGTTTGGACAGCATGTGGTGTTGGGGCAGGCAGGGGCACTGATGGTAATATTTCTGTGTATGGCTCACAAGCTATTTCCTGTTCCATCCAGCAGGGAGTCTACTGGAAATAAGATCATCTTACTCCATCATAGTCTGAGAAGCAGTTACTTATAAATGTGTCAGGAACACTAATTAGTGCAAATATGGTATCTGCATCCATTTTGATGACCTGTTAGCCTGTCCCTGAAACAAAATAATAGTTGGCAGCCCAGACCTGTGGCAGGTGAGGGAGGGATAGGTGGAGAGCAGAGAGTGGCCTAGTTTGTGGGGTAGAGTTAAAGCCTTCCATCGGAACGAACTTGAGTGTTTGGATGACGTTTACCCGTGTGCTTTCCTGTTTTATTTCCCTTGCTTACCTCAGATAACCTCACTTGCAGTTTAAATTAATTTTGTACATAGGTTCTCTGCGGGGGCGGGTGGCAGTTCCCCACCCTCACCCCGTGCTCTTGACACTTTGGGGCGGTTGCTATGCAGCGTGCTGGGGGGTGGTTCTTAATTCCCTGCCCACCGATCAAACCCAGGCACCCTGCATTGGAAGCATAGAGCCCAAACCACAAGAGAGCCAGGGTCGTCCCTGATGTTTTCTTTATAGAGATATAACTCTTCCTAATTTCTTATGGACACAGACCTTAATTTTGAATTATAATATCAAATTTTTTAATAAAAATTTTACCTAAGAAACCATTTTATTCTTGTTATTTGAGTTAGAATTCTTTGCACCAAATATCATTAATTGTACCTATAACTTAGGTATCCAAGAACAAGACAGCACACTTGCAAAATGTATAAATTAGAGTTTGCTTTTGTATGCTTTTCTGTTATAGGTTAACGTGTAAGAAGTGAATACACTTGTGCTCTTTAGCTGGGACAGTTTGAAAGTGTTCATTTCCCCCTCTTATTCCGTAGAGCATCATAAGAGTTGTATTCCATGACCGACGACTCCAATATACAGAGCATCAGCAACTTGAAGGTTGGAAGTGGAATCGCCCCGGAGACAGACTCCTCGACTTAGGTACAGGTGGCGTCAGAAGAGCCCATGTTGATACGCTAGCCCCACACCATGTGTGATGAGTGGGGAACGGTTTGATGTCAGCAGATCCTGTGACTTGAGTTGTTTTATAGTTAAAAATGAAGTTGGGGTTTGTGTGTGTGTGTGCTTAGTGAAACTGAGCCAGAAATTTTACGAGTTTGAAATCATTTAGATCATTGTTGATTGGCATCAATCCCTCATTTTCTTAATAAAATGAAATAGAAACAAACCATGGTGGGAGAAAGTATGATGCAGAGTAAGTGGGCTTTGAGGCTGAAGTGATTGACCACGCAGAACATTTAAGGAAAAAGGACGGAATAGTTTCATTAGCACATAATCATCTTAGTTGTAACCTTTTAATTGGTTTGTTCCTATGTCACTTCTTTTTAAAATGCAGATATTCCAATGTCCGTGGGAATAATTGACACAAGGACAAATCCAAGCCAGTTGAATGCAGTTGAATTTCTGTGGGATCCTGCAAAACGCACATCTGCTTTCATTCAGGTTTGGAGTTTCCCATTATTACAAGCTCACCAGCCTCTGTTCAGAAGGCCGTGGGTGAGACTGAATTCTTGGTGCAGGATCTTATTTTCCTTAAATGCTTATTTGTAAACTGTCTTGTAATGTCTTTTGTATATACAAACATACACTGTTAAATTGGAGTTAATGTACTAAGTTCAACATGTATAGACATTAACACATAGAGACCATCTGATGTGTAAAGCATTATTTAAATACTACGTTTATCACTGGTAGTAACAATAATCAAAACTTCTTGTCAGAATGTATTTGTCTGGAACAAAACCTATTTTTAAAGGAGATGATTGAAAATGGCACCCCACTCCAGTACTCTTGCCTGGAAAATCCCATGGACGGAGGAGCCTGGTGGGCTGCAGTCCATGGGGTTGCTCAGAGTCGGACAGGACTGAGCG
>NW_011494615.1:7434717-7447843 GCF_000754665.1 Bison bison bison
CAGCGCAAAGAGTCGGACACGACTGAGCGACTTCACTTTCACTTTTCACTTTCATGCATTGGAGAAGGAAATGGCAACCCACTCCAGTGTTCTTGCCTGGAGAATCCCAGGGACGGGGGAGCCTGGTGGGCTGCTGTCTATGGGGTCACACAGAGTCGGACACGACTGAAGTGACTTAGCAGTACACTATAAAAAGTATAGTCTAGCTTTGTTTAAAAATATTTTAACACTGAAAATTTCAAACCCCATAAAAATAAGAGAAGATAATGAATTGTCTGTGTGCCCTTCTCCTGGCTTCTACAGATACTATAATTTCCCCTTTTGTTTCTTGGTGGAATACTGTAAAGCAACCCTCGGGCATTTCATTTGACTTGTGAATGCTCAGTTTGTATCTCCGAAGATATTAGTTTTTGAAAAAACAAATATATAGTATCATTATATGTAAAATAAAATCAACAGTAATTCTAATATTCAGTATATTCAAATTTGTCAGTGGTGGAATTAAAATTTGCTGAGTAGGTGATCTTTATATAGAAAAGGAAGATTGCTTTTAATTGCTAACCAGCCTAAGTAGACACTGGTTTGTGTGAACTTTAGAGAATCTTTAGTATTTTGCATTTTTGGGTCCTCCAAGCAGTGTCCCCCGTCAGCTAATAGTCAGTAGGGCTGTGTTACTTGTTACTGTCTCATATTGTTCATCTGACAGGGTATCTGATTATGTGGTGAAAGAGGGATGTATGAGCTGGCTATATATCTCAGTGTTAGTGTAGAAATCAGTTTAACCTTGAGTTCTTCGAAGAGGAGACGTGTCGCCGTCAGAAATTACTAAAGTCTTGTTACTAACACTGTGCAGTACCCTGGAGCGTCCCCGAGGTGGCACAGGAAGAGGGGGCAGAAGTGGTGGGAAATGCGTCCACCCTCAGGAGCCTCAGATGGATGCCCGTGGAGCTAGGGATGAGCCTTGTGGACTGTGAAAGTCCCAGGCAAAGTGCCACAGGCTGATGACATAGGAACAGTGGCAAGGTGGCCAGCTGGCTGGGTTTTGGGGTCCTGGCAGTAGAGGGCAAACCCTGGGGCTCTAAGTAATGGCGTGACGGTTCCTGTGGATCGAGCCCCGTGCAGGTTCAGGACCATGGGTCTGGTCTGGGGCGGGGGTCGGGGACAGACTCAGGAAGGCCACTGCACTGACGGTGCTCATCGCTGGAGCCTTTCCTGTGTTAGAGGTGAGGCCCTGGAGCAGGCAGTTCAGAGAGCCTCTGCTGGATCTGGGAAGGGGAAGTCCCGACAGATAGCTGGCTCATAGGTGGGAGTCTGTGTGAAAGGCTCTGGAGTTTCCCTGTGGTGGGACTTCTGAAAGGCAGCAGGGCTGAAGGGTGACCAGTGGGCAGGACTTGGACCCATTTCAGCTCGAGTCCTCTTCTAGGTACACTGCATCAGCACCGAATTCACTCCCCGGAAGCACGGAGGTGAGAAGGGAGTGCCTTTTAGGATCCAGGTTGACACCTTCAAGCAGAATGAAAATGGAGAATACACAGATCACCTACACTCAGCTAGCTGCCAAATCAAAGTTTTTAAGGTGAGAGCTGAAAAGCAGGCTTTGAGTAAGTGAGGCCTGGCGTTGCTTGTAAAAGGTGTGCGTCTGAGGCCTGATAGATGAAAAAGTCTGCTTTGTTTTTAAGCCAAAAGGTGCAGATAGGAAACAAAAAACGGACCGAGAGAAGATGGAGAAGAGAGCCGCGCACGAGAAGGAGAAGTACCAGCCGTCCTATGACACCACGGTCCTCACAGAGGTAATGCGGCGCCACTCCGGCTCTGCGGAGGAGCCGGGCCGTGCCCTCTGGCACCACCTCTGAGGATGAGTTTTGGCCGCGAAGGGTCCGGGAAGACTGGGTGGTCATTGGGCATAATGTTCTTGGTGAAAATCTGCGGGGAAAATACTCTTTAAATTGGGGGAGTTTAAGTGATTGGTTTCCTGGGTGGGGTCTGGAATGAAGATGCTGAAATCCCAGTCGGGTCTCGGAAGCAGACTTACTTTAAAATCCCCGAAGTTGGTTAGACATTAAGCCGGGACCCAGAACGTCCGATGTTTGTCACGTCTGGGGTTTTGCATCTTCCTAAAACCTTGGAATCCTGCTGGTCGGATGTTTGTTTAATCGGATGGTGGAGACATAAACAGGGTGTTAGATCTTTCTCTGTGTAACGAAAAGACATTGATCCCAATCTTTGGTGTTTGTCCAGATGAGGCTTGAGCCTATAATTGAAGATGCAGTTGAACATGAGCAGAAAAAGTCCAGCAAGCGGACTTTGCCAGCAGACTACGGTGATTCTCTGGCAAAGCGAGGCAGTGTAAGGGGCTTCTGCTTCTCTTTTCATTGTGCAAGAAACCTTGTGCAGTGTTAGATATAGGACCGACTCCCACTGAAACATAAAGCCAAATTTGTTTTTGATGTCCTTGTCCTGATTGAATTTGCTTTTGTTTAGACTCCTGCTTTCTGTTGGTTCCTCACTGAGGACAATTTCCTAAATCTAACACTTTAAAACAAAGTTGACCATATTGGGTGGTTTCGGAGGGGGAAAAAAAATGGCACCCAGAGCTGTGTTCACTCCCTGCCTCCTTCCTGTGCTCCTCCCCCTCCCTCTCTCCTTTGCACACAACACTCCCTTTATGAGCACTGACATTGATTGAACATTCTTGTAGTAAAATAGTTACTTCCGTGCAATTAAAAAAGGGTTTGTTTTCTCAAGTGTGCAAGTGATAAGAAAATGTCATGGATACTCAGAGGAGTGATGGCAGCAGCCCGACAGCAGCCTGTGCAGTACTGTGTCCCCTTCCCGCACATGGCGCGAGAGTTCGCGTCTGCGCTTTGAAAAGCCTGTTCGGCAGCACTGGACGTGGGCTGTGTTAGCCTTTCCTCTTGGCGCCCGCACTGTGACCTTACGCTTCAGGCCGGCCGGGGGCACCTGGCTGCACTCGGCCCTGGCTCCCCACAGTGTGTACAGTCCAGGGGGCCCTTGGTTGAATATGAACTTGCCCAGCTTAAGAAGAAAGAAGGTCTTTATTTCATATTTCATCAAACAGTTGACAGAGGATTATCCTGTGGTATTAACTTAGATTAGTTCTATACCTGCAGTAAATGGAAACAGAAAACATTACTTTTTAAAAATAGCTGTCATCATATGTATTAATGACTACTGTATTCATCACTGCAGAGTTTGATGACTTTGACCCTTACACGCGCATTGGTAATTAACTGTAGACTATGAAGGCCACAGCCACTATCACAGGATTATTATTTCTGAAGTAAAGCATTGAGTGAAAATATTTTAAATGCTTCTGTACATAATAAAACTGAAAATATCCTTCTCTGAGGGGTAAGGGCCCCACACATGATGCATTTTCTTTAAGTGGGTTTTTTGGATTCATACCACAGGTTGTACGGAACCACTGTATACTCCCTTCCCTCAAATGTCCACCCTCCAGTTTTATGTTTCTGTTCCCCTCATTTCCCAGCTGAAGACACAAATGGTTCTCAGTAAACTTCCTGGGGGGAAACCCTGGTAACGCAAGTCACTTTCCCCCTCTTGTTGTAAACTAGCTAAAATGAATGGGTTCTGATTATAAATTAAATGTGTTATAGCCCAGAACTAATTTGTAAACAGTAGAACTGTTAAGAATTCATGATTCTTAAGTCTGAAGTATGCAAAATGTCAGCAGATCAGTGGCCTGTCAGCAGATCAGCATGTCTTCCTGGGGTGCATTGCTTGCTGCCCCAGACTGCGTTTGGTTTGGTTTGGTTAAGACTAGGAGGTAGTTAGAGGTCTTCTTGGAAACGTGTTTGTTAAAAACAAGGTACAGATTAATTCCTTAGAAAAGAAAAGTCTGCGGCATTTTGTATATTTCTTCGAGTGCCTACAAAAGTCGGCCAGCATTTCTTACAGTTCTCTGAGAGTGACAGTTGGCTTTCAGTAGGAAGATCCAGACTTACCTGCTGAAGCTGCATGGTGCCGTGTGAGACGGTCCTGCATGAACAGAGGCCACACCGTAGGTTCCCGAGAGCCCAGCACACCCGGGCCTTCCGCGTCTCTGTTGGTCTTGACATCTGAGCTGTGTTTCATGGTCCTGGATTTGGGCTGTCAGGGCCTGCGGTGTGCCAGTGGGTCCTCATTTTCTGTTCCTCCTGGGGAGGGACTTTGTTCACGGGGCACCACAGGTGCCACCCTGTGGGTCAGGGTCGGGTGTTGCTGGAACCTTGCTGAAGCAGTACCATTGCTTACTTGTAAAGCCAGGGAAGAATGACAAGGTAGAAGAAACACTGAAAATACTCCTTGGTGTGCCTGCACCCTCCTAGGTCGAGACTAAGAAAAGCCTAGGAAAAAAGCAGGTGGGAGAGTCTTGATGTTTCATCCAGCCTGGCCGTTGAAGAACCTGCGAAGGCCAGTTTGCATTGAGTGCTGGTTTTCCAGTGTTCAGTGAATCGAGTCTCTTAATTATCGGGCAAGTTTCAGATGTCAGTTAACAGCCCTACTTTTCTATGCTAGAAGAATCCAGATACGTAAAAGTGAAAAAAGCATGTTGATGGAATTACAGTAAATTTGGTATCTGCTATACTTACTACCTGCCTCGAGCTATTGATGGCTTTGTTTCCTCAGTTATATACCTGGCAGTAATTACCAAAGCGGATTTGGGGAGACTCGATAGGAAAAGGTCAAAGCTGTTAAGATGTGCGTGTTATGCTGTGTTGTTGGAGTCTGAACTGGGGAAGATGGTGTAGCAGGAAGATCTGCCGCGTCGTGAAGGTGGCCGTGAGCATTTGGCGCCAGCAAGTCAGGAGACGTGTCGGGCGGCTCACAGGGTCTTGTGCTCCTCATTCTGTAGGTGCTGAGGAGGTCCTACTTGGTAAGCTGGAAAGAACAAAGGTCCTAGTTTGAAAAGAGCGGGCATTGTGAAAATGTCATGTACAGTGAACTTGGTATGACATGCCAGGGTTTAGCATGGCATTGCAGCCAGGTTAGACGTCATTTAGCTGTCAAGTTGATGACAGTTGAAACATCAAGTCTGCGGTCGTTTTCCCTGTTTCTGAGGGGCTGCCTAATGGGTAGTTGTGAAGAATGTTAAGATTCTGGGACTTTGGTTTTATTTTCACCCATGTTACTGATGGGTGTCAGACACGCTGCTGAGCTCCTGTAACCTTTGGGGAGACTTGGTTTCTGTCTTCAAGAGCCCTTCAGACTAGTGGTCTTGACTTCACACAAAAGAACTTTGAGAAAGAGTACAATTCCCTTGCACATTTTTAGATTGACATCTGAAAGTTTTCATCATAAATTTAAATAGTTGCAAAGGAAATAGTTTTCTGACACAGTGAATATTTGTATGTATGGCTTAAGGTGAAGCCAGCACATTACCCTCTAAGTTTGAAAGCTTGGTGGCTCAAATGGTAAAGAATCTGCCTGCAGTGCAGGAGACCCAGGTTTGATCCCTGGGTCGGCAAGATCCCCTGGAGGTGGGCATGGCAGCCCACTCCAGTATTCTTGCCTGGAAAATTCCATGGTCAGAGGAGCCTGGCGGGCTACAGTCCATGGGGTTGCAAAGAGTTGGACACGACTGAGTGACTAACACTTTCACACTTCCTGATCTCATGTTTTCTCTTTCATTCCCCTTAAATAATTTTGTCCAAATAGGATATACTTTCATGCCTGAAAAACTTTTAAAAATCACCCTACTTTTTTTACCACAAACTTAATATAAGTTGAAATTTCATTTTTAAAATTTCCTGTGAGCATATAAAGCTTAAGTCAGTTGAGGAATTTAAAACTTACTATTTTTACCAATTTATCAGAATAAAAAATCATATACATTTTGATGAATAATTGCTAACTATAAAAATAGAATTGTTATTGGAAATGTATTTTGGATGATGAGGCTAGAACTTCTTATAACTTTTGTGTAGCTAAGAGAAACCTTGTTTGGATACATAGATTTTTCTTTGTAGCACTGTGTCATTCAGGCCCTGGAACTCCTTCTGAGATACCTGCCAGAAATTCCAGTGATCTCTTTTTTGTATGCTCTGATGGATCCAGCTCAGTGTCTGTCAGCTGACAAGATGTCTTCCTGAATTATTTTGAAAGCAAAAAGTTGAAAACCCCTTGACATGTAGAATTTTTTTAGAGTCCTGTACTTCCTCAGTGTCCATCCGAGTATCTCTGAATGGTCTTTAGCCCAGTTTTTGGCAGAGTCTCGTGGCCTGCAGCCATGGCGAGAGAGGCGGCCTTTTCGTGTCAGTCTGGAGGAGGTGACGACGACCGTGGACCCTGGACACCGGGGGCGTAGTCAGGCTTGGAAGGAACCGCGTGGCGTGGGGTGGAGCCCTCCGCCCTCAGCGGCCGTGGCCTCCCCGGCCTGCGTGGTGTGTTGGCTTCAGCGTTGTCCGTGCGCGTAGCTGTATAGTTAACGTGTCTCCGGATCTTTGGCTCTGTATTTGGTCAGAACTGTGAAAAACACTGAAGTCCACTCTGCCCCTTCTAGATGACATGAACACATAGCTAGATGGCTGCAGGCAGTACGCTCTGCGGTTCTGGTGTTGTGACCCTGGGCCCATCTCTTCTTACTGGGGGATGGCTCCACCCAAGAGCGAGCAAGTGCCCGGTGCCGGGGCGCCTGCTCCTTGGGGAGGCGGGCGAGCGCCACACCCGGCGGGCAGTCGCATCCCGTCAGCACACAGGGCTAGGTGGTGCTTGCGAGCCCTTGCTTGCCTCTGCTGCTGTTCAGACCTCGATAGGCAGGCACCTCCTGGGGAACGGATGAGGAGAAGGTGGACATTCGCAAGATCACAATGCAGCGATCCTTAAGCGCACATCTGAAGCGCCTTTAGGCAAGTTGGCCGCTGTCCTCAGTCACCTCAGGGCCTGAGAGTAGTCAGGGTCTAGATGCTGCAACAGGTAGCATTTTCACCGATGCACACACATGCACGCACACGCGCACACACAGAGTCGGTCTGACGTGTTTCTGTGAGGTTGCTTGATGAATGTCAGGTGTCTTGTGTTTCATGATCTTGGATTTGGCCAGAGTAGAGAGTGAATACAAGAATATCTGCCACATCCTGGAGAAGCGAGTCATTCATGGATCTTTGTTTCTACCCGCAGTGCTCTCCGTGGCCCGACACCCCCACAGCCTACGTGAACAACAGCCCATCCGCCGCTCCCACCTTCACGTCCCCGCCGCCGAGCGCCTGCAGCGTCCCGGACAGGTAGCGGCGTGCGTGACGCACGGGGCCCCGGGCGGCCTCGCTCCTTTAGCTCCTCTCTTAAGTCACGGTGGCCTTTGGGTGTGTGTCTGGGGTACGTGGAAATGAGAAACAGTCTGTTGCTGAGCAAAATCGTCTTGTCGTCACCTTCCAGCTTTTTCCTTCCTAGCCCCTGTGCCTCACACACTCAAAGCCGTGGGACTCCGAAAAGGGTGCGCTTTCAAGATATCTTTCTTTGTGAGATAAAAATAACATTGATGAGGTTCACGGGTAGAGAGAAGAAGACTGAGTTCTTAAGGGGAAACTGACTTGAATAGGTTGTGGTTGTGTTTATGATACGGTACACTGGTCTTTGATGTTCACCATAGCATACAAGGATTATTTTCTGCCCTGTTTCTTGCCTCTCCCAAAGACACTAATTTTTTAAAAAATTAAGTCTTTAAACTTAGAGGAAAGACTTTTCACTTGTAAAGGCTTGCTCTGGTTTCAGAAGTGGGCACGGTGGGCTTTGTCCGTCCTCTCTTCTGGCCTGTCAGCAGCAGCACCTGGTGAGTAGTTGGGTCAGAGGGTCCTCACTCTCAGGACGCTTCTTACTGGGAAGGAACGCAACTTTCATAATAGAGTTAAAACCACAGAGGAACGAATTCCCTGTCAGCCCAGCGGGTAGAGCTCAGCACTCGTGCTGCAGCCCAGGTTCAGTCCCTGGCCAGGAAGGCCTCACAAGTCACATGGTGCAGCCAGAAAAAAAGGAAAACATTCTCATTTTTACACTACATGCTCACAAGGTCGGACTCAGCTCGGGCTGCTGTAATTAAACACCGTGGACTGAGTGGCTTGTAAACGACAGGAGGTCACTCCTCCTGGTCTGAAGGCTGGACGCCCGGTTCCAGGGGCCTGCAGGATGGTCCTGGTGAGCAGTGTCTCCTGGGCTGTGGGCTGCGAGCCTGCGTATTCCTGTGCTAGCGAGCAGAGTGGAGGAGGCGCACTCCCAGTTCTCCGATCCCTCTCTTGGGGCTCCACTCTCACAGCTCCATCCACTGCTCATCATGTCCCAAAGGGCCCTCCTCCTAATAAACCATCCATCACGCTGCAGGAGGGTGGTTTTTTGAGGGTACATGAACATTTAGTCTGACAGGGTCTGGTGAGAAAAAGAGGGGGTGGAAAAAAAGGCCTTTTCCCTGAGGAGATGGATGGATAAGAGTTTTCCCTGAGGAGATGGATGGATAAGAGGCCAGTTGTCTCCACGTAGGTTACTGTGCTTCAGGAGGTGGTGGTCACTCCTGGACGTGGGACCAGCTTGTTTCCACAGAGGGCACTGAACAGTCTTAGAAAGCTAAGAGGGGAGCGGTGAGATCATGCACACACCGGCTCACCAGATCTTTCCTGGGACCCCACTGTGGTCCCCACACTGTTCGGGGTGCTGGGAGATGAGTGAAGCCCCATCCGAAGGAGCTCAGGTTCCAGTGGGCAGGGGGCAGTGAACAGTTGGCATGATGGACCCGAGAACCTGGGGTGCGGGTGCTGAGAAGGGACCCGGAAGGCAAGTGTACCCCCAACGCAGCTGCTCTCACTCTTCCCTGGAAACACAGGATGGCGGCACACCCTGGCTCCTTTTGTTGTCCTGAATTTCACCCTCTTCAACAGCGGATAAATGGATTCATTAAAGGGGTATTATTTTCTGTTTTGGCTTAGGTTCATTTAGATGATTTCTTATAGCACATTATTGAAGTAGACTTTCTTGCTGTTATTTTGCACTGTTTACCTTACTTGATTCTCGTATTTTTTCCCTACCTAAAATGAATGAGAATCCTTCATTCTCTTGGCACCCCTGGAAATGGAGACCTTGTGTTTCATGAAACTTGACTTTCTTGCTAAACAGATGGAGAGGCTGCAAATGAAACCATCTTCTGGTGTCTTAATCTTTTTTTCTTTTGGCCACATTTGTGTAGTTTGTGAGATTTTAGTTCCCAAACCAGGAGTCAAACCATGGCAGTGAACGCACCAAGGCCTAACGACTAGGCCACCAGGAAACTCCCTCGTGTCTTGATCTTATCGTCATACTGACTCCCTGACCAGTTGTGCAGACACTCTTTTTGCATATTTATGTTGCTCTGTCCCACGGTGTTAAATTCACGTAGTATCCTTTAATGTCCTAATTAAAAAATATATATATAACAATCACCCTTTTCTTCCTTCCTTCCTTATCCCCAGCAATTCTTCTTCCCCAAATCATCAGGGAGATGGAATTCCACAGGCCTCTAGTGAAGTAAGTGTCTTTACCCTAACTTCTCATGCATTCAGGGTCCTGCATCGTGAAGCCTCTGGCAGAGACTCGAATCACTGTTCGGGTCACCGAATGCTTACACCCCTGCTCTTTGTGGGTGTGCTGAACTGTAAACGTGCAGGCTTTTTGTGTTGTGTTTACATGTCCTGTAACATGCCAGCGGCTTGGGCGGGTGTTGGTCTAGATAGTTTCCTCCGTTTACGTTCATCTCTTCTGTTGACAGCAGCTTCAGCCTTCAGCCACGATCCAGGAAACACAGCAGTGGCTGCTCAAAAACAGGTTCTCTTCCTACACAAGACTGTTCTCCAACTTTTTAGGTACGCTTGTATTTGTGTACACGCACACGTACGGTTTACTTGTTCTGTACTATTATTGGCCGTAATTAAATACTGGAGCAGAAGCTGTGTACAGAGTCATAAGCTGCCCAAGCCTGTGGGGGAGGCCCTGTGTCCCCCAGCGTCCCCAGCGGTGGCATCGTGCAGACCCTTGGTGCAGTATCAGAACAGGAACTCCATGCTGTTTCACCAGGTTTACACGCCCTTGTTTCACATAGGTATAAATGCTTATGCACAATTTTTTTCACTTTATTAAGCTTATGTAAAATAATTTTGGCTTTGCATAAGTTGCAAAGATAACGCAGATGTCCCCGTGCCCCCTTCACTCAGCTCGTTACATAGCTGTAGTTCGGTGTCAAAACCAGGAGCTTGGCTTTGCCGCCATGCGTGTGCATGGCGTCATTGCTGTCACACCCGTAGGCCCGTATAACCACCACCACCGCTGGAGTCAGGGTACAGAATGCTGACGCCGCCACAGGGGTCTCCCTAGCACCAGTACCCCTCTCCCACCATCCCTAACATCTGGCAGCCATTAATCTGTTTTCTGTCTCCATGATTTTGTCGTTTTGAAAACGTCACATAAACGGAATCATATAATACGTTACCTTTCCTCTCAGATGGATGTGAGGGCGTGGTGCTAAGGCGTCGTGTCAGTGCTTCCTCTTCACTGCTGTGTAGCATGCAGGGTAGGGATGTGCTCAGATACGGATTTTTACAGACACACGTTTTCTCTTGCCTGGTAAGCTAAGGAAGTATTTAGATGGAACGTTAGAAGGGACCAGGCAGTGCTGCTTCCGGGGTGCTGTGGGAAGGCCGCTGGGAGGCACGATAGTAGCCAGCAGGGGTTAGCGTTTCCTAGACATGTGTAGCCCTGGGCCCTTTCCCTGCAGAACACTTATGACGTGGCCCAGCCCGGCTCCTTCTGGGCCACAGTGCGGTGGCAGCTGGCTCTCCCAGCCTTTTAAGAGAGCAGAGCATGTGCACCCAGCTGCCCAGAGCAAAGCTTGGTCTCCCAAGGAACACGGCTCCTGTCTCATCAGCCCTCTGTTGCTGTGCTTGTGCCACGAGCAGTCACTCCTCGGGCAGCACTTTGTCTCTTTAAAATGAAAGTACTGGGTTTTTTCTCATTTGCTAGCCGAGATCCACACTTTGATGATTTATCTATGGAAGAGCTACACGTTTCAGTGTGTGTTGGGGAGGAGCCCCTGGGGTGCTCACGGGGGAGATGGGAAGAGCCCCGAACACTGGGGAGATGGGCAGCCCTGCCGCTGGCGCCAGGGTCCTGTTCTGTGAGACGCACGCATATTGAGGTTTTGTGAGTGGTAGTCACTAGGGCTTAGCCTCCTGCCTTCTGCTGCCCCACAATCCAGAGGTGGGGGAGGCGGCTTCCTGCTCCGAGCCCGTCGGGCACTCAGAAAGGACCGTGCCTGTCCAGCTCTGTGCGGGTGGCAGCTGTGCTCCCAGGTTGCGCCTCTCCGCTCCTGTTGGCAGAAGGTCCTGGCAGAGGCAACAGCACCTGGCTCTGCCCCCTGACTCGAGAGACAGCCCCGTCGGTGCTCGTGCGTCACAGGAGACGTGCTTCTCTGGTCTCTCTTTCACAAACTAGAAAATTATGAGACTCGTAACATTCAAGCCCTCAAAAGTAGATAATAACTCCATTATCTTGTTACATATGTGAGTGGATATTCATCATATGGAAGTCATGCTTTATTTAATCGAGGGCATCGTAGTTTCCCCAATAAACTGCATCTTGACCATCAATAAAGGGGGAAAACAAAAGGCTGTGGACACACTCAGACATTGAACTTGTCTGCGGAGCTCCTGTGGCATTCGACCAGCTCCAAGGCTGGGTGACCAGCCTTTGTGAGTCTCATTCTCTGCCACTCCCCCCACCTCCCTTTTCTGTTCTGCTTTAAAGCAAATCCTGGACACCATGCCATCCATGTACACACCAAATATTTACAGAGGAAATCTTCAGTATAATACGCAGTTCTCTGCCATGCTTTTGTATTAAAACCGGCTTCTGTGGCAGAGTTGTTGTTGTTGGACTGTATGTAGCAGGTTACAGAATACAGAGGCCTAATCCCAGCTCTGCTGACAACCTGCTTGCCTTTGCGCAGGTCTGACTTCCATTGCTTCCTTTTGTAAGTTAAAGATTGGCCTGGGTCATCTCACGGTGAACTGTCGGGTCATGATCATGTTAATCCTCGCAAGCACCACTCAGCCAGAGTAGGTCGAGCGGCAGTCCCGCGCTGGGAACAGTCCGCCCTGTCAGCCGCGCTTGTCGCTGCGATTAACCGGCCTCCGGGCTCCCGAGCTCCTCCTTGACACAGGATGTGAGAGCCGGCATCCTGTGTCTGAAGGACAGGCGTGTGTGTGTCTGTGTTGTTCACATGGATATGTACACATATGAGAGCCGCGATGGTTTTGAAGGACACTGAACTGAAGACGGGCGCCGCCAAGCAGCCTGTCCTGCTGGGTCTCCCCCAGTTCCCGGAGAGGATTCTCTCTTTGCTCTTCTCCAGGTGCCGACTTGTTGAAACTGACCAAGGAGGACCTAGTGCAAATCTGTGGTGCCGCCGACGGGATCCGGCTCTATAATTCCCTGAAGTCAAGGTAAAACATGGAGTTTAAAAGGGGCTGTTCTGCTTGAAATGAGGCCCTGCCCTTGTTCGTGCGGGGCTGTGGGCAGCTGGGCCACGCTGGGCCACCGTGCGCGCGAGCGGGCCCTGCGCGCGCCTTCAGGCAGGCCCAGATGCGGCCCAGGCACTGAGGGCAGCGGCGGACCCCAGACTAGAAATGGGGCCTGCACGACTGGGCTTGCTGCCAAGAAAACAAACTTCTCGTTTCAGTCAGCTCTGGTCATGTGACACTACTGAACAGTTGTTAGAAATGTAAACTGTGTTGGCTTTCAAGATCCATTTACTGTCGTTGCTATTTCTAGACTTGTGGTGTGAGAATTGTGTTAAACTGAATTTTACTGATGTTAAACTGCTGATATAACGTTGAAACTTAAATTCACCAGCATCTGACCATCTCAATGGTTTAGAGTCTGGATCATCAGATTAGACCACCTGTGCTAACCTGTGATAGTTGGTGTGAGGTGTGTGTTTTTATATTCTTATCGGTAAATTGTCTCGTATAATGAAGTAGCCTTGTCAAGTCCTCCTAAGGAACTAGCCCCTAGCGCCCGCGTAGCTGCCCATGCGCAGCGCCGCCCCCGGCTCACGAGCGCTGTCTTCTGGTTGCAGGTCGGTGCGGCCCCG
>NW_011494615.1:7448084-7452327 GCF_000754665.1 Bison bison bison
CTGCGGAGTGGGTGGGGGCCGCCTGGTCGAGGCGGCCGCTGAGAGGCAGCGCCCTTCTCAGCTGTTCTGATTAAGTTTCATCTTATGAGAACGCGTGCAGGCCCTGCCCCAGAGCTCCTTATCCCTGTTTGGCTTTCATCAGTAGCTGAGCAGGACCTGCGTGGGCCCGGCTCCCTGCAGGTGTGCTGTCTCCGTGGGGCCCAGGGCTTCTCCGGAGCCAGCAGCCTCCGGGGCCCAGGGCTTCTCTGGAGCCAGCAGCCTCCTGGGCCTGGCGGCCGCTTCCTTAGCTTCTCTTGCACTGTCTTTCACACTGTTCTGAATCCTTTGGGGGACACGTAGGTTTTATTCTTTAAGATAAATTTCTAGTAGGTTTACTGAATCAAAAACTGTGACCTCTTTGGAGTTCTTTTTATATATTGCTAGAAACACTATTTTTGAAAACAACTTTATTTTGCTATAATTTATATATCATAAAATCCTTCCATTGCAAGTATACAGTTCAAGGGTAGTATATCCACAATCTGCAGCCATTGCCATCATCCAGTTTTAGTCTCATTGCTCCACAGTGATCCTCTGTGCCCATCTGTACTCTGTTCCTGTTTGCGTTTAATAAAAAATTATAACCACAGATATTTTTGTACAGGTTAATGTTAATTACATGTGTACGCATAAATAATATATTTAAATGGGTAGCAAGGGGGAAATACTCATCTTTTTTGTCTTATTTCTTTAGTACTTTGAAAGGTGTGACCTTCCCATAGATTAGGTGGAAAACAGATCAAAGATGACTGCTTAAAATGCTGTTCGTATTTTTTATTTCAGTTTATCATGCAATCTACTTGGAAGAAATGGTTGCCTCAGAAGTTGCTAGAAAACTTGCGCTGGTGTTTAATATTCCTTTCCACCAAATTAACCAGGTTTACAGACAGGGTCCCACTGGTATTCACATTCTTGTTAGTGATCAGGTAACTGGCATGCCCTTTCCTCCTTTACACTGGTGTTTGCTTTTGTATGTACTGCTGAAGAGCTGTAGGAAAACTCTGTGGCCTCTTTTGCCAGTACTCATGAGTCAGAGTTGGGAATCAAAATTGGGAGGAATTTATAACCAAGAGTTGAGGTGTCCTGGGTGGCAGAAGGAATGCAGATTAAGGAGAACCACGGCTCAGCTCCCACCAGCTTTGAACTCTGACACCGGTCATGGGGAGACTCCAAGTTCCTGGGGTTTTGACCCTTTTTATGTAAAAGCGAGGCATCTGGATGAGCTTTCCTTTTGTTTTCCTATCTGATGACTGGTGTTAAGAAGCAGGGTAGGAGGGCAGTTCTCCCTGTCCGTGTTCCGTGAGAAGCAAGCAGTGATGGAAGCGCAGCTGCAGCAGCTTTTCGTCCATGTCTGTGCCCGAGAGCCCGGTGGGGACCGCCCGCTGTGGGCCTACGGGTGCCGGGCCAGAGTGCGGGGACCCCCGTGAGTAGGAGGTCAGCACAGGGCAGGCCGCACACCAGGCGTAGGCCCGTGGCCTCACACAGCCTTCGTGAAGTGCCGTTTTGAATGTTGAGTCCTGTACTTGTGCAGCCATATGTGTGTTTTTATAGTTTTCTCTCACAAATTTTAATCTTTCCTAATCAGTTAAGACACTTGGATATTAATTATACGTCTGCTTTATCCTTCTAGATGGTTCAGAACTTTCAAGATGAGAGTTGTTTTTTATTCTCCACAGTAAAAGGTACTTTGCATGTGTGTGTGTGTCTTGAAATGCTAGAATCATGAAAGATGGCATGCCTGAAATCAGCAGTCATCTTGTGTCTGGCTTTGCAAATGCTGGTTTTACCAATCTTAAGTAAGTTTGAAAAATGAAGTCAGACACTGTCTCATGACAGAAACAGAAATTAGCGAATAAGAGGAGTCCATCCTTCTGGATGCCTGGAGAAAAATCCCAGTCTATTCAGCCAACCTTTCACTGAGCACCTCATGTCAGACACATGCTGTCAGTGCTGGAAAGGTCTTCCCCTGCTCTAGTGGGGAAAGCAAACCAGAAAAAGTCAACAGATGCACGCAAATTACAAATACGGAGTTTAGCTGCCATGAAGGAATGGGGAAGTGTGGTGCTCATGGACACAGGCGTCTGGGCTGGGCACACAGAGCTCTTAGGCGGTCTCTGAGGAGCAGCACCCAGGCGGGGCAAGGCTGTCGCAGAGAAAGGAGCTGGGCTGCTCTGGAGGCCTGCGGGCCAGCAAAGCAGGAGCCAAGTCTGGTAGGCAGTGTAGTGGTGGGAGCTTAGACTTTGAAATGCACTGCAAAGTCAGTGATTTGTTTGTAAACAAATGAATAATGTGAGTACGTTTGTCTTTTCTTCCACTGTTCCAACTCTGTAGAGACAGAAGGTGGGAGAAGTGGAGGCGGGAGGTGTCATCTAGGCCAGAGGGGAGGGGGTTTTGGACAGTGACAGGGCCTGCTGAGCCCAACACGGGAGGAGCAGCGGCCGTGACTCTTACAGGAGCAGCTGCGCAGGCGGTGGCCACAGTGGAGGGGAAGGTAGCGTTGAGAGCGCCTCCAACCCTCTCTGGGCTGCTGCGCGTGACTTGGGACAGATGGTTGCTGGGGGTGTCATCAGAGCAGTGGACAAGAAGGCAGCTGGAGCTGGCAAGGTTTCCCACCTCTGGCTAGCAAGCTCAGAAGGCTGAGTGAATATTATCACCCTAGTTAATCAGGGGTGGAAGAACAGTCTCAGAACTATTTGTGTCAATTGGTCATTTAATAGTAAAAAGTCTGCTTAGTGGTAACAATGTATCATAAAACTTTCAGAAGGAAAGGAGACTTGTGGACCATTTGTGTGTGGCAGGATTTTAAAATGTAAACAACTTGATTAAATATGTCACAGAATTTGAGATCCATTAAAAAATGTTTGCAAAAAGTTGAGATTTCATTTTAGGACATGGCAATGTCCAGTTAATTATACCCGCTGGGGCTGGCAGGAGATACTTGGATTTCAGATGTAATTTAACCTTCAGCGTGTCTTTGGTGATTCAAAGCTATAGAAATCCTTCAGGTTATGGAGGGAGAGAATGTGAAGAGCAGGCCCAGATGGGGCTCAAGAGACTTCCAGTTAAAGGGTTAGTTAAAGGGTTAGTTAAAGGAGGGTTTCTTAAATGTCAAGTTATTATGAGAAGAGACCTTTAAGATCTAAATCCAGTCTTAGCAAGAAAACTGCACCTCAAAGAGCAAGATGTCCTGTGTCACTTTTTCCTGGTAAGTCACTCAAAAGAGTAGCCTCCCTCGAAGCGAGGGGCTGAACTGAGGCCTTCACCCTGCTGGACATGCCTCAAGCCAGCAAGGTACCTGCAGGGCTGTTGAGACTGTGAACTGACCCCCTGCTGTTTTCTGTACACAGCCCTGTTAAGACTAGCACCCTTTCCTCTGTTTTTCATTCTCAAAGCAATAGTGTTTAGTCTGCAAAACTGACACCGTCTGTAACAAAGGCAGTTCAGAGCGTGTGGCTGTGTCCTGTGACGGCAGCGCGCGTCTAGTGTAAGGCATCACAGGATGCCCCCCATCTCAGTGTCCTGGTTTTAGACGTTTGTCCTTATGACAGATTTCATTTGTTCCTTGATGAATGCGTGCAGTGCTTCTCGCCATCTCCTGAAAAACACTAGGCCAGCAGGCAAAGCTGGTGATTATTAATTATTCCAGAAAAGGTGGGTATAAGTATCCAGTTTATTCGATGGTCTCTGCCATGTGCTCAGACAAGCGGCAGAGGGAGTGTGGACATGATGTTTTGGGGCGGGGGGCTGGAGCAGGTTAATCAGCTTTTTTCATCTACAATACTCTGAGCTGGGCTAGGAGGCTGTAGGGTGAGAGCAATGTTTAATATTTTCTTTTCTTTTTTTTTTTTAGTGAGTTATGTTTTTAGATTTATTTTTAATCAAAGGATACTTGCATTACAATATTGGTTTCATTTCTGCATACATCAATATGAACTAGCTCAATTTAGTCTTGATTCTCCAGTCTAGTAAAAAAACAAAAACAAAAACGTCGAGCGGTAACGTCCCTTCCTTTTTCCGCAGCTGAAAATGGTGGTGGCGTCCACATCATTTTGAAGTGACGTCTTCCGTAGTCTGAACTCTATTCAGCACCAAATAAAAGTCACGCTTAAAAGTGTGTGAAGACTGAATCCAAGAAGTCTTGGGATTGGATTTTACCGTATGAAATGTTTCATATTGAAAACATAGGATGACCTTTCTAATGAGC
>NW_011494615.1:7452427-7467191 GCF_000754665.1 Bison bison bison
GCGGCCCGCGCAGGTGGCCGCCTGCCCCCTACCCGAGGCCAGTGCACAGTTCCAGAGCAGCCTCTGCTGTCTTTTTACACTGTATGCGGTTTGGAGATGAATGTAGACGTACTGTGGGCATTGACATTTCTGGGCCAGTGTGGTGTCTGTGGCCTGGACCTTCTGCTGACCTGGGCGGGGACAGGCCGCCGCGGACACGGGCGGACCGGCGGTCAGGGGAGAGGCGCGGCGCTTCTCCGAAAATCATGTCTAAGGGTGTGCGTCTGCGGGATCATGCCGGATCGGGGAGGATCCAAGCCAGGAAGACAGGCTTGAAGCAAACTGCATTATCAAGAGTACCTTGGTGAGAGGATCAGTGTAAATCCTAATAGGTACAAAGACTTTTGTGTTTTTGCTTTGTCACAGATTTATTGGAAAACTTTTTGCTTCTGCTTCCATTTTTAGCATTTGTTTCTGGTTTTCATTTTTGAATCCCAATGCCTTTTAAACTCATGTGGTTTTCTTTCTCCTTTTTCTGTCTCCAACCATTTAGCAACCGCCTCCCCCCACCCCCTTCCTATTAAACATTTTTAAAGCCCTGTCCTGGACATTGGAAATACACCTAAGCAGGACAAAACAGCGTGATAGCTCGTAACTTGGTGTTAGGGGTCTTCATCATCAGGAGTTGAAATTATCCTCGGAACACTAGACATCACAAACACTATCTGCACCGTCAAAATCCCTCACTCCTCCAACACGGAGCTTTAGTGCGATCATGGGTAACATTCTGGAGATTATTTAGGGACTTTTAGACACCACATGATAGCTTTTTTCTTCTATAAAAAGAGTGCCTCTTTCACAAAACCAAATGCTTGTCGGCCAGTATACTTTTCAAAGGGAATCACTGTTTTTGCAATTTTTTCTACTATCTTTCTCTCTTCCCTTCACCCAAAGCCTTCCCAAAGTTCATCAGCAAGCATTTGAGGCCTGTGGTGTACTAGACACAATTAAAAAAAAAAAAACTTCAATTGCATTTTAATTACACCATCTCTGTCTGTTTACCCAGCGTCTTGGTTTTGAGTGTTTTATTTGATGCTTGAGTTTGAAATCTCTCCCCAAAGGCAAAACTGCTCCAGTGGGTAAAAGCTTTGTATTTTGTTTTATTCATAAAGGGGGTTATTTGATATTAAAAGAAAAAGTACGATCCTTAAATATTCCATCTCTGGCCTGAAAATATCCCTCACTTGTATAGACGCCAAGCTGGAGCGTGTTCCTTTCTGTCATTCCCCCTTTGCTTTCCTACGACCACATGTTTTCTGTACCAATCACTTGGGAAAGAAGTGAGCTCTCTCTTCATTGTTTTAGAGTTTTGCTTGTCTATTTAGCATTCCTTTTTGAGTCTCAAGATTTATGGAACAATAAATGTCATTTAATGCTGTGTGCTATTTTGAATTCATCAGGTTTTTACAAGTGGGGTTAAAAAAAGAGCTCGTCAAACTTGAAATTACACCAAGCAGCATTGAACATTAGTCTGTCCCAGTGAAACAGGTTAAATTATGGCACCAGCAAATTTGCTACTTTGTTTTTTTAATAGTAGGATGTACACATTTCAGTATAATAAATGTTTTCCGATTGTTTTTGCAAATGTGTGTCTCATTTAAAATCCAAGTTCCTGCCCTTGCACTTCATGCCCTAGAATCAAGCAGCTCACTATGTGTGTTCTGAGTGCACACGGGTCCAGAGGGCGTCAGAAGAGCTGGGGGGTGTGTTCCTTTCAGTTTGTTGTTTTCTCAAAGCAAATGTAACCGAGCACAGACAGGTCATGGCTTACATTTTAAAGAGGAAGCAAACCTGCTCTCCTTACAGAGGTCCTGCTGCTTTGTAACTGCAGTCCTGTGTCATTCAGCCAGAGTCCAACAGCTTTGAGAGGTTGTATCCATGCTCCAAAGAGATAATGTATGGAAGGTCCTGGTCATTTAAATTTTTAAAATGGAAACTATACTCATAGCTTTCTGCAGCCCCCATTTCCCCCATACACAGTCATGTAGATGTATGTTTAAATAATTGCTATGGCATACATACAACTTTTAGATCAGGAAATACTAGAGTATATAAGGCTGCAAAATCACCAGGACTAATGCTTTTTCTGATAATCCTCTTAATTGACTTATCTGCCTTCTCTCCCCAGAATGCAACTGAGGTCTTGTATTCTAAATGATTCTAAAACTTTTCACCTAATAGAGCCCTAACTTTATTAGAACTATTTCTGGTCGTGGGAAATTTCTCTTTTGCTGTTTCTCTTCAGCTTCTCAGGAGCTCTGGGCTTTTAAGTTTGGTTGCTAAGAAGGGTTAGCACAGAGGTTCAGTGAAGGTCACAAGTCTGGCAGCACAGAGTAGAAACCAGATCAACTTATCAGATTTCAGATAACATTAGAATGCCTGAGTTTGGAAAATGGTTCTGGTCAGATATGTCTGCCACAAGATAATAGCAATAAAACCCTCTGACTGCAATGGTTTATTCACTTTTATATAAGTCTCAAAGGTGCCAACCCTTCACTGACCTGAGTTTTAAGTGTGTAAAGTTTTTGAATAGTTCTGGTGTAACTTGATTTCTAAGACTTAAAATAAACTTGGAAAAAAAATCACACCCATTCTACATGCATCCATTATTTTTAATTGATTATAGATAACTTGAGCCCTAAATTCTTTTTAAGGTCCCCCAAATTCTGTGAGAGATGACAGGATTAGCTCTTTAACAAAAACACATTCTGTGCTCCAGAGCTTACGATTTGTAATCAGGCAGCACGAAGTCTGAGTTGCTTTCGTTGTTGCTGGTCCCCGAGAGGACCTAGGGTGAGTTGACAGAAAGGTAGAGACCCTGCTCCACCCTTTCTAGAGTCCTCATTCTTTGGTGTCTCATGGAAACCTATTACCTTGCCTTCCAAGTAAGTCTCCAAATAGAAAACTGTCAGGCATTGTGAATTTGCAATATGGTTACTTCAATAAAGTTGCTACTTTAACCTTCAAAGTGGAAAAGTCCTGCTAATCAAAATGAATAAAAGGAGGTCATTGGCTTCAGTATCAGGTAGAAAATCAGCTTATTTTTCTGCTCAATTTGTGCTAACACTGATGGTCTGTTGAGGAATGCTGGCAAAGCCGAGGGTGGGAATGTTGTGCCTAGGGCAGCACCGCCTCCTGAGATCCAGGTTTCCCGTGCGGTCCTGGCTGCACTAAGACCACCCCTGCTTTGTTAGCTGACACAAAGCTTTGAACTGATTGCATCACAGCAGAACAAAGGTAAAAACGATCACCAGAGTTACCGCAGTCCCTGCTCAAGTCTTTTACCTGTAAACGCCTTTCTCACCGGAGAATCAAGAGAGCCAGAGACGGTGGAGAGCGGCACACCGAGTGCCCGGCAGGGCGGCGCGGCCCGCGGGCGGCCGTCAGAGGATGACGCAGCACCTGCAGAGCCGCGGCCCGCCGCCGCCCGCGGCCGTGGGCGGGGTGACGGGAGCGAAGTAGGCGTGGACTCGGACGTGAGGGAGCTGCGCCTGAAAGCGGAGGGGCGCGCCGGCTTCAGACCTGTGGGCAGGGGGGGAGCTACCCGCGTGACCCCAGGAAAGCCCGCAGCGCCCCACGTGGAACTCGTTCATCCTACCGTTCGGCAAATCCTCAACAGAATTTGGGGTGTGCGCTAAAGCTGCTCCTGTTTCGCACCCCCCCCGCCCCGCGAAAACAGCACCTTCTGAAGCTAAGAGGCGGTCCCCGTCCCTGGGTGCAAACCAAGTGGTGATGGGTAACACCGAGGCCTGCTTGGGGTCTACGTGCAGAGCTGCCTGAGCTTCTAAGCATATTCAAGAGCAAGGGCAGCGCAGGTGGGCTACGCGGGGAAGCGACGCCGCCACTACTAAGGCTCTCTACCTGGGAATTAGCAAAGGTCAAGCCTACTGACAGTGCCTTTGGTTCTTCAGCCCATTCTAGAAGCTGAATCTTCCAGGGTGGATGCTAATATAAGGAGATTTTGAGAAGTCTAAGGAGGTAGTTCTGAGAAGGCAATGGCACCCCACTCCAGTACTCTTGCCCGGAAAATCCCAAATCCGTGGACGGAGGAGCCTGGTAGGCTGCAGTCCACGGGGTCGCTGAGGGTCGAACACGACTGAGCGACTTCACTTTCACTTTTCACTTTCATGCACTGGAGAAGGAAATGGCAACCCACTCCAGTGTTCTTGCCTGGAGAACCGGTGGGCTGCCGTCTATGGGGTCGCAGAGAGTCTGACACGACTGAAGTGACTTAGCAAGCAAGGAGGTAGTTGGCATAACTCGGCCCCAGGCAGAACGGAGGAAACGGAGGCTGACTCTCCGTGCCTGCTGTCGCCTGAACAGCTCTGCCTGCGAGGCGGCTGTCCCCGCTTACCCGCATGCGCTTGATGCCGGCTCGGGTGACCTGCTGGCAGTCGTAGAGCTCCAGGCGCTCCAGGCCACGGCAGTGCTCCAGGTGCTCCAGGGCCACATCGGTGATGAGCAGGCAGTTGTCCAGCTCCAGCACCCGCAGCCTCTCGTGGCCACAGGGGCTGTTGCTCAGGTGCAGGATGCCGTCATCCGTGATGAGCTCACAGTGGGACAGACTCTGGAAGGAGGGGAGGGGCGGTGTCTGCAGGAAGCACGGCTCGGAGGAGGGAGGCTGGGCCTGGGGGCAGCGGCCTCTCTCATCGTCCCCCCCGGGGTAGGGATGGAACCGACACTGCAGGGGACGGTCCGCGCCGAGAGGACCCTGAACTCACCTCTTCCCGCAAACAGCGAGTCTACAGCTACACAGGGACCAGCTGCCTCCGGAAAAAAACACAAAAACCAGCTGGCCAACTTCTCCACGTTGGGCAGAGGAGAGGAGCCGGTGCAAGCGGGCAGAGGAGGCCACGGCCTGTCATGAACCCCACCCCTGAGGGCAGAGACCCCCATCAGGAGGGAACTCTAAACCTGGCGTTTCTCACTGAACCCCACACGGGGCACCAGCGTCTCCAGAGGCAGGTTTCACAGCTGCCTGGTGCCCCTGTCTTTGTATATGGGACGCTCCTTGCTCACCTGACCCTGATGGCCAAAGGGGGCTTGTATTCCCGGGTCTCATGGACTTTTAACATGAGAAGAGATTCTTGGCAGACTACCACCCCCAGGCACTCTACAGGCAGCAGGCTGAAACAGCCCGTCTTTCTGGCAAGAGGCCTGTGTGCTTGCCCGGGAGCTGATGGGGCAGCCTTCAGGTTAGGTGCCGTCAAGAGGCCCCCACACGTGCTCCCAGCCAAGGCAGGCAGATGCGCTCGCCCTCTGCTGGGCCCCCAGAGAGGTGTCCACACCCTCCTCTGGCAAAGTACCAGAGGCCACAGAGCTGAAG
Source organism: Bison bison bison (assembly GCF_000754665.1). Classification (NCBI taxonomy): domain Eukaryota; kingdom Metazoa; phylum Chordata; class Mammalia; order Artiodactyla; family Bovidae; genus Bison; species Bison bison. The sequence continues at coordinate 7,457,793 of NW_011494615.1, forward strand.
AACAGCCCTGAACTGAAAACCACGGCAGAGGGTTTCAGAGCAGACTGGATGAAGCAGATAAAAGGACCAGAGACTTGAAAAACTGGTAGTGAAAATCACCCAATCAGAGCAGCAGAAAGGGAAAAAATAAAGACAGTCTAACAGACTTACAGGACAGCATCAAGTGGACTAACATTTTCATTATAAGGGATTATCATTAAAATGTGAAAAGTTAAAGAATCTTAAAAGCAGCAAGAGAAAAACAACTTGTTATGTGCAAGGGAATTCCCATAAGACTACCAGCAGATTTTTCCGGAGAAATTCTGCAGGCAGGCCTGAATGGAGGGGCGCAATATAAGTGCTGAAAGAAGGGGGTAAAAAATTCCAACCAAGACTACCAGCAAGGTTATCACTTGGAATTGGGGGAGAGGTGGGAATTCCCTGGTGGTCCACTGACTAGGACTCAGGGCTTTCACTGCCAGGGCCCACGTTCCATCCCTGGCTGGGGAACTAAGATACTCGGAGCCACGCAGCGCAGCATGCGCCACACACAAGAGCCGCCTTACAGGAAGTGTTCAAGGGACTCTGTTAAGCTAAAAAGGGCACTAATTATAACAACATATATGAAAGCATAAATCTCACTGGTAAAGGCTGTAATAAATCAGGGAAGAAGCTAAACCACTGTAGTGTCCACAAAGGAACACAGTGTTTACTGGCTAGAATTCTTTATTCTTTAATAGCTAAAATTCTTGGATAGCTTCTAGGAGCAATGAGCTGCACTGATATTTTTTAAAAGCCCAAAAAACTGGCTCTGATACTAAGTGGAAGCCAGCCTCCCAGTGTCACTGAAACCACTGACGGATATCCTGCAGGCTGCAAACCCAAGGACCAAGGAGGCGCCTTAACCTCTGCACAAGCTCCCTGCGCTCCTCTGGGCTCTTCTGAATCTGGAATCCCCTTGTTTGCTTCAGTTTCCCTTTCAGATAGCCTTCTAGACTCAGGGTTTTTGAGAGGACAAGGCCCATCCTTGTCACAGAGCAGTTCCTTGAGGGGAAGAGGGGGGTGTGTACACACACTTGCCTCATTCATATGAAAAATGAACAGGACAGCTGGGACTGAAGTGCAGCAGATGAGGTGTGAGCGCCACCTGCTAGGGGCCACTCCCCTCACAGCTTCCTGCTTGCACAGCTTTAGTGAAAGATAAACACGTTTCACAATTCTGGACCCTGCCTCTCAGCTTCGGGGCTGGGGGAGGGCCCCCTGGGGAGGCAGCAGAGCCCTTCCCCAGGGAGGCAGGCACCGGCTTCGTGTCCACCACCACCCACTGCCGCTCACCCTTGGCTCCACCTGGGGGCCAGAGGCACGGCTACCACGTCCGCCCTCAGAGTGGGGAAGGCCCTGGGGCCTCCCTCAGAGGGACCCAGACCCGCCCTCAGAGTGGGGAAGGCCCTGGGGCCTCCCTCAGAGGGACCCAGACCCGCCCTCAGAGTGGGGAAGGCCCTGGGGCCTCCCTCAGAGGGACCCAGACCGGCCCTCAGAGTGGGGAAGGCCCTGGGGCCTCCCTCAGAGGGACCCAGACCCGCCCTCAGAGTGGGGAAGGCCCTGGGGTGAGGGTAAAGCCACTCCCCTGACCCTGTCACTCTCCAGAGCCTAGGGCAAGGTCTGGCTCGGGCGCCCCTCCCACAAGACACACTGGCTAAATCTGGATTTCGGCTCACCTGTCTCCCTGCTCTTCTAATAATTCTCCATGCTTTTTTCTCTTTTTCTTTACTTGAGGCCCTTATTTGGGGTTTTCTTAGAGTCTCTCTTAAGTCCTCTTTCTGGGGGTTGCTTGTATGAGTACAGGGGAAAACAGAAGATTTCCGTCACTGGAACCACCGCTGGGGACAGCAGTCTTTGAATAACATTTCCTGCTGGAGTGCACCCCGCGCTCCAGGAGCTGGGGAGCTGGTGGGAGTCCAAGACCAGGGTATCTCAGGGTCAGGGAAAGGCAGAGAGAGAGCCTCTGGGCAACCGAGGGGAAGGAGGTTAAACCAGAACAAAGCCCGGGACTCCTGACCTTCCTCACACCTCGGGGACAAGGGGTGGAGAAATCCCATCTGAGGAGCAGGTTCTGTCAATTAGAAACCGGATCACAACCAATTGGGAGTGAAGACACGAGAAGTGCAAAATCGTCGGCAGATACAGTACAGGGAAACCGTTGCGTGGAAAATCTGGAAACAGGTAGGTCCTGACTAGCTCTGAAATCTGACCCCAAACTCCAAAAGACAGTCCCAGAGCTGTCCAAAGCCTAGCACGCTTGTGCCTGAGGGAGAAGGACCCAGGAGAAATGTGGAAATAAGGGGAACTGGGGGCGAGGGGGGGAGTAACTCAGGCCAGATGGCGCTTTGATGATGCTATAAAACCCTGCTGACATCCCAGGACAGTGGGCAGACCAGAGCCCAGGGAAGCCTCACTATCTGGGCAGCTCTGCAAATGGCACGTTTCTGAAGCGCTCCGCACCTCGGCTTCCTTGCTGGTAAAATGGGGTGTCCATGGTGCCCGCCTGGCAGGGCTGTTGGGATCGAGTCTGAGTATCTGGGGGAGCAGGCGGCCAAGTTCACACAGCGGGTGGAACACGTGTGCGAGGCCCGCGTGCCCGAGTGCAGCACTCCTCACCGCTCATTCTGGACCTTTCGGTATACTCACTAATCCCCCCTCCGCAGAGACACATGACCTTTTCACTCGACAGGTTGACCGTGAATTTGTGTAAGGACCTGGGTCCCTGTATTAGGTTCACATCCAAAAACGAAAACGGTAACACGTAGATTCTCTACCTCCCAAGTCAGCCCAACTAACAGACCCCTGAAACCAAGGATGATGGACGACACCCTTCCAGACAGGAGGTTCCTGCGGTAGTGGGGCAGGGTGGCGGGGCATCTCTCATCCCTGAGAGGTAAGTCCACCACCAAGAGCTGACTCACCAGGGCTTGCAGCTTAGGACAGTGAATGGAGAGCTGGGTGAGCGTGCGGTCGGTTATCTGCAGAGAAACATGCTGTGTCAGTGTGGCTTCCACACCGGAGCGTACCACCTAACCCCGCTTCTGAACACAAGAACCAAACGGTGCAAAAGAGAATTAAAAACCCACGTCAAGCACACGCGGGCTGGGAGCTCTCTCCTCACCAGCAACCTCAAATCTGCTTACTCCCCGGGTTGCGAAGCTGTTCTCTCTTTACCCTGGACCCCCACAGGGTGCAAGGCACAAAGCGGGAGTGGGGCAGGGGGCCCAGGATTCTTCTCTGTGCAGTCGCCTCATCACTCGGCATGCAAGCTTTTTTCTCCCAGAAGTTATGTGGAAATGAGGGTTTCTTTTTTTTTTTTAAGTTTGGCAAAAGATGGTACTATCTTGAACTCAGCTCTGATGACTGAGAACAGCCCAGAGTGTACGCCTCGCCCTGACACCCGTGCTGGGCCAAGGAGGCTCCAGACCAGAGCGTGCCAGCACCTCCGGTTACACCTGTCTGTCCGTGGCTGCAGGGCGCCCTGCAGGGCTGTCAGGGGTGCACTCACCAGTATGCATTCTTCAAGATCCATTTTCTCCAGGTCGTGGCAATTCTGTAAGAGTTCACGAGAACCCATGAGACATCCCCTGCTCCCACAGTGACCCAGTGAGCCGGAGCATCTGAGCAGGTGCCCTTGGAATCACAGTCACGTGGAAGTGAGCACTGGGGGCGGCCACGTGTCCTTCTCTCGTCTACACCTTCCCGGGGTCTTGCAGGTCCCAGCGTGTAGATTTTAGCCACTGAGGGGTTTCTGGGAGGATACGGGGTGGGGCGCTCACCACAGGGTGGCTGGTGGGGGATGCGATAGGAGGCAGAGTCACAGCAGCCCCAGGAGGACAGCGGCTCTGGGCAGCAGGGGGGTGTGGAGAGGGGGGCAGAGGCAGAGCCCGGCACAGCTGAGGGATGCTGCTGAGACGAGAGTCGGGGTCTGTGAGGAAGGGCTCTCCTGCAGGGAGGAGGCTGCTTCCACTGTGGCCCCGCCTGACAAAGTGAGACTGAGGGCCAGGCCCCCACTCCTGGTATAGAACCCCCCAGCTCCCGGGCCCAAGGGAGAAAATATAGAACGCACCCCCCAGCCCCAAGAGGACTCTATTCTACTTGGGGCCTGTCATTGCTGAAGGCCATTTTTTGCACACTCCGAGTTGCTCTGGAGGGAGGTGGCTGAGAGGCTGGTTGGTTTGGTAACACCTGTCTTACCCGAGCTAGAAGCGTAAAGCCCGCATCAGTCAGATGGGAACATCGGGCGGCCTCCAAGATCCTGGGGTGCGGAGTGCGGGGGAGACACAGGAGCAGCGGGTTAACCACGCAAAAGGAGAGCCTGCTTTACAGTGCTGAGTTTACTCCACTCTTTGACACAGAACTGAGGCTCAAGGAGTCCCACTCCAAACAGGGCAGTAAATACAGGGATCTTCCCACAATACCAGCACACGACTGCTCTTGTTTTTCGCTATTATTCCAGTATGTATTGACTTGTAAACAATTAAAATGTATTTTCACTGCCCCTCTGCTCACACAGATCACTCACATGTCAAAGTAATGGCAGGACGAGGCCAAACGGGTGGGCACCTGAGTGATGCCCATCAGGAAATGCAGACTCAGGTGCCCTGGGGATGGACAGAGTGACGCCCTCCAGACAGCCCCAAAGGAGCCAGTGCACGCTCCGTCCCGTCCCAGCTCATCTGACAGAAGCCACCGACTCAACCGCTGCCTCCAGGCCTCCTATTCCACCGGCTGCGAGAAGCCCCCCGCCCGCCTCCTGCTCGGCCCCAGGCCCTCAGAGTGCACTCACTGGAGTCTGGGGCAGTTCAAGGCCAGGGCTGTCAGGGAGGCGTCAGTGAGGCTGCCGCAGCCGGACAGGCAGAGCGCCTGCAGCCGCGGGCAGCCCCGGCACAGCTGCACCACGCCGTCGTCCGTGACGCGCTGCGGAGCCAAGCGCACTGTCAGAGGCCCGGGGCGCCACGCGGAGCCTCCCGCCCGCCGACTGCCCGGGGTTACCCGCGACTTAACGACTTAACGTTCATCCTGACAGTGTAACCAAAACAAGGTTAAGTACAGGGAAGACAGGTATTTATGTTCCCTCTGCACAGCTTTAAAATATTCAGGCATTACAAACAGTAAAATTTTAAAATTCCACTTCCTACTCAGAGTCTTTTTCCAGGAAAAATTCATAAACTTGTGTTAAAAATCAGATTTAACAAACAGCTCATGAGATTTGCCTGGTTAAGTAACATCAATTTTTGGTTGGATTTCTACAGATTATTGCTAATTAAAAGATACCTATTGTATAAATCATATATGTGTATATTTATATTTCCTGAAATGGTTTAGTAAATCACTAAATTATTGATAAATGGCTTAAATTCTACGAATTTAGCTATAAAGATTGAATGTCTTTATTTAAATACACTAGTTTCTGTAACTATAAACATGTACGTTTATGTCAGACTTCAGTCCCCTACCAGTGCCATCCTACATGCGATTCAAGGTCCTGTTTCTGAATGGCGCTGTCTCCTAAGGTCAGTATTTCCTCATAAGATAGTTTCTGGTTTATCTCCCATCACTAGGGACTTAAAAGATTTATGATTCACTCACTAAATGCCAAATACAAGGGATTTCATTTAATTTTCTCAAAAATGACATTCTCCTTGAGAAACCCAGCTGGCTGCAGCAAGCATCTTCTTCAATGCTCAATTATCGACAACAGTGAAAAAACCAATCATCTTTCACAGGCTGATCATGCACTGATGCAAATCACACCTCACCCTTTATTCTTCATACCTGTTACTTCCTTTTATGCACTGAGGCACCATGAGAGGTGCCATCACTCCCAGCTTATAAGCAAAGATATAACACTGAGACCTCCCCAGAACTGCTCAGGTTAGTGACTCGTTCATGGCATCCTTGATACCTTCAAATAAATCAAGACTCTCATCTCTGCTATTTTTAGGGGAAATGTTCATGGCTCTGCATTGGCCTTTCTGTTTAGGTTCCTATTCTTTCATCTGTGGGAAGCGGTGGGTCACAGAAGGACTTGGGATGTGAGCTAAGGGAGTGGCGACCCCTCAACCCCCAAACCTGCCCTGGAGGAAGCTCGAGGGAAAGGCATGCTACTCACGGAGCAGGACTGCAGGTTGAGGCTCACGAGCTCATGGCAGTAATTCTGAACGTGCTTCAGAGCTTCGTCTTCTAGCTGCGAGAGCGGAGAACACAGAAGAGGTGGAGCCAGCTGGGGGACAGGGGGCCCTGGCTCCCCAGTGACGCGCGCGCAGACAAGCCGGGCGTGCGGACGGGTACCTGCGTACAGCCCCTCAGCAGCAGGGCCCTCAGGCCACGGCAGCCGCGCACCAGCGCCTCGACGCCGTCCTTGGTGATCTGGTCGCACCACGACAGGTTGAGGTACTCCAGGTGCCGGCAGCCCTCGCTGGGAGATCAGGAAACAGCCGCGCCTGTGCAGTCCATCCCACGGAGAGCGCAGGCACATCTCTGAGCTCAGAGACCCACAACCAGTTCCCGGGAGAGACCTCCCGGACTGAGCCGCCCACTTCCTGCCGCAGGGGGACCGAAGGAAGGTTTCAAACACCAGGATGCTCGAGCCTTGGGTATTGCTCGTGACCGCCACTGACAGGCACTCTTACCTGATCCCCTTTAAGGAGCTGTTTGTAATGGACACGCAGGAGGTCAGATCCAGATGTTTCAGTTTGGAACAGAATCGGCTAAGGCTGTAACACGTGCTGAAAAAGGACAGGTGGGCTAAAGGTATTTTCAACCACCTTTCCCTCCCCTCACTCTCCCAGGGTCTATCAGTCACCAAAGTGATTTCTGGTACTTTACCTGTCAGTGATCTTTGTGCACCCATTGAGGTTTAAATGTTCAATGTTTCGGCAGTTCTGTGCAAAGGTCCTAAAATGAGAAAGCATTTCTAAAACTCCCTGCAAGTTGCGAGGCAGCCACCAGAGGGCATGTGGAACCATTCACATTGAGAACAACGCTCTTCAAAAGCTTAATTTATGGTGGATCTACTCTCTTAAGTTTCTAAGTGTATAATATGTAACTGTTGACCACAGCTACCAGTGTCCTTCGAATTCTGACCATCACAGGAAACAGCTGAGTTCCTGTCGTCGCAGAAGTCTGCTGGTGGATCGAGGCAGACTGCTTGGGAGTCTGCCATTTCCAAGAAGTTCCCAAGTAATGCCAGTGCTGCTGCTCTGGGGACACCACTTGGAGAAGCAAAGCCCTAGATAGACTGCGTATCAGCTGAAACGCTCCTTCACTCAGCCTCTGGCAGCTGTCTGAGAGCAGTCGTCGGGCTCCCAGCTCTCATCTACAGAGAAATCAGCCGGCAGCAACAGAAGGGGTCGAGTCCCTCCTGTGCTGTGCTGTGCTGGCCCTTCACGGGCCCTTCCGGAGGAACCATCTCTGGCCACTGGCAGGGCCAGTAATCGATCAGTATCAAGGCCCATTCTTTACTAGTGAGGACACCGAGTCATGAAGGGTGATGCCCTCAATGATTTGGGCTTGGCAGCATGGCCAGAAGCAACACCCCTAACTCGCCACTTACTCCTTAACATATACAGCAAGGACTTGCTTAGGTCATCTGCATTTCCTTGAAATATGGCTTCGGTGTATCTTACAGGCTTGAGTCCTGATGCTTCCATGTAGTACCCAAAGGTCTCCAAAACCTGGCCTCAAACCACGCATCAATCTTACCTGCTCTTTCTGCTCTGCGGTGGTGTAGGTAAAGGGAACCCAGCTGGAGCCTAGTGGACTCCCTGATCTGAGTGTATGGAGTCAAATGTCTGACCATGGCTGTCAGAGTGATCAGAGAAGAGTATGGGAATGGGGAGGACTCCAGAGATCTGCAAAGGGTTCCCTCAAGAATTCAGCAGAGTACTAGTCAGCAGCGTGTGCAAATCACCCCAAACCAGGGAAGGACTCAATGAGAAGCATTAAGGGGACAAAGCCAGAGCTCACCCAGGGTGAGTAAGAGTACCCATGCCCATGGGACAAGAGTGAAAATGCATCACGCGTGGGGCACCGCACAGAGCACTGAGAAGCGTCGTGCTTCGGAAGAGCAGTACAACCGTCCCTAGACTAACCACTGCTTCGGTCCAACCTATTAAAAACAAACAAAAAAAGATCTCCTAGTTCAAAGGAACTATGTCCAAGTAACTCAACTACATCTCAGAACAAAACTCAAGTATATTTATCAGAATACAAAAATACTCTGTACCCTAAATAATATTCACAATGTCTAGCATTAAACAAAAAATTACCATCCATTCAAATAAGAAGGAAAATATATCCATAATGAAGAGAAAATTCAATCTAGTAAGGCCATCCAGAACTGACACAGATGCTAGACACAGCGAGGGGTGCCGTGCTAAGCTGCGTCCTGCTCGTACAACCCCATGGGCTGTAGCCCACCAGGCTCCTCTGTCCATGGGATTCTCTTGTCTGGATTCTCCAGGCAAGAATGCTATAGAATACTTAGATCCTCCAGAGGACCTTCCCACCCCAGGGATCAAACCTGCATGTCTTTCACCTTTCCTGCCAGGGCAGGCAGGTCCTTTACCACTGCAGTGCACCACCCGGGAAGCCCAGAAACAGCGGACAAAGGCGGTAAAAGTTACCACAACTGTGTTCTGCACAATACACTTCTATGAAGCTGCAGTGAAGATGTTAATTAAACATCTCATGTCTATTAAGCATGTTACACAGAGACATGAAAGACATAAAGATACAAATTAAACTTTTAATAGGAAAACCACCATGACTGAGATGAAAATGTACAAATGGGATTAACAGTAGATTGAGAGTGAAAGAGGAGAGTGAAAAAGTTGGCTTAAAGCTCAACATTCAGGAAACGAAGATCATGGCATCCGGTCCCATCACTTCATGGGAAATAGATGGGGAAACAGTGGAAACAGTGTCAGACTTTATTTTTGGGGGCTCCAAAATCACTGCAGATAGTGACTGCAGCCATGAAATTAAAAGACGCTTACTCCTTGGAAGAAAAGTTATGACCAAACTAGACAGCATATTCAAAAGCAGAGACATTATTTTGCCAACAAAGGTCCTTCTAGTCAAGGCTATGGTTTTTCCAGTGGTCATGTATGGATGTCAGAGTTGGACTGTGAAGAAAGCTGAGCACCGAAGAATTGATGCTTTTGAACTGTGGTGTTGGAGAAGACTCTTGAGAGTCCCTTGGACTGCAAGGAGATCCAACCAGTCTATTCTGAAGGAGATCAGCCCTGGGATTTCTTTGGAAGGAATGATACTAAAGCTGAAACTCCAGTACTTTGGCCACCTCATGTGAAGAGTTGACTCACTGGAAAAGACTCTGATGCTGGGAGGGATTGGGGGCAGGAGGAGAAGGGG
>NW_011494615.1:7467291-7476966 GCF_000754665.1 Bison bison bison
AGGCAAGGAGATCCAACCAGTCTATTCTGAAGGAGATCAGCCCTGGGATTTCTTTGGAAGGAATGATACTAAAGCTGAAACTCCAGTACTTTGGCCACCTCATGTGAAGAGTTGACTCACTGGAAAAGACTCTGATGCTGGGAGGGATTGGGGGCAGGAGGAGAAGGGGACGACAGAGGATGAGATGGCTGGATGGCATCACTGACTCGATGGACGTGAGTCTGAGTGAACTCCGGGAGTTGGTGATGGACAGGGAGGCCTGGCGTGCTGCGATTCATGGGGTTGCAAAGAGTCAGACACGACTGAGCAACTGAACTGAACTGAGACACTGTGGAAGAAAAGATTAGTGAATTTAAAGCACATAGCAACAGAAAGTATCTAAAAAGAAACATGGAAAGAAGAGAGAAATAGAACAGAGCATGAAAGAACCGTGGGACAGCTTCAAGCAACCTAATGAACATGCGGCTGGAGTCCCTAAAGAACAAGAGCTTGTGTGGGGCAGGACAATCAGAAGGAGTGATGGCCAAAAGTTTCATGAAAATTATAAACTTACAAATCCTACAAATCCTGGAGAAGGGAACAGCTACCCACTCCAGTAGTCTTGCCTGGAGATCACCATGGACAGAGGAGCTCGGCGGGTGGGCTTGCCAAGAGTCCATGAGGTCCATGGGGTCACAAAGAGTTGGACATGACTACGCACAGCACAGCTAGGCTGACCAGGAATAAAAAGACAAATATTACAACTATCAGAGAAATTTACTCATCTTTACTCTTTAAAAATTGGTATTAATGTTAATAAAAATTCAAAGAATATATATATATTGCAATAGACACTGAAAATCATTGTGATTTTTATTAGATATAGCAATTACTTTCATATAGTAAAAAAAAAAGTAAATTACCGAAATCAGAAACAAAGAACTATCACTACAGATTTTAGATATTAAAATGATAGCAAGAGGGTATTATTCACAACTTTTTGCAAAAACTTCAAGCACTTAGGCGAAATGGACAAAATCTTTGAAAGGCAAAAACTATACCAAAACTAACTCAAGAAGGAATAAAAAACTGGAAAAGTTCTATATATATTAAAGAAACAGAATTTATAGTTAAAACCCTTCCATAAAAAACAAGCAGGCGCAGCAGGCCTCAATGGTGAATTCTATCAAACCAAGTAAGGTAAAACAACACAAATTCTACATAAACTTTTCAAGAAAGATGGAGAGGAGAAAACAGATTTCAATTCATTCTGTAAGGCTATAATTAAAATTATAATGATCACAACCTGATAATTAAACCAGACAAAAACATCACAAGAAAACCACAGAACAACATCCTTCACAAATATAAGAAAAAATTTAACAGAATTTCAGCAAATAGGATCCAACAACGTGTAAAAATGCAGTATAGGACAACTCAACAAGGACCTGTCTGAAGGGTGGAAGGCTGGTTTAACATTCGAAAACCAACCGACGTAAGAAAAGGGGGTCAAGACGGCGAAGGAGGAGGACATGGCGCTCACCCTGCCATGAACACACCAAAAATGCATCTACGTGAGGAGTAACTCACAGGAAACTGAACCACACAACGAAAGCTACAAGAAAAATATCCACATAACTGGGAAGGGCAAAAAAGGCAGGTGGGGCGACCAGGTTTGTGAGGACGAGAAGGTCCGCGCGGTTGGACCCCTTGCCCCGGGGAGGGAGCAAGCTGCCTCACAATTAGCAACCCAGGCCTGGGGTCCCGCCCCAGGAGACAAGCCCACCTGCCTTCGGGGAATCCCAGAGGGAGACAGAGGCTGGAGAAGCCTAGGCTGTATCCGTGAGGAGCGAGCCAACCATCAGGGCAGAGGGCCTCACATGGGTGGCTGCTGCCTCAGGCACTTCCCAGTCTGAAGGGGCAAACACCCCAGCCCTGCCCACTGCACAGCCCGGTGGAGACGCGGGTCTAGCTAAAGACTGGGTCGGGCTAGTCACACACACACCTGGAGTGGGATCCAGGCGGAGTCACGGAACCCACGGTCAGCATTCACAGCAGGCGCGGGTCTAGGTGGGGAGCACTTAGCGCAGCACCCAAGTGCTGACCCCAGGAGACAGGCCCTGGGCGGCAGTTCACAGCAAGCATTTTCTAGAGCATTCTGTCTCCACCGGCTCCACACCGCAGCTTACCTCTGGGACAGGCCCTGGGAGAAGACTGCCGAGAGGCAGCCCAGATCTCAGAGGGCAGCCCAGATACCTCAACTCCTGCAGCCACGATGCCGCAGTCCTGAGCCCTAGCCTACCCCACACCCCAGCCTTGCACTGGATCTGGGACAAACACAACAGAGAAAGCTGTGTGACCCCAGGCTGCCTCAGAGCAGAACCGCCGATGCCTACACAGGTGCACACAGGGCTGCTGTGACCGCAAGCCCCACCTGCTTCCGCGATCAGCTCCTTTGGTGCAGGACACACACTCAGAACAATGGAGCCTGACGGAACCAGACCCTCAGAGCCTCCACCTTCACCGCTGGGGAGCAGGCCCTGCCCTCGACAGAGACAATGACGGAGCGAAGAGCAAGTCCCACTGCACGTGGAGCGCAGGCTCCAGACGCTACGCACACCATCACCTCCCTCTAGCAAGGAGACAGCAGACAGCACACTCTGAGCAAAGAGGTGGCTGGCATCCATACCAGAAGCAGCCCTCACACCGAAAACCTCTGGACCTAACAGTTTACACAGATGCTCCCACAGAAAAACAGCCCTTCAGAGCCACAGTGGACAGTTGTTTCTCCTAAATTCACGGAGACAGAGAAAGTTAACTAAAATAAAAAAGCAAAACACTACCAATTAAAACAAGAGAAATCGAACTTCTCTGGTACTGGGAGGTCAGTGGTTAAGAATCTACCTGTCAAAGCAGGGGACAGGGATTCGATCCCTGGTCCACGAAGACTCCCCACGCCACAGGGCAACTGAGCCTGTGCACCACAACTACTGAAGCCCGCACGCTGGAACAAGAGGAGCCGCGGCCACAAGCCCCTGCACGCTGCAACCAGAGGAGCCGCTGCTCCCCACAGCTAGAGAAAGCCTATGTGCAGCAACGCAGACTGAGGACAAGCAAAAGGAAATACAAATAAAAAACAAGAGGCAGGCCCTGACAGAGTATCCACTAGATTCCAAGTTCAAAAAGGAGGTAATAAAAATGACACAGGAATTCAGAAAGATTATTGAGACAAATGCAAGGTCACTGTAACGAGGAACTAGAAACTATAAAGACAAACCATTCAAAAGCAGACCAAAACCAATGTAGAAACAATGGATGGCACACTAAAGTGAAACAGAAAAATGAATAAGTGATCTGGAAGACAGAACTGAAATCACCCAGACAGAACAGCGGACAAGAAAGACCAACGAAAAGAAACTGAAAGCAACACGTGAGGTTTATGAATGACGATAAAGCACGCCAATCTACACGTACCTGGGACTCCAGAGGAGAAAAGGGAAGGGGCTGAGAATGTATTTTAAGAAATTATGGGTGATGGGATCAAGACGGCGGAGAGACAGGACGTGGAGCTCACCTTCTCCCACACATGCATCAAAAACACATCTGCATGTGGAACAATCTCACCGGACATCTACTGGATACTGGCAGAAGACCTCTGACTTCCAAAGAGGCAAGAAAATCTCCACACAACTGGGCAGCACACACACAAAAAAGAGAGACAGAGACAACGGGATCTAGACAGAACTGGCGCCCTTGGGACAGAGCTGTGAAAGAGGGAAGGTTTCCACACACTGGGAAGTCTCCTCCCAGTGGGGAGATCAGCTGGGACAGGCAGGGAGCCTTGGAGGAGAACTCAGGAACTGGTTTGCAGAGGCCACAGCAGAGAAGGCCAGTGTGCCTGGCTCCCTCCAGCCTGAGCCACTCCTGCTGGGGCGGGAGGGGGTGGGTGCTTCGGCCCAGGCGTCAGAGGGCAGGCCTGGGGAGGACTGGGGTTGGCTGGGTGTGGTGAGCCACAGTCGGGGGAGCATTGGGGGAGGCCTGGGCCCTCCAGAGAGGCAGGGCACCGTTGCTGGGGGCACAGGAGGAGAGGGGTGGGCCGCCTGAGGAGCATCCTCTGCAGGAGCTCTCAGGCAGCAGGGCACTGGCAACACGAGTTCCAGGGGTGGGTGTGAGCCGCCCTGCTGCCATCCTGGGCTCCAGAGGAGGGAACAGACCCCTGCTGCTGCAGAGGGTCCCACGACCAGGCACCAACTCCCACCCGACTTCCTGGGAGCACACGTAACCGCCACCTAGGGTCCCGCAACCAGGAGCCAGCCGCTTTCCCCTGCCTTCCGGGCAAGTGCACGGGCCGTGTTCCCGCACACCCCTCTCCAGGGCTAACAGCCAGCACACACAGAGGAAAGACCGCAAGCACCCAAACTAAAAACAGCCCTCACGCCAACAAACATTAAACCCGTACACGCTAGGCAGGAGCACGCCCACACAAAAACAGCCCTCCAAGACCACAGTTGATAACTGTTTCTCCTAAACTCACAGAAAAAGAGAAATACAAGCAAAATGAAGAAGCGGAGGAGCCACTCCCAGTTAAAAGGCCAAGAGAATTCCCCTGAAGGAACAGTGAAGCGGACCTCTTCAGTCGGACGGACAGACAGCGAGGCCACAATGGAGGTAATGAAATGCTGAAGGGACTGACACAGCCTGCCTACAGAAACGCAGGCTACTGGGAGAAGGAGCGAGAAACCAGACGGAGCCGAGAAACATTTACTGGTGAGATGACAGCTGAGCTAAAGGCAACGAAGAGCAGGACGAATAAGGCAGAAGAAAGAATAAGCGATCTGGAAGAAAGAATTATGGAAATTACCCAATCAACACATTAGAGAGCAAATGAAAAAAAAAAGGAATATAAGAGACCTATGGAAGAGTCTGAAGCGTGCCAATATACCTAACAGGGATTACAGAAGGGGAAGAAAGACAAAAAGGGACTGAAAATATATTGAAGAATTAGGGCTGAAAACTTCCCAAAGCTAAAGAAGGAAATATATATCCAGATATAGGAAGCACGGAGGTCTCAAACAGACCCATACCATGACATATTATAATAAAAATGGCAAAAGCTAAAGATAAAAGGGGATTCTAAAGAAGCAAGAGAAAAAGTTCATTACAAGGGAACCCCCATAACGCTATGGGCTGATTTCACCACAGAAACACCACCGCTGGCCAGAAGGGAAGGGCAAAATATATTCACAGTCTCAAAATACTCTAGCTACCCACCAAGATTATCATTTAGAATAGAAGGAAAAGATATTGAAAGATTTTCTTTAAATAGAAAAGAAGCAAGAAGATATAGAAAGGAGGAAATCATAATCAGAAAGTAAATTACTTAAACTAGCAACACACAGATAAAAAAGAAAAAAAAAACTGTTTGTGAAACCAACAGTAAATAGAAGGAACAGCAAAAGGATAAACATGAAGATGTAAAACAGGACCCCAAAATCATAAAATACGGGCAAGGAGAGTAAGAAAATGTAGACTCCGTTTTTTTTTGGAATGTGTTTGAGCCTATGTGACTATCAGTCTACAGCAAGCAGATATAAGAAGGTATTAACATACTTCAAAAACCAGGCACCCATGAGTCAAAAACTTACAATAAAGCCACAAAAACCAAAAGGAAAAGAACACAAGCATAAAAAACAAGGAAAACATCACACCACAGAAAGAAGAGCAAAACCAAGGAAAAACAAAGAACAAACTGGAAAACAAGGCTTAATTTGGCAATGAATAATATGTATCAATAATTACCTTAAATGTCAATGGACTGAATACTCCAATCAAAACCCATCGAGTGGCAGACTGGATTTAAAAAAAAAAAAAAGCCTACAATCTGCTGCCAACAAGAGACCCATCTTAGGGCAAAGGACACTCACAGATTGAAAGTGGGGGCATGGAAAAAGATATTCATGCAAATGGAAGTAACAAAAAAGCTGGAGTTACACCATTTATATCAAACAAAATAGACTGTAAAGCAAAACAGAAGGACACAAAATAATGATAAAGAGATCAATACAAGAAGAGGATTTTACACTGGTCAACATACATACATCTAATATAGGAGCACCCAAGTACATAAAGCAAGTATTAATGGACAGAAAGGGGGAAACTGATGGGAATACTATAATAGTAGGAGACTTCAAAACCCCACTGACATCAAGGGACAGATCTTCTAGACAGAAGATCAATAAGGCAACAGAGAACCTAAATGACACAATAGAACAGATAGATTTAATTGATATTTTCAGGATATTATATCCCAAAACTAACAAACAAAAAACACAGAGTACACATTCTTTTCCGGTGCACATGAGACAGTCCCTGGGACTGACCACATACCAGGGCACAAACCTGACCTCAATGCATTTGAGAGTATGGAAATCACGCCAAGCATCTTCTCTGACCACAATGGCACAACACTGTGAATCACCCACAGGTTTCACCGTGACAAAGGGCACAAAACCTGCGACCTTCCTACACACAAACAGCCAACACACATCCCTGCACCCACATGTGAGTGCTGGCAGGACCGCTGCCACAGGGCTCAACATTATAAGAAAAGCTGCAGTGTTCAGTGGGGGAGTTCGCCACCTAGAGTCTGTCCAGTCCCTGCATGGGCGGGGATGGACCAAACAAAAATCTGTGAGATGTAGCAAAAACAGTTCTTAGAGGAAGGTTCATAGTGAAACAGGCATTCCTCAAAAGATGAAAAATCTCTAATAGACAACCTCACCTACCACCTAAAAGAATTAGAAAAAGAAGAACAAAAAAACCTAAGGTCAGCAGGACAGAAATAATAAAGATCAGGGAGGAAATAAAGTAGAAATTTTAAAAAACAGCAGGAAAAAACCCAGTAAAACCAAGAGTAGTCTTGCAGACATAAAGGTTTTGAACCTCTCTTTTCAAGGAGAAAGAAAAACGTAAAAATAGATTCCAACTGCATGCCATTCTGTAAATGGCAAAACTATGGAGATAATAAAAAGATCAATGGTTGCCAGGAGTTTGGGAGAGAGGAGACAGAGTGTTTAAGTTTTTATGAGCAGTGAAAATACTTTGAATGACATTATAAGGATGGATGTCCGTCGTCATACTTCTGTCTAAAATACAACACCCAACACTATTCACTTCATTAAAGCGAACCCAAAGGAGAATGGTGCACTCTGGTGGGTATGATGGCTCAATACATTTCATTCTTGGTTTAAAAAGAAAAAAAAAAAGTACCACCCTGTTAATAATGGTTATGCAAGTGAGGGTCAAGGGTATATGGGGAATTTCTGTACCTTTCTGCCAATTTTGTTCTAAACCTAAAACTGCTTTAAAAAAAAAGTCTCAAAAAGAATACTCAGGGTAGACATTTATGGCAAAATTTTTATTTCACTTTTACATACGTATACATGTTTTATACATTTGTGTTTTTGTTGGACTGATGTAAAATGTATTTTTTTAGACCAAAAATGTTTGCAGGCCACTATAGTTGAATTATACTGGCAAATAAAAGCACAAATTAACCTAAAAAAAAAAGGAAAAGAAATCAACCACAAGAAAAGAAATTGTTAAAAAACCCAACCATTACATGGAGACTAAACAACGCTCTACTAAAAAACCAATGGATCAATGAGGAAACCAAAAGGGAAATTAAAAACACCTTGAGACAAATGACAATGAAAACACAACCATACAAAACTTTATGAGATGTAGCAAAAGCAGTTCTTAGAGCAAAGTTCATAGTGATACAGGCATTCCTCAAAAGATGAAAAATCTCTAATGAACAACCTAACTGACCACCTAAAAGAATCAGAAAAAGAAGAACAAAAAGACCTAAGACGTCAGGAGAACAGAAATAATAAAGATCAGGGAGGAAATAAAGTAGAGATTTAAAAAACAGCAGGAAAAAAAAAAAATCAATAAAACCAAGAAGAAATGGACGACTTTCTAGAAACTTACAGCACACCAAAACAGAATCTAAAAGAAATCATCTGAACAGACTCATCACTAGGCGTGAAATAGAATCTGTAATTTTAAAACTCCCTACAAAGAAAAGGGGAAGATCAGATGGCTTCACAGGCGAATTCTACCAAACACACAAAGAACTTACACAACATTTCTTCTTAAATTGTTCCAGAAGATTTAGAAGGAGGGAACTCCAAAGACATGCTCTGAAGCCACATCACCCTGACTGTGGTTGTTTAGCGGATAAATGGTGCCTCTTTGTGACCCCATGGACTGCAGCCTGCTGGGTTCCTCCGTCCATGGGATTTCCCAGGCAAGAATACTGGAGTGAGTTGTCATTTTCTTCTGCAGGGGATCTTCCCAAGCCAGGGATCGAACCCCCATCTCTTACATTGAGGGCAGATTCTTTACTGCTAAGCTACCAAGGCAAGCCCATCACCCTGATACCAAAACCAAAGATACCACCATAAAAGAAAATTACAGGAAAATACTGTTGATGAATATAGATGTAAAAATCCTCAACAAAATATTAGCAAACCAATTCAACATATAAAAAAAAAAAATCATACGCCATGACCAAGTGGGATTCATCCCAAGTTCATAAGGATGGCTCAACATACACACAAATCAATTAATGTAATACACATCACTAACAAAAGAAAAATAAAAAACCACATGATCATCTCATGAGGAACAAGCATTTGACAAGAATTCAACATCCATTCATGATAAAACTTTCACCAAAGTAGGTATACAGGAAATGAATCTCAATATAATAAAAGCTATTTATGACAAACCAACAGGCAATATAATACTCAACAGTAGAAAAGTTGAAAGCCTTCCTGCTAAAATCTGGAACAAGACAAGGATATCCATTCTCACCACTTCTATTCAACATATTAATGGAAGTCCTAGCCTCAGCAATCAGACAAGAGAGAGAAATTAAAGTTTCCAATTTGGAAAGGAAGAGGTAAAATACTACATGCAGATGACAGGATACTACATATAGAAAACTCTATAGACTTAGAGTTGGTCCATAAAGAAGGCTGAGTGCCAAAGAACTGATGCTTTCAAACTGCAGTGCTGCAGAAGACCCTTGAGAAATGGAAGCCATCTCATGTTCTTGGATTGGAAGATATTGTTAAAATGGCCATACAACCCAAAGCAATCTACAGATTTAATGCAATCACTATCAAATGACCCATGACATTTCTCACAGACCTAGAATAATCTGAAATTTTATATGGAGGAATAAAAGAACCAGAATTGCCAAAGCAGAGCTATAAAATCAAAGTAGGAGGCATAACTCTTCCAGATTCTGGAAACACTACAAAGCCACACCAATGAAGACACCGTGGTACTGGTACAGAAACAGGCATACGGGTCAACGGAACAGAGAGCACAGCAGTAACCCACACACCTGTGGCCAACATCTCCTCCTGCTTCACTGACTATGCCAAAGCCTTTGACTGTGCGGATCACAGCAAACTGTGCACATTTCTTCAAGACATGGGAATACCAGACCACCTGACCTGCCTCCTGAGAAATCTGTGTGCAGGTCAAGAAGCAACAGTGAGAACTGGACATGGAACAACAGACTGGTTCTAAATAGGAAAAGGAGTACGTCAAGGCTGTATATTGTCACCCTGCTTATTTAACTTATATGCAGAGTACATCATGAGAAACGCTGGGCTGGAT
>NW_011494615.1:7477066-7496120 GCF_000754665.1 Bison bison bison
TAGAGAAACTAAAAAGCCTCTTGATGAAAGTGAAAGAGGAGAGTGAAAAAGTTGGCTTAAAGCTCAACATTCAGAAAACTAAGATCATGGTACCTGGTCCCATCTCTTCATGGCAAATAGATGTAGAAACAGTGGAAACAGTGAGAGACTTTATTTTGGGGGGCTCCAAAATCACTGCAGATGATGACTGCGGCCATGAAATTAAAAGATGCTTGCTCCTTGGGAAAAAGTTATGACCAACCTAGACAGCATATTAAAAAGCAGAGACATTATTTTGCTGACAAAGGTCCGTCTAGTCAAAGCTACAGTTTTTCCAGTAGTCATGCATGGATGTGAGTGTTAGACTATAAGGAAAGCTGAGTGCCAAAGAACTGACGCTTTTGAACTGTGGTGTTGGAGAAGACTCTTGAGAGTCCCTTGGACTGCAAGGAGATCCAACTAGTCCATCCTAAAGGAAACCAGTCTAGAATATTCATTGGAAGGACTGATGCTGAAGCTGAAGCTCCAATACTTTGGCCACCTGATGTGAAGAACTGACTCACTGGAAAAGACCCTGATGCTGGGAAAGATTGAAGGCAGGAGGAGAAGGGGATGACAGAGGATGAGATGGCTGGATGGCATTACTGACTCAATGGACGTTGAGTTTGAGTCAACTCTGGGAGTTGGTGATGGACAAGGAGGCCTGGCGTGGTGCAATCTATGGGGTGGCAAAGAGTCAGACACAACTGAGCAACTAAACTGAACTGCTGGACAATTAATTTTTGATAAAGGAGGCAAGAATATAAAATGGGTAAAGTCTCCTCAGGGGTGTTGGGTAAGTTTGACAGCTGCATGTAAATCAATGAAGTTAGAACACACACTCTTGCCATGCACAAAAATAAACTCAAAATGGCTTAAAGACATAAACATAAGACATGACACCATAAAAATCCTTGCCAAAAGCACAGGCAAAACATTTTCTGACCTAAATGTTTTCTCAGGTGAGTCTCCCAAGCCAATAGAAATAAAAACAAAGATAAACAGAACTGAATCAAATGTCCACGTTTTGGCATTGCAAAGAAAGCCATTATTTAAAAATTAAAAAAAAAATGAAAAGAAAACCTAAGAAGTGGGAGAAAATATTTGCAAATGATGTGACCAACAAGGGCTTAATCTCCAAATTATACAAACAGCTCATATAACTCAACAACAAAAAACAAACAACCCAATCAAAAAATGGGCAGAATCTTAATAGACATTTCTCCAAAGAAGACATACAGATGACCAATATGCACATGAAAAGATGCTCAACATCACTAAACATCAGTCAGTTCAGCTGCTCAGTTGTGTCCGACTCTTTGTGACCCCATGAACTGCAGCACGCCAGGCTTCCCTGTCCTTTACCAACTCCTGGAGCTTGCTCAAACTCATGTCCATCCAACCATCTCATCCTCTGTCATCTCCTTCTCCTCCTGCCTTCAATCTTTCCCAGCATCAAGATCTTTTCCAATGAGTCAGTTCTTTGCATCAGGTGGCCAAAGGATTGGAGCTTCAGCATCAGACCTTCCAATGAATATTCAAGACTGATTTCCTTTAGGATGGACTGGTTGGATCTCCTTGCAGTCCAAAGGACTCTCAAGAGTCTTCTCCAACACCACAGTTCAAAAGCATCAATTCTTCGGTGCTCAGCTTTCTTTATGGTCCAACTCTCACATGCATACATGACTACTGGAAAAACTGTAGCTTTGACTAGACAGGCCTTTGACGGCAAAGTAATGTCTCTACTTTTTAACACGCTATCTAGGTTGGTCTTAGCCCTTCTTCCAAGGAGCAAACGTCTTTTAATTTCATGGCTGCAGTCACCATCTGCAGTGATTTTGGAGCCCCCCAAAATAAAGTCTCTCACTGTTTCCACTGTTTCTACATCTATTTGCCATGAAGTGATGGAACTGGATGCCATGATCTTAGTTTTCTGAATGTTGAGTTTCAAGCCAACTTTTTCACTCTCCTCTTTCACTTTCATCAAGAGGCTCTTCAGTTCTTCTTCGTTTTCTGCCATAAGGGTGGTGTCATCTGCATATATGAGGTTATTGATAGTTCTCCTGGCAATCTTGATTCTAGCTTGTGCTTCAACCAGCCTGGCATTTCACATGATGTACTCTGCATATAAGTTAAATAAGCAGGGTGACAATATACAGCCTTGATGTACTCCTTTCCCAATTTGGAACCAGTCTGTTGTTCCTAGTCCAGTTCTAACTGTTGCTTCTTGACCTGCACACAGATTTCTCAGGAGGCAGGTAAGATGGTCTGGTATTCCCATCTCTTGAAGAAATTTCCACAGTTTGTTGTGATCCACACAGTCAAAGGCCTTAGTCAATAAGGCAGAAGTAGATGTTTTTCTGGAACTCTCTTGCTTTTTCTAAGATCCAACAGATATTGGCAATTTCTTCTTTGGATCACTAACCATCAGAGAAATGCAAATCAGAACTACAACAAGGTACCACCTCACACTGGTCAGAATGGCCGGTAAAAACAAAGTCTACAAACAATAAATGCTGGAGAGGGTATGGAGAAAAGGGAATCTACACTGTTGGTGGGAATACAAACTGGCACAATTACTAAAGGAGATGAGTATGGAGTATGGAGGTTCCTTAAAAAACTAAAAATGGAACTACCATGTGACTCAATAATCCTATTCCCACTCTATGTATGGGAAAACCATAATTTGAAAAGATACATGGACCCCAATGTTCATCACAGTGCTATTTACCATAGCTAAGAAATGGAAGCCACTTAAATGTCCACTGACAATGGAATAAAGACAATGTAGTGTATCTATATAATGAAACGTTACTCAGCTATAAAAAAGAATGAAATAATGCCATTTTCAGCAACATGGATGGACTTATAGATTATCACACTAAGTAAAGTAAGATAGACAGAGAAAGGTAAATATCACATGTGTTCACTCATTTATGGAATCTACCTAAAAAAAAAAAGGATACAAAGGAACTTATTTACAAAACAGAAAGACTCACAGATTTCAAAAACAAAGTTATGGTTACCAAAGGGGAAATGTGGGAGAGAGGGATAAATTAAAAGCTTGGGATTAACATACACACACACTACTATATATAAAATAGATAACCAATAAGAATTACTGTATAACATGGAATTCTACTCATTAGATGGTGACTGCAGCCATGAAATTAAAAGACGCTTACTCCTTGGAAGGAAAGTTATGACCAACCTAGATAGCATCTTCAAAAGCAGAGACATTACTTTGCCAACAAAGGTTCGTCTAGTCAAGGCTATGGTTTTTCCTGTGGTCATGTATGGATGTGAGAGTTGGACTGTGAAGAAGGCTGAGCGCCGAAAAATTGATGCTTTTGAACTGTGGTGTTGGAGAAGACTCTTGAGAGTCCCTTGAACTGCAAGGAGATCCAAACAGTCCATTCTGAAGGAGATCAGCCCTGGGATTTCTTTGGAAGGAATGATGCGAAAGCTGAAACTCCAGTACTTTGGCCACCTCATGTAAAGAGCTGACTCAATGGAAAAGACTCTGATGCTGGGAGGGATTGGGGGCAGGAGGAGAAGGGGACGACAGAGGATGAGATGGCTGGATGGCATCACTGACTCGATGGACGTGAGTCTGAGTGAACTCCGGGAGTTGGTGATGGACAGGGAGGCCTGGCGTGCTGCGATTCATGGGGTCGCAAAGAGTCGGACACGACTGAGCGACTGATCTGATCTGATCTGATGTGTAAAGAATCTGAAAATGAATGAATGCAGATATAACTGAATCACTTTCCCACACACTTGAAACTAACACAATATTGTAAATCAATTATAATCCAATAAAATTAAAAAAAAAAAAAGAAAATGCACTGATTGAAAAACAAGAAAAATTATTTTCAAATTCACCTACCAACACAGGGGACAAAGGTTCGATCCCTGGTCCAGGAAGATCCCACATGCCATGGAGCAAAGAAGTCCGGGCGCTACAACTACCGAGCCAGCGCTTCCTGAGCCTGCAAGCGGCAACTACTGAGGCTATGCGCTGCAAGGAGTGAAGCCTGAACGCCCTAGGGCCTGCGCGCCACAAGAGAGGCCACTGCAGCCAGAAGCCTGGCACTGCAAAGAAGAGGAGCCCCCACTCTGCAACTAGAGAGAAGCCGCATGCAGCAACAAAGACCCAGCGCAGCCAAAAATAAATAAATGAATCTTCCTTAAAAAAGAAAAAAAAAACTATCTTCATTTATAGGCAGCATGACTGTCTACAAAGTAAATCCAAAGTAATCAACAAAGAAAACTACTAAAACTAATGTGAATCTATTCAGGTTGCAGGATAAAAGATTAATGTACAAAAATCAATCATATTTCGAGGACTTCCCTGGTGGTGTAGTGGCTACGACTCCATGTTCCCAATGCAGAGGCTGGAGTTCGAGTCCTGGTCAGAGAACTACTAGACCCTACGTGGTGGCATGACGTGTAACAGTTCACATACGGCAACTAACAGGCCCCACACACTTCCGCTAAGATCCAGTGTGGCCAAATAAGTAAACAACATTTTTTTTAAATGGAAAAAATGTTTAAAAATCAATTATATTTCTATTTACAACAATGAATGATCAAAATTTGAATTTAAAATGTCATTTACAATAATATGTCATAACACTTATGGATACATAGACAAAAGATGTGCACAATTTGTACACTGAAAACTCCATAACATACTGAAGGAAATTTTATTTTTTTTTTAATTTAATTTAATTTTTTAAACTTTACATAATTAGTTTTGCCAAATATCAAAATGAATCCGCCACAGGTATACATGTGTTCCCCATCCTGAACCCTCCTCCCTCCTCCCTCCCCATACCATCCCTCTGGGTCGTCCCAGTGCACTAGCCCCAAGCATCCAGTATCGTGCATCGAACCTGGACTGGCATCTTGTTTCATACATGATATTTTACATGTTTCAATGCCATTCTCCCAAATCTTCCCACCCTCTCCCTCTCCCACAGAGTCCAGAAGACTGTTCTATACATCAGTGTCTCTTTTGCTGTCTCGTACACAGGGTTATTGTTACCATCTTTCTAAATTCCATATATATGTGTTAGTAAACTGTATTGGTGTTTTTCCTTCTGGCTTACTTCACTCAAAAACAGTAGTTAGATGCCACGAAGTAGGTGGCAATGCCTTAACCGTATGCGTGTTGTCAGGCCCGAGAGCCTCTTCCATCCTTGTCAAGGGGAGTGCTAACCTTCTCTACTTTCATACAACACTGAGGGAAATTTTAAAAACACCTAAATATAAGGAGAGATAAGCCAGGCTTATGGGTTGAAAGGCTTAGTACTTCTAAGATGTCAAGTCTCTGCAAATTGATCTATGGATTCACCATCATCTTAATCAGGATCCCAGCAAGCTTTTTTGTAGAAATTGACGAGATGGGTCCATAATCTGTATGGAAATGCCACTAACCTAGTACAGCTAAAACAAGTTTGAAAGATAATTAAGTTCAAGGACTAAGAAAGCCTGATTTCAAGACATATTATAAAGCTATAGTTATCAAGACAGTGCGTCTGCTGTAAAGATAGGCAATTTGATCAATGGGAAATACTGAGAGTACAGAAATAGTTCCGTAATTATTAGGACAAATAATTTTTAACAAAACTGTAAGAGGCAATTTGGTGGGAAATGGGTGGTCATTTCAACACATGGTGCTAAGAACTGAATGTCACAGATAAAACATGAGTATCAACCTAAACCTCACACCATACACAAAAAACCATGTCAAAATGGATCACAGGCCTAAACTACAGAACTTCTAGAAACATACGAGAAAACCTTTAAGGCCTTGAGTTAGGCAAAGATCTCATATGTAATACCAAAAGCATGATTCGTAAGAAAAATACTGATAAACTGACCTACCTCAAAATGAAAAACTTCAAAAGACAGTTAAAGAATACAAAGGTAAGCCACAGACTGGGGAAAAAAATTTGCAAAACATATCTGATAAAGGATTTATATTCAGAACATATTAAGAACGCCCAAAATTCAATGGTAAGACAATAAACAATCTAACGGAAAAAAAAAAAAAGGGCAAAACAACCAACCAACCAAATATTAGAACAGACATTTCAGCAAAGAAAATAAATGGAGAGCAAAAATCACATAAAAAGACACTTAACAGCATTAGTCATTACAGAAATGCAAACTAAAACCACAATGAGATACCACTGTCCACATCCATAGGAGTGGCTAAAATGACAAAGACTGACCCACCAAGCGTTGGCAAAGACTTAGTGGAACTGGAAGCATCATACACTTCTGGCGGGAATGTAAAATGGTACAATTTTTCGAGAAACATTTTGGAAGTTTCTTAAAAAGTGAAACACACACCTATCAAATGATCTACTCCATTCTACTCCTAAGAAAAATGATGGCATGCATCTTGCATGAAAACCTTTATGATAGCCTTACGTGTAATGGGTGAAAACTGGAAAAACCCAAATGTCCATAAACAGATGAATGAATAAAATGCATTATATGCCATACAGTGGACCACTCCCTATCAATAAAAACAAATGAAAACTTACCGACACACGTAACAACATGGGTGACTCTCAAAAACAATCAAGTTAAAGAGGCCAGGCAAAAAGGAGTGCATGCTGTAAAATACAAAATTCTAGAAAAAGCAAGCTAACCTACAGTGACAGAAAGCAGATCGGGGCTTCCTAGAGCTGAAGTAGAGAAGGGCTGGGAGGAAGGGGATGACAAAGGCACATGAGGAAAACTCTGTGGGACATGAACACATTCATTATCTTGATTACAATGCTAGTTTCATGGGTATATGCATAATCTACACTACATCAAACTGTATACTTTAAAGATGCACAGTTCATTGTAGTGCAATTAAATCTCAATATTTAAAATCAACAGGACTTCGTATCTAATGATGGAGCAGGAGTTACAGAGAACAGATACACAAGACCCATTAGAATCAAATTTCAATCTACTATAATTACTACTGTATCTCCAGTGCCTCAATCAGTACTTGGTATAGCACAAGCTCAACCAACACTTGTAAACAAACCGCACCCCTCGTGCCACAGCAAGAACACACAAGTGAGGGCAGGACAGAGGCCAAGGCTGTGCTAGGTGCTTTCAACCAAACCCTGTCAGCATAACAAAACTCTCCTCCAGTCAGGATCCTTTGATTATGTTTATCATTCTTTCTCACAGTGATCTGGCCTCACACGTTAACAATTTATATAGATACTGACACAGATTTCTGCTCTAAAATTCATGGTAAACCAGTAACATTCTTAGCCTTACAGGAGTTTTGTTACCCATGGCTCTATTCCAAGTGCCAAGAGGAGAATGTGTTTCTTTGACGTCCCCACAGACAATCCACATCTTCACTTTTAGTTTCTTTAGTGGAAACACGATCAGATTTATGTTTTCTGGTCTAAGTTATCTTAGGACCTATTTGGTACATTTAGTTCAGTTTAGTCGCTCTGTCGTGTCTGACTCTTTGCGACCCGTGAACCACAGCACAGCAGGCCTCCCTATCCACCACCAACTCCCGGAGTTCACCCAAACTCATATCCATTGAGTCAGTGATGCCATCTAACCATCTCATCCTCTGTTGTCCCCTTCTCCTCCTGCTTTCAATCTTTTCCAACATCAGGGTCTTTTCAAATGAGTCAGCTCTTCACATCAGGTGGCTAAAATATATTTAAGCTTCCTGTTAAAACAGACTCAATCTATTCCACTGGTTTACAAAGCCTTTGAAGAAGCACACAATTTTTCTGATGATCTGAATTTTCTGATTAACAATAAAAAACCCACCTCTGTGTTCTAAAACACAGACGAAGTGTTTTGATCCTTAGAAGATATCATGAATTGATTTTCTTAGCAATGGTGCAGCAGATGTTTCAATTACAAATTCTAGTATTTGTAATCACTACGCACTGTACATTCTCACTGGAGGTCTGTGATTGACTATGCTATGGTATGGTTAAGCTTCCAAGAGGCAAAGACCATTCCCAGATTCTAAGGGGCAGTGTGTGTGTCCTAATTTAGCCAACCTCAAACACCACCAGCGGCCACAAGGGTAAAGACATACAGGTTTAATTACGTCCTGTCTCAAAAAAGCTCAAAGCACGTGTCCTTGACAGTGGAGAAATAACATTTCCAATAAATAACGGCTATCCAGGAAGAGGTGGGCAAGCATTTGGCTGGATGGGTATATTGCTAATGAGAATAAAGTGAATGTGATAACCATATCTCATTACAGGTAAGCAAAATCCCAGGTTATGGTAAAGAAGTTTTTGAAAGAATTATTTTGTTAATTAGTATAATTTATACAACAAGGTGGAGAAGAAGGCAATGGCACCCCACTCCAGTACTCTTGCCTGGAGAATCCCACGGATGGAGGAGCCTGGTGGGCTGCAGTCCATGGGGTCACCAAGAGTCAGACACGACTGAGCGACTTCACTTTCACTTTTCACTTTCATGCATTGGAGAAGGAAATGGCAACCCACTCCAGTGTTCTTGCCTGGAGAATCCCAGGGACGGGGGAGCCTGGTGGGCTGCCGTCTATGGGGTCGCACAGAGTCAGACACGACTGAAGCGACTTAGCAGCAGCAGCAGCATACAACAAGGTAGCCATGATTCTGAGAAGGCACCTAGGAAGATGGGAAAGTGACGAAGAGAAGCGAAGTGAACTAATATGATTACATGCCTGGTACCATGTACATGTTACTTGACACCCATGACATTCCCATGAAGGAGCTGTAACTGCCTCCTCTTACAGATGAGAGAACTGACGGCAAAGTGAAGTAGCCTGCCCCACGGCCACACCTCTGACCACACTGGAGCTCTTGGTTTCTAGTTCAGGCCTGCTGGCTCCAAAATCATGATATTCTCATTACTCTATGCAAGTTACATAGGAAGATTCCAACAGAAGAAAAGCAAATAATATGCCTGGCTTATTTTTGCTGATGAGAATGCCAGCTAAAAGCTGCCATGACAGACTGAGTCACAGTGGACTGACTTACTTCAAGGAGGAATCGCCAACGCCAATACACCCTCGCAAGCTCAGCTTCCTCAGGAACCCACCACATCGCTTTGAGATGTTTTCCACCACTCGACCCTTCAATGGAGAAAGTTGGAAAAAATTTTATTCATGCTGCTTATCTAACAGCAAAATAACCTGAAGTTTAGGAACTAAATATGTATTTCCAGGTGTAACAGACGATATTTTAGAACATTCTTCCAACACCCCACTTCTGCTCCTAGTGTATAAAGGGACTGCAAGCACTGAAAAAACGTTTTCAGTTAAAACATTAAGTCTTTTTAAAAATTACACACTCTCTTGGAGGTAGGCCTCCCTGAGCCAGGGCTCACGGCTACTCCACAAATTCTAAAGGCTTTTTGAGGCCAGCTATGGCAACACTGGCTGCTGGGCAGAGATCTAAAACAACATTGCTTAAAAAAAAAAGAAAATCTATTTAAGCTAAACAGTACTACTCTAAAAATATGAAAATGCAACCTAAAAGCTACCCCTCTTTCTTCTCAGCAATCCCCTATTTAAACACATTTGCTTTGAAAAGGTAACTTTGACTGGGTACTGGCAGATATATGAGAACACTGATTAAACACTTCCACTTTTTCAGGCATGATTTTAATACTTTCTTGTATCTGTTAAGGCTCATTTAATATTCACAATAACTGTGCTAGTGACTACTCTTCCATGAACTAAGGAAGAGAATGTCTGAAATACAGGAAATCCCTTGGGATGTCTCTTAGTATTAATATGCCCTAGGATTAAAGTCAACGGGAAACTGAAGCCAGTCCAAAGAGGACTATTCATGGCTTTGGGAATGGCAGTTTGGGTCAGTCCACCAAGTAAGGAACCACGACCAGCTGAGGGGCTTGCTGAAGACAGAAAGAATGCAGAATGTGTGGCAGAAGGTAGCTGTAAGTGCCAAGTCTGACCACGTGAGCAGTTATAGAGATTAGGACTATAATGGCTGTACTTTCTCCCTATTTTGTTATGACTGTGTGTGTACAGAACAAATATTTTTCTGTCTTTCCTGTCTTTTCCCCTTTCTGTGTGATGAGATGTACTGACTTTGTATCATAGTAAAGTTCTTTCAATTCTGCATTCACGTGCTGAGGGCGCCGAGCGTCAGCAAGAATGAGTATCACTCTAGGACTTTGCCTCTGCTTCTGAGGAGGGGCTTAAGCGTGTTTTTGGTTGTACACTGGATAGCTGAATCACAGTAGGCGGAATCATGAGTGCGTACTGTCTTTATGTGGAGATTAAGTATGGTTTAAGGACATGCCTATGGGTGCAAGTTGACAAGGGGTGAACTCATGATGATTAATGTCATGGTCAACATGACTGGGTCACAGACAGCCAGTCTGTGACTTGGCCAAACATCATTCTGGGTGTTGTTGTCTGTAAGGGTTTCTGGATGAGATTAGCATCGGAATCAGCAGGCTGAGTAAAGCAGATTGTCCTTCCCAGCAGCGGTGAACAGAGCAAAAAGGGCTGACTGAGAGAGATCTCCTGCCTGATGGCTGAGCCAGACATTGCTCTTTTCTGGCCTTTGGACCTGGGCTGAAACATCAACTCCTCTTGGGTCTCGAACCTGCCAGCTTTCAGACTGGAATTCACACACTGGCTCTGCTGGCTCACAGGCCTTCTGACTTGGACTGGAGCTACAGCTCTCCTGGGCCTGCAGCTTGCGGACCGCACATCTGGGAACTTCTCAGCCTCCATCATCACATGACCCAATTCCTCATAAGGAATCTCTATGTCTGTTTCTATATACACACACAAAATCTTATTGGCTCTGTTTTTCTGGACAATCCAGACTAATACACGGTGGATTCAATATCTTCATTTTGCAAATAAATAAAGTAAATGGTTACACTGCCATTACACTTCACTGAATAGCAGAGCTGGGGTTTATATCAAGTCTTTGTGACTCTAAGAGCTGTGTCCTCTGCATGATAACCACACCCACAAGGGAGGAAACACTGAGAAGGCATTTTGTTTCATTTGTAATACCGTCATCCTTACTTTACAAAGCAGCTATCTTGACACTGAACTCCAAGCCCTAAGAGTCCACCAGGACACATCAAACCACAGTATTATAGAAGGAAGATTCACACAGACTGGCTAACAACTTAAGCTGAAAATCCAAATTCTGATCTTGCTGGTGGCTTTATCTATGCTTTCTTGAGTCCTATCTATGTTAATAATTAGTTTTTGAGCCAAAACTCCAGAGACTTTTAAAATAAATTTGTCAGTGGCAGGGGAAAAAAAAAAGATTATGAGTTGAAAATCCAAGATAAATATCTAATATTGAATAAAACTGCAAAAATAGCTCCACACCAATGTCTACAAATAAAGCACATCATTCTATTTTCTCCATTTCAAGTTAGTCACACTTATACAAACTTCCTATTCTTCCTTCTATGGAGTAGAAGTTTTTATATTGGAATTTAAAAAATTACATTCAGAATTTTCTGTTGCACTGTTTCTAAATAAGAGAAAAAAAATAAGCAAATCCTTTTCAAATGCAAATTCCAGTCAGCGACACTGTGTAACATAGAGAGTATGCTATAGGTAAGCATTTCAGAAAGAAAGGCGTTACAGAAAAATAAGGCCTAACAGAGGAGCCCTTGGACTTACGACTTTCAGATAAGACTATTTGGTTATTTCTCATTTTTGGCCTCACAGACTCTTAATAACCATGAAGACAACAAAATGTTCAGCTTTCAAAGGCATGGGAAATGCCTGAACGTCAGGGAAGCGAGACTTACTCAGGAGACAGTGATGCTCAGGGAGAGGCCCGGTGCACACCCCCAGCTGCACGCGCCATTCTGAGATCAATCTCTGCCTTTTCTCTGAGACTCAAACCATGAAGCCCACTGTTCACAGTATCTACTCTCTCCCTTCTTACTAGGTGAGTGACCTTGGGTAAGTTACTCAAACTTTTTGTGCCTCAGTTTCTGCCATTTGTGTTTCTGAGAAGGCTAAAGTAATTAATACACAGAAAGTACTTAGAAGAGTACCCGGCACACGGTAAATACTCAGTATACCAGTCCTGCTCCTTGGCACTTTCTCTCTCCTCTCAACAGATCCACTTTTGTCCCAAACAAATGAATCTGAGACCATGAGTTTATCCATGGGATGCTTCCCAGGGTGACCACCCAGAGGTCCTATTAGCGTCCATCATTGGTGATTTAGTTGCTAAGTTGTGTCCGACTCTTGCGACCCCATGGACTCTAGCCCGCCAGGCTCCTCTGTCCATGGGATTCTCCAGGCCAGAATACTAGAGTGGGTTGCCATTCACTTCTCCAGAGGATCTTTCCGACCCAAGAATCAAACCTGGGTCTCCTACATTGCAGGCAGATTCTTCACTGACTGACCTAGGAGCGAAGGACCCATTATTTGTCTATGGGAGGCTCCATACTTGATTTAGAAGCCAACCTGGATTCCGAGTGGTAGCCCAAAGCGGGGACTAATTAGTGTTAGACTATATTCTTCACAGGTAGCTCTCTACACGTGTGGTGAGCCATGACCTGGTCTCTTTAGTAGAAGTGGGGCTTTCCTGGTGCGGGAGACCTGGTTTCAACCCCTGGGTCGGGAAGATCCCATGGAGAAGGGCATGGCAACCCACTCCAGCGTTCTTGCCTGGAGAATCCCATGGACAGAGGAGCCTGGTGGGCTACAGCCCATGGGGTCGCAAAGAGTCAGACATGACTGAGCAATTAACACTTTCACTTTAGTGGAAGTACTCAAGTATTTCTGCAATGCGTTTACACAGCTGCGGTCAGCTAAAATAGTGAGACCAAATAATGTACAAGGTAGTGATATTTACGTGAAATAGCATTTTTTTCCTTGGCACACTGTGTGGCATGCAGGATATTAGTTCCCCAACCAGGGAACTGCATTGGGTGCACAGAGTCTTAACCACTGGACTGCCAGGGAAGTCCTGAAATAGTATTTTTTTAATATCTGAATTGAAAAGCTTTTTATGTGCCTTCCAAAAAGTTGTAGCTTGGAAAAATCAAAGAAAACTGAACAGATAATTAAAAAAAAAACCCACAGGAAAAAAATGCTTACAATTTTTTTTTTTTAAAACAAAGACTCTCCTTTGCCCAGAAGAAATGACAATTTTTAGAATTTAATATTGTCCTCAACATCGCTAAGTAAACACAATGAACAAAGCTCTATAGATTATCAGTTCGAAGGGGAAATATATGTCAGCATGTTTGGGAGGAGCTCTATTGTAATCATTAAGTCTGGAAGGAGTTTTAAACAATTCCTGACTCAGGGAACAGAGTTCAAGCCAAGAACAAGAGTTTATCTTTCCAGGGAGCCTGGGAAAGCCTGAGGCCCCTGCCCGCTGCCAAGCTCAGAGCACAGCAACCTGTGTGGAGGCCGAGTGTGGTCAACCTTGAGCTCAGCCCTGCCTCCTGCAGCGGCGTCCGCTTCACTGGGTTAGATGGCTCCAGGACAGGCATCGCTCACTCGATGGACACGAGTCTGGGCAAACTCCGGGAGGTGGTGAAGGACAGGGAAGCCTGGCATGCTGCAGCCCATGGGGTCACAAAGAGTCAGACACGACTGAGCGACCGAACACCCACAAAGAGACAGGCAAGCAGCAAGTGACCAGAGAAGGAGGTGACGGGCCTCCACATCTGGCCATTAGTTCTTGGTAACACTATCTTCCTATTAAACATATTTCCTTATCCATTAAAAAAGATACAAAATATATAATAAAAACATGTGAACACGCTACATGAGCAACTGATTTAAAACACAATTCCACTACACTGAGTTGACTAAACTAGAAATCAGTAAGGTTTTACTAACAATAGGCAGATAATAAAACTTCAGCATCTCCAGACCCTTAAAATAGTACTATACACAGTCACTATGTGTAGTACTGTTTATTACTGCCCTGTTTCTTTTTGGTTAGAAATGCGTATTTAATATTACAGTTGTTTTAAGAAAAATTTTCCCATTTGATCTGGTTTACCATTCTTTTTTTTTATTAATAGCTTATTAATAGCTTCTTTATTAGTTTAACTGGCAGATATAATCAAAGGACTCAGAAGAAAAGTGACATTATATTACTAACCATTTGCCAGGTTAAATCTTTAACCCAGGGAGCTTTGCATATCTTTTTACATTCCATATTTGGTTAATTTGACACAAATTAGAACTCCCAATTCTAGAAAGGCTCAACTGTATTCAAATTAAGCAGGAAAATATCTAACTGCTATTGCCTAAGAATTCACAAGCACCGTGCTCTCAAGTGGGGGAATAAGCAGTACTGAATAGTGCTGTTGTTTAGTCCCTTAGTCGCTAAGTCACGTCCAACTCTTTCATGACCCCACAGCCTACAGCCCACCGGGCTCCTCTGTCCATGGGATTTTCCAAGCACGAATACTGGAGTGGGGTGCCATTTCCTTCTCCAGGTGGTTTACCATTCTTAAATGAAGACATTTACATATTTCCAGGTAAATACACCACGATCCTGGAATTATAAAGATTATTTCCCTTCCTTACTTTGTAAACAATAAAACCAAGGCACTGAGAGAGTACATGCCTTAGGTGGCTGAGCTGGAGGGACATCTCCGTCTCCAGCCTCCCTCCTGGGCTCATGCCTCTGCCATTTCTCCATTCCTAGTGCTGAATTAGAATTCTCAGCGGAGTTCTCAGGTCAATAAATACTTGTCAAGAGTCTCCGAAGACTAAAGCACTGAACCAAGTTTTAACGATACAGGTGTGAGGCTTTGGAAAGCTGCGTGGTAAAGCTCAGACTGTAAACACGAATAAGGGGTGAAGTAAAATTCTGTCACTGATAAAGCAAAGAGTAAAGCACAAGAAGAATTTTGGTCTGAAGTATGCAAATACCTCCCAGGTGTTCTTCTTCTCTATCCCACCTTGGCGGCGTAATATTCAATCTAAACGTGGTAAATTAAAGGGCAGGAAAGAGTGAGCAGCTGACTCATCTTTAAAAAAAATCTTTAGTCTAAAGCAGGCTAACTTACCTCTACATCTGTTTGAAAGTTGAAAAGGTCTATTCTTTGCCAGTTGCTTCCATCCAGGGCTAAGATGTTCCAGGCCTGGGAGGTTAGGAGGGATTAGGGTGAAAAAGATAAATTTATTGAGATTGTTAAAGTCTTGATTCAACTTTTCTATTTCCAAAATTTATTCTTGATAGATATGAAGTCAATAATAAAATGTGAAATTATGATAATACCGTTATGTTAAATATAAAAGATGATATTTTAACGTTTAACTGTTTACTTGAGTGAAAACTTATCCTCATTCTAACAAAACTTGATTATTTCTTTTTAAAAATTTATTCCTTTTTCTATTTCTTTTAATTGGAGGCTAATTACTTTACATGATTATTTCTTGATTACAAATCTGGTTAATACCCTACCTTGGAAATCTGTGCACATCGGCACAAGGTTACTATATCCAAGAAGGAAAATATTCTAGGAAGAAAGGGGAAAAAGCACAAAAGTGAGATGGTATTAACATTTTAGAATATCTATAGTTGAAAGATAAAATCTAGTGTGCCATCTGCATATTAATAACTTTTTCAAGATTTCTCAATTCATAATATACAAGAGCACTATAATTTTACCTCGCTATTGTGAAATATTAAATGTTTGCACATTCCAAAGTTGTTATAGAAACGTTACACAAATTTCCTTAAACCAGAACTCATTAAACTTTTATTTCTCTTGTTCTAAATCACAGACATGGGACAGTAGATCATACCTTGTTCTATTCAAAGACCAATCTCACCTGCCAGACACTGAGCCTAGTGAGAGCACGCCCCTAACACAAGTGCAAACTCCCCTTTTGGTAGGAGACGCACCAAACAGGCTCAGGTGCCTGAGGCTCAAACAGTATGGCCAAGAAAAGCTCCACGATAAAACCCACTTGCTTTTTATGTATTTGTTCACAGGGCAGAAAGATGGAGCTCGTTACCTGGAAAGGTCTATAAATGACCAGTTTTTCCTGAGCAAAAGCCAAGAAGCTACAGAAGACAGGAAAGGCAGGGAAAAAGAAAAGAAGAGAGAAGTAACCTAAAACCTAGTGGACACTGTCAGCGTGGCAGGGTTGGAGAGAGCGCCTGACACTATGGCAGCAGAGCTGAGCTGCTGAGGACAGCGCAGGATAATAGCTGCATGTGTCTCAGCGCTCAGCAGCAACAGCTGAAGACAAAGAGCAGCTTTCCTGGGAGAGGAAGAGTGAATGGCGACGCAGTCAGGTACAACAGGGTCTCGATCCCCACAGCACCGGAAGTTAACTAGGACAGTCTGTGCCTGTGTGTGTGGAACGGGGAGGAAAGAGAGATGGCAAACAGCCACCTTTAAAGTTCTTCAAAATTCTTCAAAGGTAACAATCAGCGGTGAGTTGAAAATCCACAGGCTTGGGGAAGACAGTAGACCCACAAACCACCAGAGCATTGCGCCTACAATAAAGCACCCACGAGCAGCACCACAGGGCTTGTGACGGTGCAGATACTGTTCTACTATGCAGATTCCTATCATTTTCTAGTGAAAAGCAAAGGAGAGAAGCATAAGGGCTGCGTTAATCTTAAAAGACTCCATGGAACTTTGTACACAGGAAAATGCTGGTGGGGAAAACGTACCAAATATACACACACATATAACAAACATATTCCAGGGTGTCTGCACACCTACAATACATTGCTTCCATGTGATACGTCTTGCCCCCCCAACTCAAATGTCTGTGTTCTGTGCCCTATGACCATTCCCCAGTGAGCCGCAACTGATCATGAGCTCACTGAAAGGCCAAGGACCAGACAGAGAGGCATGGGGACGCTACAGAAGGATCGTGTTTCACAGCAGCATCCCTTCTGAACTACAAGCTGAAGGTAGAAAGGGGTTAGCTCACTTTCCCTTGAAAACATTCCTCAGCAACATGCCACCTTGGAGACCACACACTCCACCAACTCTCAGTTATAATAACAACACTGATAACTGTGTGCTTGAAAATTATATGCTAGCCACTGCTTACGTTAGTCATTTAATTGTCACAACACTGCTATGACGTGCTATTATGGTCTCCACTTGACACATAAGAACACTGAGCACCTCCAAGGCCACACAGATAGAGCAGAGCCAGATTTTGAACCCATGTAGCTGCCGTCTATGGGGTCGCACAGAGTCGGACACGATATGACGCAACTTAGCAGCAGCAGCAGCAGTGCAGCTTGATAGCCCATGGCCGTGACACTACACAAAGCTACAGCTACTGTTCCCGCAGGATTAGGCTGGATGCTCTTCAACTGCTCAGCAGATGAGGCAGCCTGTGCTGAGCAAGCATGCTGTATGGAGACTGCATCTATAAAAGCTAGACTCACACTAACTCACACAAGATGCTCACACGTTCAGACGCAGGTGAGAGCCAACAGCGCGAACACAAGTTTACACTGCCCAGCGCTGCAGCTGCTGATGGAGAAGCAGACGGCCTTCACTCTTTACCCTATCCTCCCACACCACCATCACATGTAGCTGCATTTGTACACGCAGGCATGCTACAACTCCCAACTGCCCAGCAGGCCAAATTCCTGAATCACGTTTCAGTGAAGAAAATGAATGCCCTGAATGACAGAGCCTGGAACACTGGCAACAGAAACAGAGTTAGCTCAAGGGGTAAGAGTTATAAAGAAGAGGTTAAATACTAATTTGCATCAAACTTCAAAACCTAACATTTTCCATTTTTTAAATGAAAACTTGGGCTTGCTTCCATGAAAAGATAGTTCCTATCTACTTAAATACACAAAGTAACTAAGAACAATTTCAAAACTTTTTTTTTTGGAAATTGCTTCCTACCTCAAATGTGATAACCACCCTTTGTTAGGAGAGCCCTGAAAGGACAAGTTGGTTACAAATAAATACACACAGGGGTATACAGGAGTGGGTGTGTTTCTGCTCCACTGGTCTGTCTGCCTCTGTGGGAGTACGACTGTTTTAATTATGAAACTTAAAGATCTTGATGTCCAGTAACTTCAGTCCTTCAACTTTGTTTTTCTTCATCAAGATTATCTTGGTTATTCTTGGCTACTCTCAGTTTTTGAATTTCTGCTTGTGTTTTAGAATCAGCATATCAAATTTCACAAAAAAAATTTATAAAATTTTACTGGGATTATGCTGGATTTATAGACACTCTGGGGTCTATAAAATTTTACAGTGGTTAAGTCTTCCAACCCACAAACATGATATACTGCATTATTTAGGACTTCCTTACTATCTCATAGAAATTTTTGTATTTCTCCACATAGATGCTGTTCAGTTTTAGATTTGCTCTCTCCTCCTGGCTATTTGATGTTGTTACTATTAAAACAGAATTTTTTAAATGTCATTTTCTAATTGTTGCTAGTATATAGTTAATTTTCATATGCTACTTGCATATAGCAATATTTATAAATTCTTTTATATAGTCTAAGGATTTTCTACAAACAAAATCAATACACTTGAGAACAATGAAACTTTTCTTTCTTCCTTTTCAATGATCATACGTTTATCCTTCTTCCTGCCTTACTGAAGTGGCTGTGATTGTCTCCAGTACCAACAATGGTAATGAAAGACATCTTTTCCTCATTCACACCCCGAAAAAGCTGTCATTCTTTAACACTCATTCAGTTCATTTCAGTTGCTCAGTTGTGTCCAACTCTTTGCAACCCCATGAATCGCAGCACACCAGGCTTCCCTGTCCACCACCAACTCCTGGAGTTTACTCAAACTCATAATCATTCATTCAGTTCAGTTCAGTTCAGCTGCTCAGTCATGTTGGACTCTTTGCGACCCCATGTATCGCAGCACACCAGGCCTCCCTGTCCATCACCAACTCCCAGAGTTCACTGAGACTCACGTCCGTCGAGTAAGTGATACCATCCAGCCATCTCATCCTCTGTTGTCCCCTTCTCCTCCTGCCCCCAATCCCTCCCAGCATCAGAGTCTTTTCCAATGAGTCAACTCTTCACATGAGGTG
>NW_011494615.1:7496220-7497170 GCF_000754665.1 Bison bison bison
CTTCACAGTCCAACTCTCACATCCATACATGACCACAGGAAAAACCATAGCCTTGACTAGACGAACCTTTGTTGGCAAAGTAATGTCTCTGCTTTTCAATATGCTATCTAGGTTGGTCATTACTTTCCTTCCAAGGAGTAAGCGTCTTTTAATTTCATGGCTGCAGTCACCATCTGCAGTGATTTTGGAGCTCAAAAAAATACAGTCTGACACTGTTTCCCCATCTATTTCCCATGAAGTGATGGGACCAGATGCCATGATCTTCGTTTTCTAAATGTTGAGCTCTAAGCCAACTTTTTCACTCTCCACTTTCACTTTCATCAAGAGGCTTTTTAGTTCCTCTTCACTTTCTGCCATAAGGGTGGTGTCCTCTGCATATCTGAGGTTATTGATATTTCTCCCAGCAATCTTGATTCCAGCTTGTGCTTCTTCCAGCCCAGGGTTTCTCATGATGTACTCTGCATAGAAGTTAAATAAGCAGGGTGACAGTATACAGCTTTGACGGACTCCTTTTCCTATTTGAAACCAGTCTGTTGTTCCATGTCCAGTTCTAACTGTTACTTCCTGACCTGCATACAGGTTTCTCAAGAGGCAGATCAGGTGGTCTGGTATTCCCATCTCTTTCAGAATTTTCCACGGTTTATTGTGATCCACACATTCAAAGGCTTTGGCATAGTCGATAAAGCAGAAATAGATGTTTTTCTGGAACTCTCTTGCTTTTTCCATGATCCAGAGGATGTTGGCAATTTGATCTCTGGTTCCTCTGCCTTTTCTAAAACCGGCTTAAACATCAGGAAGTTCACGGTTCACATATTGCTGAAGCCTGGCTTGGAGAATTTTGAGCATTACTTTACTAGCATGTGAGATGAGTGCAATTGTGTGGTAGTTTGAGCATTCTTTGGCATTGCCTTTCTTTGGGATTGGAATGAAAACTGACCTTTCCAGTCCTG
>NW_011494615.1:7497721-7527210 GCF_000754665.1 Bison bison bison
CCTTAAATCTATTTCTCACTTCCACTGTATAATCATAAGGGATTCGATTTAGGTCATACCTGAATGGTCTAGTGATTTTCCCTACTTTCTTCAATTTAAGTCTGAATTTGGTAATAAGGAGTTCATGATCTATAGATGGTATTTAAAAACCTGTTAATTGTCCTATTAATGGCCTTTAAAAGAAAATCTTTTTTTTTTCCTGGCCCAGGATCACATACTGCATTTATCTGTCATGTCTCTTCAGTCGCTTCTAATCTGGAACACTTTCTCAGTTTTTATCTCTCATGACTTTGCTATTTTTGAAGCATAACAGTCTCCGTAGAATGTCCTGCTGTGTATCTAATGTTTCCTCACGGTCACACTCAAGTTACACACTGCTGTTAGGAACGCCACAGCAGTGATTCTGCGCTCTTGTGAACCACATCAGGAGGCATCTGGTGTCCATTTGTCCTGTTACTGGTGATGCCTACTTCGAGCATTTGGTCATGATTTCTGCCAGAGTGCCCTATTATAAAGTTACCATTTTCCCCCTTGTAATTAATATGTATCTTGTGGGAGATTATTTGAAATTATGAAAATACTTTGTTTCCCAAATGTCATACCTTCACATATTTCATTATTTTGAAAACTGGTAAATTAAGGGAAAGAATGTCAAGCAATTATCCTGCCTTTCCTATATGAACTACAGCACTGTGTAATCAAATAGAATTGAAGGTAAGTAACACTTTATAAAAGCATTCCAATTAATAAATGAAGAAAAAGTATCAAGAGTATCATTTTGTAACCCCAATAAGTTCATAATCTAGGCAATCAGCATATACAAATATAAGCAACTGACAAAAAAAGAAAACCTGAAATTACGTGATTTCTAACAAAAGAACACACCACCACATAGTCTCGCATTCACCACACAGTCAAAGGGACTGAACCGGAATCTGAAAAAACCTCTGATCCTGCTGTCAATTTCCAAGAAATAAAAATGAAGGAAACATGCTGAAATTGCACCATGAGGAGGCAATTAGCGAAACCCAGATGGTGCAAACTGCTGCATGTCAAAGAACCCAAGTTATTCAACAGGTAAGATGTATGGAACAGCAAAGAGATGGACAAGAAACCTGTTGATTATCAGACACTTGAAGATTTATTAAATGGGCAAGACTAGCTTTTTCCCAACCCCAGCTCAGTCTGATGGCTTCCACAAAGAAGGGTGACAAGAAAAAACAGGGCCACTGATGGTCTGCCATCAATGAGGTGGTGGCCAGAGGATACACTATCAATATTCCCAAGTGCATCTGTGGAATGGGTCTTAAGAAGCATGACCCTCGATCACTCAAAGAAACTCAGGAATTTGCCACGAAGGACATGGGAACTCCAAACGTGCATGTTGACACCAGGTTCAATAAAGCTCTCTGGGCCAAAGCAAATAAGGAATGTCCCACACTGCATGCATTCAACAAACAGGCTCTATACACTGGTTACTGTGTTATCTGTCACTTTTTAAAGTCTAGAGACAGCTACTGTGGATGAGAACTAACTGCCAATTGTCAAATGAAGCTACAGAACCACCAAAGAAAATCAAACAAACAAATGGGCAAGACTAAACCATGAGGACAGGGAGGCACACACAGGCGACAAATCCACAGAGCAATGAAACAGAGTGACAGCTGTGAAAGTCAAGGAAGGGCTACTCCTGGAGAGGGACGCAGTCGTGATTTGGATGGGAAATGGACGTGCTTC
This sequence comes from Bison bison bison, assembly GCF_000754665.1. NCBI lineage: Eukaryota > Metazoa > Chordata > Mammalia > Artiodactyla > Bovidae > Bison > Bison bison. The sequence goes on from NW_011494615.1 coordinate 7,499,459, forward strand.
TCTGGTGACTGAAGAAGTTCTATTTATTGACCAAGGTAATAGCTACTATGGCCTTTGTCTAATAATTGTGTTCTGTATGGTTCTCTAACTATATATTATACTTTACAATAAAATATGTCTTAAGAAAAAATGATACAAGAGTCAAAGAAGCAATAATAGATATTGAAAAATATTTGAAACTGAATAGTAAACAAACAAACAAAAAACACTAAACTTCAAAACTTATGTAATTCAACAAAAATAGAGCTTTGAGACTATTGCCCAAAGAACTTACCTATTATTAGATAAATGAGCTGAAAATTAATGACCTAAATGTCCAAATTATGGAAGCTAAAGAAAACACAATTAGCCCAAAGAAAGGAAAAAAAGGGGGGAGGGGGATTTAAAAAGCTAGAAGGGAAATTTGTTTTAAAAAAAGAAAACAAAGAAAAAAGTACACCAATGTCACCAAAAAGATAAAACAAGTGTTGGTGAGGATGTGGGGAAAAGGGAACCTTTGTACACTGTTGGCAGGAAAGTAATTTAGTTCAGCCACCTCAGAAAACAATATGAAAGGTTCCTGGAAACATTTTAAATAGCATTACCATATGGTCCAGCAATTCCATTTCTGAATATATGAAATGAAAACAGGATACTGAAGAGATGTATGCACTCCCATGTTTACTGCAGCATCATTTACTACAGCCGAGACATGGGAACATCCTAAGTGCCTGTCAGCGGATTCACAGCTAAAGACGTGGCCTGCTGATACAGCAGAACGTTGCTCAACCATGAGAAAGAAGAAAGTCTTGCCATTTGTGACAACACAGTCTCTGAGGACACTGCGAAGTTAAGTCAGAGACAGGCAAACACTGTGCAGTGTCACATGTGGGCCCAAAGGAAAGCCAGGCTCAGAAAAGACGCGGCTACAGAGTCTGGGGCTGGGGGAACAGGAGAGATCTCGTTTTAAGGGTACAAATTTGCAACCAGTATATAAATAAGTCCTAGAGATCTAATTAACATGGCTTAAATGGCCTTTTCATTGTCTCCAACTGTTGCTGAGAGGCAATGGCACCCCACTCCAGTACTCTTGCCTGGAAAATCCCATGGACGGAGGAGCCTGGTGGGCTGCAGTCCATGGGGTCACTAAGAGTCGGACATGACTGAGAGACTTCACTTTCACTTTTCACTTTCATGCATTGGAGGAGGAAATGGCAACCCACTCCAGTGTTCTTGCCTGGAGAATCCCAGGGAGGGCGGGGCCTGGTGGGCTGCCGTCTATGGGGTCGCACAGAGACGGACACAACTGAAGCGACTTAGCAGCAGCAGCAGCAGCAGCAGCAGCAGAGGTGCTAGCTAACACTACAATGGCAATTACAGTACAATATATGAACGGACCCGATCAACATGTTGTACAACTTAAATTTATACAGTTATATGTTGAACATATATATCTTTCAACTGTGACAACCTCTGGAAACACTGGCTTTATCAACAGCTGTAAAAATGTCCTCATTTAATCCAGTAATTCCATTTCAGGAAGTTACCATAAAGAAATAATTTAAGTGGTTATTTCAGCTTTACCTACAATTTTAAAAAGCAACAAAAAGGTTAAGTAAATCATTAGTTATCAACTTCATGGAATATTAAGCAGCCACTGAAGTGGTGATTATGAAAAGTATCTGGTAAAAGGGGAGCGTAATCATTAAATGTTAGGTAAGGAAAAGCTCCGGAGAAGGCAATGGCACCACACTCCAGTACTCCTGCTTGGAAAATCCCATGGATGGAAGAGCCTGGAAGGCTGCAGCCCATGGGGTCGCTAAGGTTTGGACACAACTGAGCGACTTCACTTTCACTTTTCACTTTCATGCATTGGAGAAGGAAATGGCAACCCACTCCAGGGTTCTTGCCTAGAGAATCCCAGGGACGGGGGAGCCTGGCGGGCTGCCATCTATGGGGTCACACAGAGTCCGACATGACTGAATCGACTTAGCAGCAGCAGCAGCAGGGAAAAGCTCAGAAGAAAAGGCTAAGTTCCATGCACTTTCAAATAAGCATAAATACATACATACATGGGCCATGAGGAAACCACAAGGTTTCCCAAATATTGTATGGTTTTTGGAAGTTTTTTTCCTCTGCCCTGAACGTTCTCACACACAGACATACATAGGCCTACACAATACATTTTTGTAAGTACACATTCACAGATAATCTACATATATCTAAGACAAGCCCACCCACTACACAAACATACATATATGCTAATTGGCATAGAAACAGATACACAGATCAACGAAACAACAAAGAGTCCAGGAACAAACCCATACATACATGGTAAGTTAATTTATGATAAAGGACCCAAGATATACAACGGGGAAAGAGCAGCCTCTTCAATAAATGGTGCTTGGAAAACTGGACAGCCACATGCAAAAGAATGAAACTGGACCACTGTCTTATAACCACAAAAACTAAAATGGATCAAAGACTGAAACATTAGACCTAAAACCATAAAACTCCCAGAAGAAAACATAGGCAGTAAGCTTCTTGACTGAGGTCTTAGAAATGATTTTTTGGATTTGACACCCAAAGCAAAGACAACCAAAGCTAAAAGAAATAAAAGAACTACATCAGACTAGAAAGCTTCTGCACAACAAAGGAAACCATCAACAAAATGAAAAGGCAACCTACCGACTAGGAGAAAATATTTGCAAACCATATACAATATACAAAGAACTCCTACAACCCAACAGCAAGAAACCAAAGAATTAAGTTTAAACATGGGTACAGGATCCAAGTAGAAATTTTTCCGAAGAAGACACACTAACGGCCAAGACGCACTTGGAAAAGGTGCTCCACAAGACTAGTCCTCAGTGTCATGCAAATCAAAATCACAGTGAGGTAACACCTCGCACCTACTGGAAAGGCTGTATCCAAAAGGCAAGACATAAGTATCGGTGAGGAGGCGGAGAAAAAGGAAACCCTGGGCACTGTCATGGGATGTAAACTGGTATAGCCACTGTGGACAACAGTATGGCAGTTCCTCAAAAACATCAAAATACAATCACCATATGACCCAGCAGTGCTACTTGGGGATATTCGTCTGGAGAAAATGAAAGCGTAAGACTGGACCAAAGATATACACACCGACCATGTTCACTGCAGCATGACTTACAACAGCTAAGCTACAGAAGCAACTTAAGTGCCCGTCTATCAATGGACGATAAATTAAAAAATGTGGGGACTTCCCTCATGGTCAGTGGCTAAGACTCCATGATCCCAGTGCAGGGGGCCCAGGTTTGATCCCTGGTCAGGGAACTAGACCCCACATGCCATAACAAGAAGAGATTCTGTGTGCGGCAACTAAGACCCAGCACAGCCAAAGAAGTAAAACAAATAAAAAATGTGAGATGCGGCGTTATATATGAAAACTGTTCAGCAATAAAAAAGAATGAAAACTGCCATTTGTGACAACACAGACAGATCTTGAGGGCATTATGCTAAGTGAAATAACTCACACAGAGAAAAACAAATACCTTATGATCTCTCTCACGTATGGGATCTTAAAACACACACACACACACACACATACCTGATCTCAAAGATACAGAGAACAGATGTGTGGTTGCCAGAGGTGCAGGAGTGAGCCAAACGGGTGAACGGGGTCAAAGGTACAATTTCAGTTACAAGTAAGCATTACGGAGTGTGATACACAGCATGGCAACTACAGGTAATAATACTCTATTCCACATTTAAAAGTTGCTGAGAGTAAATCTTAAAAGTTCTCAGCATAAGAAAAAAGTTTTGTAACTATGTGTGGTGACAGATGTTAACTAGACTTAACGTGGTGTGCAAATATCAAATTGTTATATTGTATACCTGTATCAACTATACATATACAAAACCTCAATTTTTTAAAGATTAGATTTACTGTGTCATGCAACATAAAGTCCAGGACAAACACAAGAAATTATAAAGTGTGTAAAGAACCTATACACACACTCAGGAAAGAGTGAACACGGTCCTGAACGGAGAGAAAGGCTTAGGCTGAACTAGGTGAAAGACGGGGTGAACAGAAGACTGGCACCTTCTCTACAAACAACAAACACTGGAGGGGTGGGAAAGCAAAACCCTCCTACGCTGCTGGTGGAGAAGTAAGCCGGTGCAGCTACGGCGGAAAACCATACGGAAGTTCCTCACAAAATTAAAAACAGAACGACCATATGATCCAGCAACCCTACTCCTGGGCGTATATCCAGACAAAACTGTAATTAAAAAAGATATATGCACACCTATGCTCACAGCAGTACTGTGCACGACAACCAAGAAATGAAAACAACTTGAATTATGTCCACTGACAGATGCGTGGATATGGAAGATGTGGTACATATATACAGAGAAATACTGCTCAGCAATAAAAAAGAATGAAATAACGCCATTCGCCGTAACATGGATGCAAATACAAACTACCAAACTCAGTCAGAAAGAGGAAGACAAATACTGCACGATACCACATACGCAGAATTGAAAATCTGACACAAGTGAACCTATCTATGAGACAGAGACAGAATCGGGGACACAGAGAGTAGGCTTGTTCTCAGGGGAGACGGGCGGGAGCGGTCGGGTTAGCAGTGTGGGGTCAGCACGTGCCAACGGAGACACACAGAACGGATAAACATCGAGGCCGCGCTGCAGAGCAGAGCCCACGCCGGTCAGCATCCCGTGATGAACCATACTGGGAAAGAGCATGGAAAAGGACGCGCACACTCTTTTCTATTCTGGCTGATCGTTCCCCTGGAGGAGGAAATGCCAACCCACTCTGGCATTCTTGCTTGGATAATCTCGTGGACAGAGGAGCCTGGCGGGCTATAGTCCATAGTGTTGCAAAGTGTATACAACTGAATATATATATATATAAACTGAGTCTCTTTGCTGTACAGCAGTAATTAACGCAACATTGTAGTTCAACTACACATCAATAAAAAATAAATTGAGACTGGTACTTCCAAGAAGGCAGAATGACTATGGGAGACAACAAATTAAATGACATTTTCAGGGGCTGGAAGTAAATCAGCTATCAGAGTTTACAAGAAAGTTGGAAAAGAGTGAGAGAGGAAATACAGTAAGAAATAGTAAGCGGAAAGTTCTGGGAGAATAAGTCTTAACAATTTACGTGGACTTTACAGTAAAGGCAACAGGGAAAGTTTTAAGCTGGAGAGAAGCAAAATTAGATAAAAAAGAAATTAAAAAATAGAAAACTGCAATAATCATCATAGTGAATAAAATACTCACTTTAATCATTAAAACCCCCAATTGTCCTCTTACAAAGATTATTGAGATATTACTCGAAAAAACTGAATGAAAACCTGTAGAGGATTCAGTAATATTAAGAACAAGAATGGGGGGCTTCCCTGGTGGTCCAGGGGTTAAGAATCTGCCTTGCAGTGCAGGGGACACCGACTCGATCCCGGGTCCAGGAAGAGCCCACGTGCTTCGGAGCAACTAAGCAAGTGCACCGCAACTCCCGGGCCCACTGGCCACTGCCACCGAAGCCCGTGCACCCAGAGCCTGTGCTCTGCAATGAGAGAAGCCCCGGCAACAAGCCCACGCACCGCAACTGGGAAACAGCATCCCACTCGCCACAACTGAAGAAAGCCCGAGAGCAGCGACAAAGACCCAACGCAGACTATAATAAACAAAACAAGGAAGGGGAAGACAACGCCTACAAACCAATAATCAACAGTAGGCAAAACGGGGTTTTTTTATAGGCAATAGGCAAAAAATACATACATGCACCTCACCCAAGAAGAAACACATGTGAGTGACAAACGTATAAACAGATGCTCAACATCATTGGAATTTAGGGAAATTCAAATCAACAGCACAATGAGATGTCAGTCTATATTTAAGACACGTACAGCATTTAAAATTAGAAAGAACAACTCAACTGAGTCTCTTATCCATTATCTGTATGGATGCAAATTGATAAGACCACTTTGGAAAAACAAATATTACTATATGAAGTTAAATATTTGTACAGCCTGAGAGGGTAACAGGCAGAAAGGCTAAGGGGTCTCCAAATGGAGAAAATAGGCTGCAAGTGTTAGGCGTTTTTTCTCTCTCTCTTAAGCGGCAGGAGGAAACAAACTACAAGTCTCAGATTTTTTTCCGGGGGTTGGTGATGGACAGGGAGGCCTGGCGTGCTGCGATTCATGGGGTCGCAAAGAGTCGCACACGACTGAGCGACTGAACTGAACTGATGCATAATTAAAAGGAGGTTTCTCTTAAAATTCTGTGTTACCATGAAGACACCTGGTTCCACCTGAACTTAACTTTTCTCAAACCTTGAGCTACTAATGCGTTTTTCTTACAGAAATGTTCTTAAGCTATGGTAATGAACTATGTATTTACCCTAGTCTTTCTTCAAATCTGATCCTCTTAAGACTCAGAACCAAAAAGGGCTCAATAAACCAGTATGTTTTACTCAAACATTGTTCTCCTGATCTGTGTTAATGAAACTATGTCCTTACTTGGAAACCTGCCTTTCTTCAAGATTCATGTCAATCGTTTTATGGCCTGGGATGACTCACCTTGTGCAATGTTATCTCAAAATGCACGTTGTGGGTGAGGGGCCTGGTGCCACTCTGAGTTTTGAGACATTTCCTTTCTCTAATTAGCAGCCTGCTGATAGGTATATAACATACTGCTAAAGGCTAGCAGGGGGGTACTCTTTCTGCCCGCTTCTAATGTCTATGTCAGAAGTTTTCTCTATCTCTTTTATACTTTAAAAATACTTCATTACACAAAAGCTCTGAGCGATCAAGCCTCGTCACTGGCCCTGTGTTGAATTCCTCTCCTCTGGAGGCCAAGAATCCTGGCATCTTTCACAGCTCAACAACCTTTCAAGCCTATGACCTCTGGCAACTCAACTCAATATATTTACTGACCATCTGTATTTCCTCCTTTGTTCAGACCCTCTTCAAATTTTTCTAAGAGTTAATCCATCTGTTTCTTAATAATTTTTAATAATTTGTGTGTATGTTGAAGAAGATAGCCTTCTCCTACAATGTGTATTTGAATTATTTCATCTACCACTATGCTGCTTATATTTGGTATGGCATATTTTGCCATATTTTACTATTCAGAGAATCAAATTTGCCAGTCTTTTCTGTTGTAACTACTGAATTCACAGCTTTTAAATTAACAGCTCTCTAACATAACTTTCCAGGGATAACACTCTAGAGTAGAATATACTAGTTTTACCCTTATCTGTGGAGTTCTATTCATGCTTCATGCCACCCCAATGTAGATTTAAAAATCCAAAGCCATCATCAGAGTTTTAATTGTAAGCATAACCCTAACCAGAGGACAATTTGCCTCTGCCATGATTTGGACTTAGATGCTAACCTTAAAATAATACATAATAGTATACAGAGGGAAGGGCCTTTAAGCATCTGCATCTAATTTCAACATATATTAATTCAGTCCTGTATAGCCTCATACAAGGTAAAACAACAATAAACATGAACAAACCAAAAGGAAAAAAAAACCTCTTTAACAACAAAAAAAATCTGCATAGATGTTTAAACCTGTATTTGAAGTTCTATGACTACTTGTTAGTCACTCAGTCATGTCCAACTCTTTGCGACCCCATGGACTGTAGCCCGCGAGGCTCCTCTGTTCATGGAATTCTCCAGGCAGGAATATTGGAGTGGGTTGCCATTCCCTTCTCCTGGGGATCTTCCTGACCCAGGGACTGAACCCAGGTCTCCTGCACTGCAGGTGGATTCTTTACCATCTGAGCCACCAGGGAGGCCCAATTTGCAGTATGTACCCCGAAAAGAGCATCTTACCTGTTTGGTTGCCTTGGAATATATATAAAGGCACCAAAGACAGCAGAAGGTACCAGTCCCTGAAAAAGTCCATGGAGCACTCCAACCAGCCAGCAGGCAAGAGCGCCCATTCAATGATGCCCCAAACAGGAATGAGCCCTTTACTGCACTGCTCCCCAGGGTCCCTTGATCACAGATAGGCACTGGGCTGTAACTTAATAATTACAACAAAAACCACAATTATTTTCACTCATGGAATTGGCTTATAAATTTTAGAAAAGGGAAATTTAAAAATTTAAGTGCTAGCTATTTTATAATTTTCCCTAGCAAACTAGTAAAACTGCCAAATTATATGTAATTATGTAGTTGATTCCATTTGCCAAAATTATTAGGCTCAGCTCTCCTGTTTGGGGCAATCAATCCTTCTTCATCAAGCCCACAAACACACTGAGGACTTAATTTTGTCATGGATCCACATACATTTTAAAAGGAAAGAAAATTACATAGATAATGGTGATTTGGTTTTTAAAAATATGTCTAACAAGGTTTCTTTCATTATTGTTCATTACTAACAAGAGCCATGTCTTCTCACAATGTTTAAAATATTTACTGCATGTAGCACTCCCTATTCCTATGAAGCTGTTTACATGCATTTTCATTTCAGCACTAAAATCCGAAAACAACCACGTGTGTGTGTGTGTGTGTGTGTGTCTGTGTGTGTGTGTATGTGTGTGTCACTTAGTCGTGTCCTACTGTTTATGACCCCATGGACTGTAGCCCACCAGGCTCCTCTGTTCATGGAATTCTCCAGGCAAGAATACTGGAGTGGGTTGCCATGCCCTTCTCCAGGGGAATCTTCCCAGCCCAGGGATCAAACCAGGTCTCCCTGCAGGCAGATTCCTTACTGTCTGAGCTACCCGGGAAGCCCATAAGAGAAGTAAAAACTTAACGTCAAACAAATTAATCTTACAGTTTGAAACCTGAATTGTGGGCCAATACTTGCTCATGCCAGACTGCTTTTCTCAAGAGGAATGGTTCTTTCCAAGAGACTGCCTTCTTAATAATACAAAATAATTATCAGTTGTCATAATTACCACCACTACTCCGCTCAAGCGCCAAAAGTTATCAGTTTAATGTCAGATGGTAGTGTGCAATTTCTATTGAGATTAAATTAGTGCAAGTTGATGAAATGAAGCAGCAGGCCATATTAACTCGCTTAATAACCAGGTCCTTTACTGAGATCGTTAGCAGTAGCATACGTTAAGATGCATATCAGGATAGCCTGCTTTTATCAACTGTTTGTATGAAAACTAACTCTACTGTCAACAGTATTTATTAAGTACTCAGACACCCAAAATTTATATTATACAATAATAAAACATTTATTTAACATTTATTAAATGCCAGATGCTCAGAGCTACCAACAGCCCCTTAAAGTAAGAACTATTACTATTACAGATATGGGAAATTAGGCCTGGGGAGTGAAGTCACTTTAAGGTCACACAACCAGTAAATAAGGAGTGTAGAAATCTCAAGCAAGTCAAGCTCCAAAAGTAATATATCCAATAACAATGAAGACAAGTATAAGCAAGGACAACACAACTCAGTAACAGATACAGAGATTATAACAAACTATACATTTCCATTATTATAAGAATTATATAACTGATTCCAGGAACAGCAAAATTACAAGCTGTTTGTTGAATTGTGTGTGTGCGTGAAGGGTAGAGGGAGAACTTTAACATCCTTATTTTATAAGTGAAACCAGGACAGAAAGAGCAAAATTGTCAATGATTGTTAGTAACAAACTAAAAATGGGTAGCAGAAGGAGTCCGTGAATTAATAATATTGAGGGATCTTAAAACTAGAAATAAGATGATTAGATTAAAAAAACAGATTTTTCTGACTGGATTCAAAGTGATATAAAGTGATGAAGAATATTGAGGGATCTTAAAACTAGAAATAAGATGATCAGATTAAAAAAACAGATTTTTCTGATTGGATTTGAAGTGATATAAAGTGATGGAGTACATAATTCTAGGTTATGCTTGTTAATGGTTCCAGAGAGTAAGCTCAGACTTCACTGGATATGATCAGTAACGGAGGCGAGCAGAGAATTTAAGAGGGTAGTAACAGATGCAGTAAAAAATGGCAGAGGAGAAAATGACTTTGGCAGCAAGTAAATAAGATTACCATAAAGTCAAAGAATTCACACCTATTGATGAAGATGGAAAGTAAACAGGAATTCAGTAAGAACAGGAACAACAGTCTGCTCTGTCACAAAGAAGTTCACAATATGAAGTAAAAATGTAAGCTGAAGACAGGCTGAAAGTATGAAGACATCACCGAACTTAGCAAAAGCAATCAGCACTTAAGCTTCGTGAGGCGGGGACTCTGTAGCACTCATTCACTTTGTTGTGGGATTAACGTACGACAAAGATGTCTGCTTTGGCAACCTGGCTAAAACTCTTCTTCAAACTTTTGCTTAAAAAGAGTAGGTGGGAAAGGGAAAGCTATTACTAATGAGAACAGAAAATCTGAGAGTAAAATGATAGAAATGATTTAAAGGCCAACAAAAATTAAAATCTGGCTGGAGTTAGGTCTGAGACCCAAGAGTCAGAGAAGACCTACCGCAGCAGTCCTTTAAATTTTAACTTCCCCTTACAGACTCCAAAATAAGGAAAGAAGTGGGAATGCAAATCTACGAATAAACATGTTATGAACATTTGCTCTCAAACGACAATTCTTTTTTAAAAAATGATCTATGTGTGAGCCTTAGCATGATTCAAAAACTGTGATTCCAGGATTTTTGAAAGCTGAGTCCATCATGGATCCTTAAAAGAATCAAAATTTTTAAAACAGCAGTTCAGAAATCACACCAGCACAGAAAGTTAGATAATTCCACAGCGCTCCCCACTCCAACTCCTCCTCCCTTTTGGTCACTAGGTAGAAACAGTACCATGGCTGAGTACAGTGCAAGAGCTAAGTCTACCAGAAGGGAAAAAATATTAAGTCAGCAGCCTTGAGTCACAAAGAGCAGCAGTATTCAGGAGAAGGGTGGAGTTTAATCACACTCCAGTGCTGAATGACTAATGTGCGTCGGCCTGAAGCTGGTTATGAGTCTCCCGGGGTATAAATGACATATTCACACTAAGGTTTGATGTCTGTGCTAGAAAAGTGCTCAGACCGAGAGGGCAACACTGCACGACTCTGGAAACGCCGCTCACTCTGGTCTGTTGTGGATGGCACCCCTACAGCCGCACGGCCACAGCCGGCCCACCCGAACCACGCTGGCTCCACGGCTCTCTGTGCTTGACCAGGGCCGTGTGGGTGTATATGATAAACATATTCCTCCTTCCTTGTCACCACTTTCGGAACTTTAAAATGGTCATTATACCCAAAGAATATTCTCTCTTAGCCAAGCAAATATTTATTTTGTTCAAATAAAACGTAATTGCTGTATCTTTCATAAGATTCTGCCATGACTTAATTTTCTTTTTTATTAACTGAGCAGAACGAGCTCATGGCAACACCTGATGACTAATGAAATGCCATCCTGAAGCCCCTAAAATGTGATCATCACCCCAAGACACTAAGTCTTCACCCCCATTCCAGACTCAAGAACAGGAGTCTAAAACACTGAGGCGGCAAAGGTGAGCAGTCCGTGGCACTTACAGAGCAACTCCGGCATGTAAAAGGAACACACATACTCATCCCCCACATGTTAAAATGAGATTAAGACAGGCAGGGAATGGGGTCAGCTAGTCAATTTCTTACTGTATGTCAGCATCTCCCCCACAAATTTCCAAGGATTATTAAAAGAGTTCCAAGGTCAGTAAGTTTGAAATGCCACAGTTATTCATCTGGGAGCATCACCATGCATATTAGCCTATTAAGGCTCTGAGAGGGCATGCAGTAAAGAAATTGGTTTTGTTTACCTTGCGTTTCCCATACTTATTGATCACAAAACCTGTTTTTTTTTGTTTCGTTTTGTGAAACATTACTGATATGAGAAGTTCGGGAAATGCCACTCCTAAGATGATCATGTATTCATGTATTAACTGTTTGTTAACAATTAAAATGTAACATCCAAAACTAAAATAAGGTTTCCTTGATGCTTGCTGAGTATGAAAGGAAACTGCAGTGTCTGAGGATCAACAAGTGTTGGTTGACAGCTTTACTTGGCAAAATGCCAAGCAAAATACCATTACCTGTATATTCTGTAATGCTAAAAATAAAGGACAAAAAGCCTGTTCTACAGTAGTCCCTTAGCACATAATTCTCATAAAATGGATAACATCAATATGTGGGCTGACACCATTTTAAGTACTCAGTAAGAACTCATAGTATAATTACTTTAAAATCAATTTATCAGAAAACATCTAAATGTCTATAACTTCAGGAGCTCACAGCCTTAATAATCTCTCCTCGCGTTACTGTGAGATAATCTACTGAAACCCAAACAGTGTCACCTACTGAAGATTATTACAATACTTACCACATTACAAAAAGAATCCAGACCAATGCTACGTACATACTTAGTACATTCTGGATTAGACCAAGTAAAAGTTAACAACAAGCTGAACAGCATTCTATAAAACAAAAACAGAAAGTCAGTTAGGCTAATTCTGTCTGTTTTTCTATGCTATGGACTCACAGTGAGAAAGGAGACTGTCTTGGAACTTTATGACCGAATCATATACGAAATATTTAAATCTTTACATTTCGAATCATACACAAAATCCCTACACTTACCTCAAAAGAAGTTCTTTGGGTAACTTTTTGTTAATAAGGCCTTCATCATTATTCGAGAAAACCTAAAAGAAAAAAAAAAGTGAAATTATTAAAATGTTCCTCAATCAATCAAAAAAAAGTTACATATTTTGTAGATCAAAATGGCCCCCAGGGAGCTCAGGAAGGCAGGGATACGATTGTGACTGATTCTCACTGCTGTAGAGCAGAAACCAACACAAAACTGTAGGTCGATCTTCCACCGATGACACCAATTTCATGAAGTCAGTATTCTCCAATACTGACAGACATAAACACAGTTTATATTCTATACCATTTAATAAGAATGGCAAACATTTAGAGAAGAGTTAACACACAGTCACTTCTATCCTACACTGTATTAGAGGTTCCAGGCAAGGCTATTCAGCAAAGAAAATAAATAAAAGGCATGCTGACTGAAAAGGAAGAAATAAAACTTCTGTTTACAGATGACACAATCCTGTACACTGAAAATTCTAGAAAAAAGACATAAAAAGCTATTAATCACGGAATTCCAGCAAGGTTGAAACATTTAACATACAAATACACCATGGATTTATACAAAAATAATTTGTATTTCCATACATTAGCAATGAACAACCTTAAAATAAAATTAAGAAAATAATCTCATTTGTAGCAGCATAAGAAAAAACCTATTTAGGAACACATTTAAGGAAAGAAGTACATGATATTATATATTGAAAACTTATACTAAACACTGTCGTGAGTAATCAGACTTAAACTGAAACACATTACATGTTCGTGAACTGGAAGATTTAACAGTGCTGAGTTAGCAACGCTTCTCAGCTTTGTACCTATTCTACTTGGGGTTTGCCAACTACATCCAGTCTGCTGTTATGCCCACCGAATGAAGACTTAACTTCTAACGCGGTACTATCACTTCCGCATTCCCAGTTATATCTTTTTATAGTCTTCCATTTTCCTGTTAAAATTTTCCAACTGTTCATCCATTCCAACTGTTCAACATCTGGCCCATCACTGACTCAGTTTCTCTAAGCTCTTCTCCTAACCATGGGTCACACTTTTTTATTTCTTTCCATGTCTCATAATTTGTTATTTCACAACAAATAATTGTGAGTAAAAAACCCCAGAACTTTACAAAGATCAATGAAACCAAGAGTTGTTTCTTTGAAAAAACTGACAGAAGGGGAGGAGAGACTCGCCAAGATGGCAAAGCAGAAAGACTGTGAGCTTACCTCCTCTCACAAGCACACCAAAATCACAGGCACCCATGAAAAAGACCAGGACCTACCAGAAGAAAATCTACAACTAAAGACATAAAGAGGGAACTACAACCAGACAGGCAGGAGGGGGCAAAATAACCAGGTCCCTCACCACAGAGATGGCAACCCACAAACTGGAGGATAATTACATTGCAGAGGTTCTCCCAGGAGTTAGCGTGCCGAGCTCCACATCAGGCTCCACAGCCCTGGGGTCAGGCAGCAAGAAGACAGCCCCCAGAGAGTCTGGCTTTGAAGGTCGGTGGGGCTTGGCCTTGGGAGTCCCTAAGGACTGAGGGAAACGGAGAAGGCTCTTGAAAGGAGCACACAAAACCTGCCGTGTTCCGCAACTCGGGGCCAAAGCAGTCATTGGACAGGAGCCAGGGCCAGACCTGCCTGCTGGTCTCAGGGAGTCTCTTGGAGAGGTGGGGGAAGCGGGGCTGTGGCTCACCTTGGGGACAAAGACACTGGCAGAGGCCATTCTTGGGAGCTCCTCCTACTGGGCGAACACGGGCTCTGGCAGGCCCCGTTGAGGGACCTGGCCCGTCCAACAGCCTGTAGGGACCAGTGCTGGGACACCTCAGGCAAAGTAGCTAACTGGACAGGGACACAGCCCACCTGTCAGCAGACAGGCCGCCTAAAACTCCCTGAGACCACAGTCGCCTCTAGACGTAGCCCTGCCCGTCACAGGGACAGGACCCAGCTTCACCCACCCACAGGCGGGCACCAGCCAAACTGTCCAGCAGTCCTGCTCCAGGCTCTAGACAAGCCTCACCTACCTGGGGGGCAGACACGAGATGCAAGAGAGCCGTAGTCTGCAGAGCCGGCCTGCCCGCAGCAGGCCAGACCCTACCCTGGGACCGGCTGGCCCTGACCCTTCCTACTAGCAGGCCAGCACAGCCTCAGAATGCCCGTGACCCCATATCTGTGTCAGGAAACACCTCCCACACCACCCCCCAACACATTAGTTATCAGACACCAGCTCTGTGATCCCTGGGCACTCCGGTCAGACCCCAGGGCCTGACTCAGACCATAAGTAGTCCAGCGTTAAACCAAAACCTGGTTTCACCCACCAGTAGTACACGGACAACAGCCCCAGAGTTTTCTGGACCCTGACTGCACCCACCCACCAGTGAACAGGCACTAGCCCGGGCCTCCTGGGGACCGCAGTCAGCTGCCTGGCGACTGGGCCCCAACAGCCTCTTCATAAGGCACGGGCGGGTAACCAACTAGAGGAGAGGCCAATCAAGCCTACCAGACCACCCACACAGTCAGCCTGCCACAACGAAGGACCCACACAGCCCTCACAGGGGAAACCTCGAGAGCATACAGGCCGGGGACAACACAGGACATCTTGTACAGAACAGTTTCTCCAAGGTCAAGATATGTATTAACCCACCAGACACGTGAAAATATAAATACCAACTTAGGCAAAATGAGGTAACAGAGAAGGAACATGATACAACCCCAGAAGAACTTAGTGAAGTGGAAACAGGCAATCCACCCAAAAAAGAGTTCAGGGTAATGACTGTAAAGATAATCAAAGAACTCAGGAGAATAATGGATGCACAGAACAAGAAGTTAAAAATATTTAGCAAAGAGAAAAAATATATTTAAAAAGACAGAGATGAAGAATACAATACCTGAAATGAAAAATATACTAGAAGGAAAACCACAATTCTAAAAGACACATGTACCCCAATGTTTATTGCAGCAATATTTACAATAGCCAGGACATGGAAGCAACCTAGATGTACATTTACAAATGAATGGATAAAGAAGATGTGATACATATATACAGTAGAATATTACTCAGCCATAAAAAGGAATGAATTTGAGTTGGATTTAGTGAGGTGGATGAACCTAGAGCCTCTTATACAGAGTGCAGTAAGTCAGAAAAACATACATCGCATATTAACACACATATGTGGAATCTACTAGGTTGGTGCAAAAGTAATTTCAGTTTTGCATTGTTGAACTTTGCCATTAGATATTTGAATACATTTCTATATAAACGTGGTTATGTTATACATCATTTTAATGCATAATTCTTGCTTTATGCTTTTTGCTAATGAATTATTACTTATTGTTTATTTTATATGTATTTTAGACAACCTACAGTAATGACCTTAGACAAATAGCAAATTGGAGCAATTTTCTTATTCGAGTTCAAAATGGGTTATAAAGCAGCAGAGACAACTTGCAATATCAACAATGCACCCAGACCAGGAACTGCTAATGAACATACAGTGCAGTGGTGGTTCAAGAAGTTTTGCAAAGGAGACGAGAATCCTGAAAATGAGAAGCGTGGTGGCTGGCCATTAGAAGTTGACAATGATCAACTGAGAGGAGCATCAAAGCTGATCCTCTTACAACCGCACAGGAAGTTGCCCAAGAACTCAACATCGACCATTCTACAATCATTTGGCCTTTGAAGCAAAACGGAAAGGTGACAAACCTTAATAAGTGGATGCCTCATAAGCTGACCACAGATCAAAATAAAACCATTCTTTAAAGTGTCCCCTTTTCTTATTCTATGCAACAACAATGAATCATTTCTTGATCTGATTGTGACGTGTGATGAAAAGTGCCTTTTAGATGACAACCAGCTCAGTGGCTGGACCAAGAATAAGCTCCAAAGCACTTCCCAAAGCCAAACCTGCATCAAAAAATGGGGGTCATGGTCTCTGTTTGGTGGTCTGATGCCCGTCTGATCCACTACAGCTTTCTGAATCCCAGTGAAACCGTTACATCTGAGAAGCATGCTCAGCAAACAGTGAGAGGCAGGAAAAACTGCAATGCCTGCTGTTGGCACTGGGCAACAGAATGGAACCCATTCTTCTCCACAACAATGCCTGACCACGTCACATAATGAACATGTCGCAAGTTCAATGAATTGAACAAAGTTCAAAGTTTTGCCTCATCTGCCATATTCATCTGACCTCTTGCCAACTTACTACTTCGTCAAGCATCTCAACAACTTTTTGCAGGGAAAATGCTTCCACAACCAGGAGGATGCAGAAAATGCTTTCCAAGAGTTCATCGTATCTGGAAGCACAGATTTTTTTTTTATGCTACAGGAATAAACAAACATTTCTCATTTGCAAAAATATGTTGATTGTCATGGTTCCTATTTTGACTAATAAAGATGTGTTTGAGCCTAGTTATGACGATTTAACATTCAGGATCTGAAAGCATAATTACTTTTGCACCAACCGAAAAACCGTACTGATGAACCTAGTAGAGAATGGACATGTGGCACAGTGGGGGAGGTGAGGGTGGGACGAGCTGAGAAAGCAGCCTTGACATACATACATTATCATGTGTAAGAGTTAGTAGGAAGTTGCTCTGTAACACAGGGAGCCCAACCCGGCACTCTATGTGACCTAGAGGGGTAGGATTGGGGGAGGGGGCGTGGCGAGGTGGAGGCTCAAAAGGAAGAGGATATATACATAATCATATATCATAGATATATCATAGAGAGTCACATCATATGGCAGAAACCAACACACTGGAAAGCAATTTTCTACCAATTAATTTTTTTTTAATTTTTAAAAAGAAAAATATATTAGAAGGAATCAACAGTAGATTAAAACATACAGAAAAATGGATCAGCAAGCTGGAAGACAGAGTAGTGGAAATCATGACCACTGAACAGAAAAATTTTTTTAAATGAGGACAGTCTAAGGGACCTCTGGGACAATATCAAGAACACTAATATTCACATTACAGGGGTCCCAAAAGAAGAGAAATTGAAAAAAAAAAAAAAGCGGGGGGGTTGAACATATCTGAAGAAATAACAGCTGAAAACTTCTGCAAACTGGGAAAAGAAACACTTATCCAAGTTCAGGAAAGGCAGAGAGTTCCATATAGGATAAACCCAAAGAAGAACACACCAAGACACACTGTAATTAAAATGACAAAAAATAAAGATAAAGAGAGAATCTTAAAAGCAGCAAGGGTAAAGCAGGGGCACTCCCATAAGGTTATCACCTGATTTTTCAGCAGAAACTCTGCCAGCCAGATGAGTGATATATTTTAAATGACGAAATTGAAGAACCTACAATCAAGAATATCCAGCAAGGCTCTCCTTCAGATTTGATAGAAAGATCAAAAGTTTTATCAACAAGCAGAAGTTAAAAGAGTTCAGCACCACCAAATCAGCTTTATATTAAATACTAAGGAACTACTCTAGGTGAAAAAAGAAAGGCCCCAATTGGAAACATGAAAATTACAAAATGAAAAAGATCATCAGTAAAGACACACATACAGTAAAGGCAGGGAATCAACCACGCACAGAGAGAAGGAAGGCTAAAAACAAAACCAGTAACATCTACATCAAAGCCCCTTAAGCAGTTAAGGGATACACAAAGCAGTTAAATTAAAGGTATGATATAAAAAAAAACAGTAATCATGAGGGGTTTTAAAAATGCATTTGAAATTAAGAGATCAGCAACTTAATCACATATATTAAGATTGCTATTAAAAAACCTCACAATAACCACAAATCAAAAAACCTAATACATACACACACACACACACACACACACACACACACGCACAAAGAAAAAGGGACCTCTGGTGGTCCAGTGGTTAAGAATCCGTCTTGCAATGCAGGGGACACAAGTCTGATCCCTGGTCAGGGAACTAAGATCACACGTGCTTGCAGAGCAACTAAGCCCTCATGGCACCACTACTGAGCCTGTGCGTTTCGGAGCTCGTGTGCCCCACACAGAGAGCCTGAACGCCACAACTACTGAGCCTGCGCGCCACAACCAGAGAGTCCATGCACTGCAACAGGAGACTCCACGTGATGCAAAGATCCCGAATGCCACAACTAAGACCCCGTGCAGCCAAATAAATAAATATTTTTTTAAAGAAAAAATCCGAACATAACACTAGTCATCAAGTAACAAGAACAAAAGAAAAAGATAAAACCACCCCCAAACAATGAACAAAATGGCAGTAAGAACATATGCATCAATAATTACCTTAACTGCAATAGACTGTATGTTCCAATCAAAGGACACAGAGGGGCTGAATGGATACAAAACAAAACCCTTATTTATGCTGCCTACAAGAGACTCACTTCAGATCTCACTTCAGACACACAAAGACTGAAACTGAGGGGACAGAAAAGGTATTCCATGCAAACAGAAATCAAAACAAAGCTGGAATAGCAATACTTATATGGGGCAAAACAAATTTCCTCAAAATAGACACTGTTACAAAGACAAAGAAGGATACTTTATAACGATCAAGGAATCAATCCAAGAACAAAACAGTGGCTCAGCTGGTAAAGAATCTGCCTGCAATGCAGGAGACCTGGCTTTGATCCTTGGGTTGGGAAGATCCCCTGGAGAAGGGAAAGGCTACCCCCTCCAGTATTCTGGCCTGGAGAATTCCATGGACTGTATAGTCCATGGGGTCACAAAGAGTCCGACACGACTGAGAAATTTTTACATCAAACTTCATAAATATATATGTTCCCAACATAGGAGCACCTTTATACATAAGGCAAATATTAGCAGACATAAAAAAAAGAAATCAACAGTAACATAATAATAGTAGGGAACTTTAACACCCCACATATATCAATGATCATCCAGAGAGAAAATCAATAAGGGAACACTGGCCTTAAATGACATATTAGATGTGACAGACTTAACTGATATATACAGAGCATTCCACCCAAAAGGAGCAGAATACACAGTCTTTCAAGCGCACATGGAACATTCTCCAGGAGAGACCACATGTTAAGGCCATAAAACAAGCATCAGTAAATTTAAGAAAACTGATAATATCAAGTATCTTTTCCAACCACAATGCTATGAGACTAGAAATCAACTACAAGGAATAAAAACACACCCACACATGGGGGTTAAACAACATGCTACAAAACAACCGATGGATCATTAAAGAAAACAAAGGGAAAATCAAGAATATCTAGAGACAAATAAAAATCAAAACACAAAGATCCAAAACCTATGGGATGCAGCAAAAGCAGTGAGGGAAATTTAAAGCAACGCAAGTTTACCTCAGGAAACAAGAAAAATCTCAAGCAACCTAACCTTACACCTACAGGAACTAAAAAATAAAGAATAAACAAAACACAAAGTTAGTAGAAGGAAAGAAATCATGAAGATCACAGTGGAAATAAATGAAACAGACTTTAAAAAATCAGAAAAGATCAACATAACTAAAATCTGGTTCTTTGCAAATGTAAACAAAATTGATAAACCTTTAGCCAAATTCATCAAAAAAAAATCAATAAATCAGAAATGAAAAAGAAGTTACAAATGATACCACAGAAATACAAAAGATCATAAGAGGCTAATACAACTATATCTCAATAAAATGAAAAACCTGGAAGAAATGGTCAAATTCTTATAAATGTACAATCTCCCAAGACTGAACAGGAAGAAACAGAAAATATGAATAGACAAGTTACCAGTACTGAAACTGAGTCAGTAATTCAGAAATTATCAACAAGCGCAAGTCCAGACCAGGGACTCCAGTGGTCCCGTGGTTAGGTCTGTGCTTTCACTGCCAAGGCCTGTTAGAGAGCTAAGTTCCCACAAGCCACACGCTGCAGCGGGGGCTACGGAGCCCAGGACTAGGCGGCGTTACAGGTGAGTTTTACAAAGCGTTTAGGGAAAAGTTTACTAACGCCTATCCTTAAACAATTCTCACACACTCACACACACAACATGCAGAGGAAAGAACAATTACAAACTCATTCTATGAGGCACTCATCACCCTGATACTAGAACCAAAGATACTAAAAAAGAAACTCACAGGCCAATATCACTGATGAACATAAATGCAAGAATCTTCAACACAACATCAGCAAACTGATCCCAACAATACAGTAAAAGAATCATAAACCATAATCAAGAGAGACTTATCCCAGGGATGTAAGGATTTTTCAATATCTGAAAAATCAATGTAATACACATTAACAAGCTGAAGAATAAAAACCATATGATTATTGCAATAATCACAGGAAAAGCTTTTGACAAAATTCAACATTAATTTGTGATCAAAATTCCCCAGAAAGTGGGCATGGAGGGAACATACATCAACATAATAAAGGCCACATAAGACAAATCCACAGTTAACATCATACTCAATGGTGAAAAGCTGAAAACATTTTCTTTAAGATCAGAAACAAAACACAGATGCCCACTCTCAATACTTTTATTCAACAGAGTATTGGAAGTCCTAACCACAGCAATCAGACAAGAAAAAGAAATATATCCAAAATGGTAAGGAAGAAATAAAATTGTCACTGTCTGATTACATGATACTATATGTAGAAAATCTGAAAGATGCCACCAGAAAACAACTAAAGCTTATCAATGAATCTTGTAAATCTGCAGAATGCTAACAAGATATAGAAATTTGTTGCATGTCTATGCACTAACAACAAACTATAAAAGAAGTTAAGGAAACAATCACCTTTACCATCTCATAAAAAAAAATTAGGTAACTACGAATAAACCTAAGGAGGTAAAAGAGCCGTACTTGGAAAGTCTATGCTGCTAAGTTGCTTCAGTCGTGTCTGACTCTGTGCGACCCCATAGACGGCAGCCCACCAGGCTCCCCCGTTCCTGGGATTCTCCAGGCAAGAACACTGGAGTGGGTTGCCATTTCCTTCTCCAATGCATAAAAGTGAAAAGTGAAAGTGAAGTTGCTCAGTCGTGTCCGACCCTCAGCGACCCCATGGACTGCAGCCCACCAGGCTCCTCCGTCCATGGGATTTTCCAGGCAAGAGTACTGGAGTGGGGTGCCACTGCCTTCTCTGTGCAAAGTCTATAAAAGACTATAAAACTATAAGATGAAACTGAAGACAATAAAAAGAGATGAAAAAATATATCGTGTTTTATATAGGAAGAATTAGTACTGGTAGAGTGACCATACTATACAAGACGATCTACAGATTGAATGCAATCCCTATCAAAATATATCAGGGGATTTTTTATAGAACTGCAACAAATAATCTCAGAACTTGTACGGAAACATAAACACACAAATAGCCAAAACTATCTTGGGAAAGAACAGAACTGGAGGATTCAAGCTCCCTGACTTCTGACTATACTGCAAAGCTATCAAAACAGTATAGCATTGGCAGAAAAACATTCACACAGATCAATGGAACAGAAAACAAATCCAGAAATAAACCCACACACTATGGGTCAATCTATGACAAAGGAAGAATATACATGGGAAAAAAGGTAGTGTCTTTAATAAATGGTGCTGAGAAAATTGAACAGCCACCTGCAAGAGAATGAAAGTGGAGCCCTGTCCTACACCATACACAAAAATTAACCTAGAATGGATGATAAGCTTCGAATGTAAGACTTGAAAAAAACTCCTAGAAAAAAATAAAACTCCTAGGGAAAAAAAAAAGGCTGTAAGCTCCTTGACATAAGTTATGGAGATGATTTTGGACTTGACACCAAAAGATAAGGCCACGAAAGCAAAAAATACATCAGACTACGTCAAACTAAAATGCTTCTGTGCAGCAAAGAAAACCACCAACAAAAACTACAATCTATGAATGATTCTGCTAAACATACACAATAAGAAGTTAATATTCAACAAGAAATCTAATGAAAAAATGGGCAGAGGAGCTATACAGATGTCTTTCCAAAGATATGGCCAACAAGTACATGAAAAGGCCCTCAACATCATTAATCATCAGGGAAATATTGATACAAATCAAAATATTGATACCACCTCATACCTATCAAAATGGATATTATTAAAGAGACAACAAGTAACAAGCAGTGAGAACCCTCACGCACAGCTGGTGGGAATCTACACTGATGCAGTCTCTGTGGAAAACGGTATGGAGTTTCCTCAAAAAATTAAAAACAGGGCTACTCTATGATCCAAGAATTCCAATTTTAGGGATTTTTCTGAAGAAAACAAAAACAATAATTTGAAGAGATAGGGGCTCCTATGTTCACCGAAGCATTATGTACAAGTCAAGATATGTAAATAGGTTGCCTATTGATAAATGAATAGATAAGGGAAATATAATAGATATATACAATGGAATATGATTCAGCCATTTAAAAAAAGGAAATTTTGACACCTGCAACAACACGGAAGTATTTTGAGGGCACTATGCCAACTGAAACGTCACACAGTGAAAGACAAATACATTAAAAGATAAATGATCTGACTTATATGTGTAATCTTTCAAAAAAAATAAACTCATAGATAACAGATTTATGATTCCATAGATGGGGAATGGGAGGGTGGACAAAACAGCCAAAGACAATCAAAAGGCATTTCTAGTTACAAAATGAATAAATCCTGGGCATGTAACATACAGAATGGTAACTATAGTTAACAATACTGTTTGGCGTATCTGAAAGTGCTAGGAGAGTAGATCTTAAAAATTTTCATCACAAGGCAAAAATTCTATAACTATGTATGGTGACAGATGTTAACTAGACCTGTTACGGTGATCATTTTGCAATATATACAAATTTCAAATCATTACGTTGTACAACTTTAATATGTTATTATGTCAATTATACCTGAATTTTTTTTAAGTATAGTCATTTACCTCCATAAAGCAAAGTTCCTCCTTCAATTACGTTGCTTACAGTGAAGGTAGCATGCACTGAATCCTTTTAATTTCTAGTTGATCTGGGTCTCAATTGTGTTATAGCGCTAGTTAGATTCAGTTCAAGATCGGCTTTAAATTTTTTTTAGGGTGCAATCAGAAATGCACCTTCAGGAGAAGCTGGGATCTGAGCACTGGTGAACTTCACAGATCTCGTTGAGCTTTACAACCCAGGTGCTAGCTTTCTGAAAACTAAGAGCACCATCTCTGTTTTACACTCTGGCTGTCAGCCGGGAGCTGGCTCTGCTGTGGCACCCTCTGCTGTCCATGCCTTATGGAGATCTTTCTCTGCCTCTGTCTGCCACCTGAAAGCCTGTTGCCTCCCTGATTGAAAGCCTGGATAGCCACAGAGGGACATTTCTCAGCTCCCCTGCCGTGCCCCCTGTCCGTGGTGGCCCTGCCTTACACTTGGGGAAAGCCCCTAGTGCCTCAGAGAGATTTCTGTTGATTCTCCTGCCCTGACCCTGGCCTTCAGCAGGCATCGCCCACCTCAGGAAGGTCCTGCACTCCAGGGCATGTCTACATGCATATACTCAGCGAAGACCCAAGAGAAAGAGAGGTGGGTGCAACGTGCTCTGTGGCTGGGGCTCCTCGGGATTCCAGCGGTCACTCCAGCCCACAAGCAGTCAGTAAACGTTGACCGATTGCTCCAAGAGCTGTCTATAGCAGACTCTTCTCCCTCCTGCTGACCCCTCCACAGATCAAAGTATCTATGTGTCTCCTTTTTTCTGGGAAGGGCATGTTACATCCTCAATTTTAATTCACGTAGATTTCTTTGTGACCTCAGCTCTCTAGACGGTTTTTAGAGAACTGCAATCTTCTAGCTTCTCAACCTTTCCCCATCATTAGGGTAGAAACAGCAATGTCTAGTTTTTGCAACTTTCAACATCCTAACAGTAGAAGTCTTTATTATCTGTTCTGATAGAAGAAAGACTTGGAGCAGATAAATGACTTACCCAAGGTTTAGAACTGGAAAAAAAAAAAAAGGAAAACTACAATGTAAACTTGTATCTCCTGACTCCAGGTCAAGGGTTCTTTGTACTGGAGAATCAGTAGTAAAGGCTATTTAACTCTGTGGCAGGCAATTGACTTCTCAGCATTTCTAGTTTGTAAAATGAAAGGATTGTACTAAAAAAACTCAAAAGTCTCTTCCAAATCTAATACTTCAAGATTCAATTCAGTTTGCGTTTTAAAAATATCCCACTGTTTCTGAAAACGTAACTCTGTGTCTCTAGATATCTTTCACTTTAGATGTTTAATAAGGATCACGAATTTATCAAGCCCACAACCAACTCCTTTCTTCATCCCTTGCTAAATTTACTCCTCCCATAGTCTTCATCTCAGCAAATGACAACGTGTTACTATTGCTCAGACTCCAATCGCTGAACCATTCTTCACTTGCTTTTCTATTGCACAGCCAACCCCATGGATGACTGAACCAAACAACGCCTTCTCTGGTTTCCTTTGTTCTTGTCCTTTCTCCCCTCACTCCTACCTCGCGTATAGTTTCCACACAGCAGACAGAACGGTCCTTTTATGAAATGCAAAGCCATGCTCTGCCATTCTTCTTAAACTCCGTCAATCACCTCCTCTCCCCTCAAATGGAAGGCAAATTCCCTTAAATGGCTTGTTCGTCTTATGCAATCTGGTCTCCCTGACTAACGTGGCCTCCCCTCTTGCCAAGCTCATCTTATTCCACTCCAGGTTTCCTCGCTGTTCCTCCAATACACCAGGCAGTGCCTCGGGACCTTTGCATATATGTATTCCTTCCTGAAAGGGTCTTTCTCCTAGGCATTCACATGCCCCATCCTCTGCTCAGAGACACCTTCCCTTCCACCAACAGAAAGAGTAAGTTCCGGGACTCCGCTGGTGGTCCAGTGGCTAGGACTCCCAGTTCCTAATGCAGGGGGCCCAGGTGTGATCTCTGGTCAGGGAACTAGATCTCACATGCTACAAATAAGGGTGAGCTTGTCCCACCTAAAGATCCTGCATGCTGCAACGAAGACCCAGCACGGCCAAATAGTATTTTTTTTAAAAAAAGCAAGTCCTCCCTCCTCTTATCCACTCATCCATCCTCAAAACTTCCTCTTATTCAGCTTTTTCTCCAAAGCCCTTCTCACCACCTTATCTATATGCTTATTATCTGTCCTCCCACCACTAGAATGTAACTCCACGAGGCCAGAGCCTTTCCTGTTTCATTTACGGTTGTGCACCCACTGCCTAGAACAGACTGGCACATACTGAGATACACAAATATTTGCTGGACAGAAAATCATGGGACAGAAAATTTAATGGAAAGACACGATTACAGGGGCAGCACTGAGAACTGGAAAAGCCGCACGCCAGGTACCAGGCACAATCTTCAGTTTGGGAAGAAGCCATGGTGCAATGCTTAAAATGCCATACTTTAAAGACAGATTGTTTGAGTTCAAATCCTGGCTGTCACTCACCAACTATGTGACCTTGGGCAAACTGTCTAAACAATTGGGCCTATTAAGTGAGTACAATGATGTCAATCTCACAGGGATGTTAGAAGGGTTAAGTGAGATAAATGTGAAGTGATCAGCCTAAAAATGAACACAGTGGAAGGGCTCTATGAAAGGGAGTTATTGTTACGATTACTAAAAATTATGTACCCACTTAGTGCAGCCATAAAGGAGACCAGTTTTGTCCAGAGTAGGAAAATTAATAAGAGAGAAACTTGTTGTCATGATCTATTAACAAAGATCTCATTATATAAGCTCTCTTAACTACACCATGTGATGGCAAAGAGACCAAAACTGTTGGTAAAATAGAATATACTTTATTCTGCTTCTCAACACCTCTGAGAAGTCTTAACCACAGGCAAATACAGAAAGAGCAACACTGGGAGAACTCCAAATGAAATCAATTAAAATGGGACAATTCTATGATACAATGCTGTTTTATATTTCCAAAAAATAAATCTGCCTTACAAGCTCAAGTGGAAAGCAGTTAACAAAAACCTGATGACAACAGGTAATCCAACATATATTTTGATCCATACAAATTAAAGTTTAAAGCTTTTTGATGTCTTTTTGTAACAATTTTAGAATATACAACTAAAATAAATGAAAACTATGCTAGGAAAGATTGAAGGCAGGAGAAGGGGATGACAGAGGATGAGATGGTTGGATGACATCACCAACTCGATGGACATGAGTCTGAGCAGGCTCCGGGAATTGGTGATAGACAGGGAAGCCTAGCGTGCTGCAGTCCACGGGGCTGCAGAGAGTTGGACATGACTGCGCGACTGAACTGAATGGATTATTAGGAAAAAACCTCAGAAAATAAAATTTTACTTTTAAAAATAGTCTCATCCTTCAAGTCTAATGGCTTTATGTTAAAAGCTCGTCTTGTAACAATGTTTTCTTAGGTCAGTTTCCCAAGGCAATAGCAATAAAAACACAAATGAGACCTAGTCAAACTCAACAAGTGTTTGCACAGCAAAGAAACCATAAGCAAAATGAAAAGACGACCTATGGAACAAAAGAAAATATTTGCAAATGCTGCAACCAACAAGGGCTTAATCACCCAAACACACAAACAGCTGATACAGCTCAACAACAAAAACACAAACAACCCAACTCAAAACTGGGCAGAAGACCTTAACAGACATTTCTCAAAAAAAGACATATAAATGGCCAATAGACACATGAGAAGATGCTCAATATTGTTAATTATAAATGCAAACCAAAAAATACAACAGGGTATCAACTCACACAGGTCAGAATGGCCATCATCAAAAAATCTACAAATAACAAATGCTGGAGAAGGTGTGGAGAAAAGGAAACCCTCCTACACTGTTGGAGAAAATGCAAGTTGATGCAGCCACTGTGGAAAACAATATGGATTTCTCCTCAGAAAACTAAAAAGAGAATTACCATATCATCCAAAAATCCCACTTCCTGGGCATATACCCGGATAAAACTGTAATTCAAAAGATATTTGCACTGCTATGTTCATAGCAGCATTATTTATGGTAGCCAAGACCCAGAAACACCCTCAATATCCATTTACAGGTCAATGGATAAAGAAGGCGTGGTACATATATACAATGGACTACTACTCAGTCATAGCAAAGAATGAAATAATGCCCTTTCAGCAACGTGGATGGAAGAGAACAAACTTGTGGATGCCACCGGGAGGGGGCTGAGGGAGGGTTGGGGTGGGAGGCTGGGGTCAGCAGATGTATGCTTATATGTATGTGTGTGAATAACTGAGTCACACTGCAGAGACTGGCACAACACTGTCAATCAACTACACTTCAAT
>NW_011494615.1:7527310-7532313 GCF_000754665.1 Bison bison bison
CAAAACTGTAGCCTACCAGGCTTCTCTGTCCATGGGATTCTCCAGGCAAGAATACTGGAGTGGGTTACCATTTCCTTCTCCAGGGGATCTTCCCGACCCAGGGATCAAACCCGGGTCTCCTGCACTGGAGGCAGACGCTTTAACCTCTGAGCCACCAGTGAAGCCCATATGTAGAACGGATAAACAACAGGTCCTACAGTATAGCACAGGCAACTATATCCAGTCTCCTGGGATCAACCATAATGAAAAAGAATATTTAAAAAAGAATGTATGTGTGTGTATAAAACAGTGAATCACACTGCTGTACAGCAGAGACTGGCACAACATTGTCAATCAACTATACTTCAATTAAAATTAAAAAAAAAAAAAAGCCAGCCTTTGTGATTCACAGAAAGCAGGTGCCAATTCCTGAACACAAACTGAAATGACAGGAGAAACTTTAAATGCTATTACAGCCATGAGTATGAACCCTAATCCAATGATCTGTCGTCATTGATTCCTCTTCATTTCATCTGTGTGAAAGAGAAGAAAAGGCAGAGCACAGAAGCCTAGGCGTGCCTACTCTGCTCAACAGTGTGCAGCCAAGTGCCAAGAACAAAAGACAAATACTCATAAGCAGGCAAAACATTAAAATCCAAGTAAGGGAGAAAACTCATCTCCTAACAGAAAAATAGCTTATATTTGGAGGGAACATATAACAAGACACCATACACTATAGCATAATCCAACGTTTACATAAGCCGGCTCTGAGACAAGATGCCTGGTTTTGAAATCTGACTGGGTGAGTTACTTTACCTCTCTGTGCCTCATTTCCTCATCTCTAAAATGTGGAAACGGTATTTTCCGCGTAAGGTTGTTGTGATGGTTACTCAAGACACATGGGGTGCTTATAAAAATGTCTCACGCATAAAATGTACACAATAAATGTCAGCTGTCATTTATCATTTAAAGGCAATAGAAACAAGTGGCTTAACTGAATTCTTTTTTTTTTTCTCCTGCATGGCATGTGGATCTTAGGGCTTTCCTGGTGACTTAGCAGTAAAGAATCCACCTGCCAATGCCAGAGAAATGGGCTCAATCCCTGTGTCGGAAAGATCGTCCGGAGAAGGAAATGGCAACCCACTCCAGTATTCCTGCCTGGAGAATCCCAAGGATAGAGGGGCATGGTGGGCTACAGTCCATGGGATCAAAACTGAGCAACTAAACAACTTCTTAGTTCCTCGACCAGAGATCAAACCCACATCTCCTGCATTGGAAGCCATGGAGTCTTAATCACCAGACTGCCAGGGGACGCCCTGAAGAAAAATTCACGTGCAACGCCATAAATATCCAATGCTAAAGCTGTATGTTTAGATTCAAGCATTTAAGGAAGGGTAATGTTAATATCTGGAGTACATTTGGGGGATTATAGAAGCAGCCTCCTTATCCTCCCTCTACACTAAACCACTCACTCCCCTTTACCCTGGAGCCTAGGCATCAGGTTACCACTCACTTAAATTCCTCCCATGAATTAAATTCTCAATGCTTAAAGATAAAAACCAAAGCATTTCTAAGTTTGGCAAAGCAACCAGTAGTACACAAGTACAGTAAGATGCTTTTAGAGTACATAAAACTCTAAAATTTACAACCGTGAATCAAGGTGGACTGTTGATTCACAACAGTGAATCAGGATGGAACAGGTGGACCAAAAAGAAAAGGAAAATGGACAACTGGAGGAATATAAGCCCTCAGAGAGAAAGCTGTGAAACTGTTAACTCCTTAATGTTCTTTCCCCTTGCCAGAATTGTAAGAGCTTTTCTCACAGATTACATGTAAAAAGTAAGACGCTGCAACATTTACAACACTTAGCTTTTCATAAATTCATTTCCTGAAATTCTTCTGGCTCCATTAATTTTCACTTAAAGCAACTCAGAATTTAAAAGAAGCATGCAGGGACTAAAGAAGGCATTGCTGTTATTTGTGGGTGATGGGGTATTTTTTTTCCTACTATCAACAGGTCACACAGCTGGCAGTTGTTCTTCTGGGGTCAATGAGATACAGATCATCCACGTTCTCTTAGTAGCTTAGTTACTAAGACAGGACAGAGCCAGCCAAGATTCCAAAGGGCAGCGTCTCTCTCCAGAAGCCCTACCGGCACTTGGGGAGCACCGGCCACTCTCAGTTTAGTAGCTCTTCCACTAACCCCTGCAGGTAAGCAGCAAATCTAGGTAACACTACTAACAGTTACAAAAACTGTTTCTCAGAACTAAGCGTTTTCCTCTCACCCACCCCCACCCTCTCGCAAATACACCAAAGGTGTGTCTCCAAGCAGACAATCCAGCTCTGCTCTTCTTTTACACCTTTTGGAGGCTTCTGGAGAATTCACCCCTCCGACTGACAATTCCCTAAATCTTGCCTATTCAAGCCAATACCTGAGCCGAGTCTTCGGGTTATAAACGAGCTTAATGGGGTCCAGGTGGGATGCCCACTCAGTCTCAAGTTATTGAAAAAAGGTAATAATTTAAAGGGTTTACTACGCACTAATTAGGAATTAAATCCCCGAGTGCGGGTGCTGCACTCAGAAAAAAACACCACCTTAATGCCCCATTTTTAAAAAGGAGTGAGGAATCCCCAAAATTACAAATTCAAATTTTCACATGCTATAGAAACCTGTCAGAATGATGAATTTCAAAGAAATACCTATTTGTACATAATTGCATAGAAATGGGACAGGAAGCACGCAGACTGAAACATAGTGTTAATATGACTATACATGGTAGATGATATTCATACATATCCTTTTTTTCCCCCTAACCACACCCTCTCTGAGTGGCTTATCAGGCTCACTAGGGCGAAACAGCATTACGCTGTCCGGCGGCCGGCCGGGTCTGGGTCCCCGCAGTGACCCCGGCCCTCTCGGCGCCGCTCCAGGGCAGCGGGCGGGCGTTCCGCCTGCCCCAGGGTTCCCCCTCCCGGGGGCCCGCCCAGCCCTGCCCTGCCCGGCAGCCCCGCAGGCCTCGGCCCGGCCTTTCGGCGACCCCGGCGCCACCCGCCCAGACCAGCAGGCGGCCGCGCGGAGGCACAGCTCGGGCGGGGAAGGGCCTGGTGGCCGGGCTGCGAGGGCCCCAAACTCACCATGGCCGAAGAGCCGCGAGCGCGCCCACAGCCCAGAGTCACAAGGCGCCGGCAACGCCCGTTGTCCTGGTGACGACAGCTGGGCGCCCCGCCCCGTCCCCTAGGTGGGCTCGGAGGCGGCCATTGGCTGCCGGTGAGCACGTGACGATAAGGGGCGGGGCCTTTGGACCGCCCCTTCGTGCCCCCACGCCTCGGTCTTGGGCGGGGGCCTCATTGCCTTTGCTCCTTTGCATATGGTACCTCAACACCCTAATCACCTTGATATCCCTCATCTTACAGATAAACCAGCCTCAGTCTGCTGGGAAAGACGTTTATAAATTTATCCTATTTAAGTAACACATTATTATTGGAGACACTTTAAACAATAACGAATTAAGAAGAATAAAACCATGCCAAATCCCAATACCTGGTGTAACCACTGTTTTTTCTAGTCTATCTGCTTCCAAGCCTATGTGCATTCCAACAAAATATATATTATTATATATATTAATATACGCTGTATTCTTGGAAATGGAAGCAAGCCCCATGCACTTTTTATAATCTACTTTTTTCAATAAAAAATTATCCTTGCATGCTGTTTCATGTCATAACATTTATGGTACATTAATTTACTAAATCATTCTGCAACTTGTTGGATGCTTTTAATATGGTTGAAGGGAACTTTACTAGGCCATTAAGTCTATGAGGAGACATACTCTACAGTTGATTTGACATCTTCCCTTGAATGTCTAATAGACATCCCACACTTAATACAGTCCCAGTAAGACTTTTGATCCAAGTTTCTCACTTTCCCTATACAAATGGACAACTACAGTCATCAACAATCAAAACCAAAAAGCCCTATGAAGGAGAAGAGAATCTGTAGAGATGGAAAGTAGATAACTAGTTGTTTACAGCTGGGGGAGGAGTGCTGGAGGTAAGAGATAATAACTGAAGGGTACCAGATTTATTTTTGTACCATTATATCTACTATTGTGGGCAAGAATCACTTAGAAGAAATGGAGTAGGCATCATAGTCAGAGAAAGAATCCAAAACACAGTTCTTGGATACATTCTCAAAAACAATAGAATGATTTGTTTGTTTATAAGGTAAACCATTTAATATCACAGTAATCCAAGTCTTTGCCCCAACCAGTAATGCTGAAGAAGCTGAAGTTGAACGGTTCTATGCAGACCTACAAGACCTTCTAGAACTAACACCCAAAAAAGATGTCCTTTTCATTATAGGGGATTGGAATGCAAAAGTAGGAAATCAAGAAATACCTGGGGTAACAGGCAATTTGGCCTTCAAATACAGAATGAAGTAGGGCAAAGGCTAATAGAGTTTTGCCAAGAGAACGCACTGGTCATAGGAAACACCCTTTTCCAATAACACAAGAGAAGACTCACACATGTACATCACCAGACGGTCAATACAGAAATCAGATTGATGATATTCTTTGCAGCCAAAGATGGAGAAGTTCTATACAGTCAGCAAAAACAAGACTGGGAGCTGACTGTGGCTCAGATCATGAACTTCTTATTGTCAAATTCAGACTGAAACTGAAGAAAGTAGGGAAAACCATTAGACCATTCAGGTATGACCTAAATCAAATCCCTTATGATTATACAGTGGAAGTGAGAAATAGATTCAAGGGATTCAGTTCAGTTCAGTTCAGTCACTCAGTCGTGTCTGACTCTTTTCGACCCCATGAATCGCAGCACGCCAGGCCTCCCTGTCCATCACCAACTCCCAGAGTTCACTCAGACTCATGTCTATCGAGTCAGTGACACCATCCAGCCATCTCATCCTCTGCCGTCCCCTTCTCCTCCTGCCCCCAATCCCTCCCAGCATCAGAGTCTTTTCCAATGAGTCAACTCTTTACATGAGGTGGCCAAAGTACTGCCAT
>NW_011494615.1:7532413-7534353 GCF_000754665.1 Bison bison bison
AGACAGCCTTCAGAATGGACTGGTTGGATCTCCTTGCAGTCCAAGGGACTCTCAAGAGTCTTCTCCAACACCACAGTTCAAACGCATCAATTCTTCGGCGCTCAGCCTTCTTCACAGTCCAACTCTCACATCCATACATGACCACAGGAAAAACCATGCCTTGACTAGACGAACCTTTGTTGGCAAAGTAATGTCTCTGCTTTTGAAGATGCTATCTAGGTTGGTCATAACTTTCCTTCCAAGGAGTAAGCGTCTTTTAATTTCATGGCTGCAGTCACCATCTGCAGTGATTTTGGAGCCCCCCAAAATTAAGTCTGACACTGTTTCCACTGTTTCCCCATCTATTTCCCATGAAGTGATGGGACCGGATGCCATGATCTTTGTTTTCTGAATGTTGAACTTTAAGCCAACTGGATTAGATCTGATAAACAGAGTGCCTGAAGAACTATGGATGGAGGTTCGTGACATTGTACAGGAAGCAGGGATCAAGACCATCCCCAAGAAAAATAAATACAAAAAGGCAAAATGGTTGTCTAAGGAGGCCTTACAAATAGCTATGAAAAGAAGAAAGGTGAAAGGCAAAGGAGAAAAGGAAAGATATATCCATTTGAATGCAGAGTTCCTAAGAATAGCAAGAAGAGATAAGAAAGCCTTCCTCGGTGATTGATGCAAAGAAATAAAGGAAAACAACAGAATGGGAAAGACTAGAGATCTCTTCAAGGAAATTAGAGATACCAAGGCAACATTTCATGCAAAGATGGGCACAGTAAAGGACAGAAATGGTATGGACCTAACAGAAGCAGAAGATATTAAGAAGAGGTGGCAAGAATAGACAGAAGAACTATACAAAACAGATCTTCATGACCCAGATAATCACGATGGTGTGATCATTCGCCTAGAGCCAGACATCCTGGAATGTGAAGTCAAGTGGGCCTTAGGAAGCATCACTATGAACAAAGCTAGTGAAGGTGATGGAATTCTAGTTGAGCTATTTCAAATCCTAAAAGATGATGCTGTGAAACTGTTACACTCAATATGCCAGCGAATTTGGAAAACTCAGCAGTGGCCACAGGACAGGAAAAGGTCAGTTGTCATTCCAATCCCAAAGAAAGTCAGTGTAAAAGAATGCTCAAACTACCGCACAATTGCACTCATCTCACATGCTAGTAAAGTAACGCTCAAAATTCTCCAAGCCAGGTTTCATCAGTGTGTGAACCGTGAACTTCCAGATGTTCAAGCTGGATTTAGAAAAGGCAGAAGAACCAGAGATCAAGTTGCCAACATCCGTTGGATCATTGAAAAAGTAAGAGAGCTCCAGAAATACATCTACTTCTGCTTTATTGACTATGCCAAAGCCTTTGTGTGGATCACAACAAACTGCGGAAAATTCTTCAAGAGATGGGAATACCAGACCACCTGACCTGCCTCTTAAGAAATCTGTATGCAGGTCAAGAAGCAACAGTTAGAACTGGACATGGAACAACAGACTGGTTCCAAATAGGAAAAGGAGTACGTCAAGGATGTATACTGTCACCCTGCTTATTTCACTTATATGCAGAGTACATCATGAGAAATGCTGGACTGGATGAAGCACAAGCTGGAATCAAGATTGCAGGGAGAAATATCAATAATTTCAGATATGCAGATGACACCACCCTTATGGCAGAAAACGAAGAATAACTAAAGAGCCTCTTGATGAAAGTGAAAGAGGAGAGTGAAAAAATTGACTTAAAACTCAGCATTCAGAAAACTAAGATCATGGCATCTGGTCCCATCACTTTATGGCAAATAGATGGGGAAACAGTGAAAACAATGACAGACTTCATTTTTGGGGGGCTCCAAAATCACTGCAGATGGTGACTGCAGCCATGAAATTAAAAGACACTTGCTCCTTGGAAGAAAAGTTATAACCAACCTAGACAGCATATTCGGAGAAGGCA
>NW_011494615.1:7534453-7536932 GCF_000754665.1 Bison bison bison
GTCAGACACGACTGAACAACTTCACTTTCACTTTTTACTTTCATGCATTGGAGAAGGAAATGGCAACCCACTCCAGTGTTCTTGCCTGGAGAATCCCAGGGACGGGGGAGCTTGGTGGGCTGCCGTCTATGGGGTCACATAGAGTTGGATACGACTGAAGCAGAGATGAAGAAGCATGAAAAGAGAGATGCTTTTCATCTTCATGAAAAGACCCTGATGCTGGGAAAGATTGAGAACAAGAGGAGAAAGGGATGACAGAGGATGAGATGGTGGGATGGCATCACTGATTCAGTGGCCATGAGTTTGCGCAAACTCAGGGAGACAGTGAAGGACAGGGAAGCCTGGTGCGCTACAGTTCATGGGGTCTCAAAGAGTTTGATGTGATTAGCTACTGAACAACAATTGACAACTTAAAATTGGACATATTTACGGTGTACAGTGTTATGATTTGATATGTGTATACACTGTGAAATAACTACCACAATTCAGTTGATTAACATATCCATTACCTCATATAATTACCACTATTTTCCCTTTCTTCCTTACTTTCTTTCTTCCTCTCTTTCTGTCTTGTGGTGAGAACTCTTAAGATCTACTTTCTAAGAAAACGTCAATACACAATACAACATTGTTAGCTATATTCTCATTGTCATACATTAGATATCCAGAACTTATTCATCTTGTGTAACTGAAACTTTGCACCCTTTGTCCAGCATCTCCCCATTTCTCTCTACCTGCAATCCCGGATAACCACCATTCCACTCTCTCACTCTGTGTGTATGACTATCTTAGAATACACTTACAAGTGAGATCATGCGGCAGTTGTCTTTCTGTGTCTGGTTTCTTTCAATTAGCATAATATCCTCGAGGCACATCCATGTTGTCACAAATGGTAAGATTTCCTTCTTTTTGAACACTGAATAATAGTCCATTGTATAGTATATAGATTTCCCTTCTAAACGTTTATATGAATGTATTCACACAATAATTGAGCTTTTGTTTTAATAGCTGGGTTCTTTTAGCACAACATTTTCAAGATTCATCCACGTTGTAGCATCTAGCAGTATTTCATTCCTTTTTATAGTCAAATAATAGTCCTTGAAACGATATATATCACACAGTTTTGCTAATCCATTTGTCCGCTGATAGACACTTCAGTTCTTTCCATCTTTTGGCTATTGTGAATAATGCTGCTATGAATATCTATGAACATGTTTTTATACAGACACATGTCTTTATGTCTATTGGGTGTCTATCTAGGAGTAAAATTTCTGGGTCAAATTGTAACTGTGTTTCAGCATTTGACAAACTGCCAGACTATTTTCCAAAGAGGCTGCACCAGTCTATATTCCCAATAGTAGTGTGTAAGGATACCAATTAACTTCACTGGCCTGTCACGTGTTGAAGACAAAAGTAGTAATAATTAAGGTAGTTTAAGACAATTAAAGAAATAAGCCACAGATTGGGATAATGTATTTGCAAAACACATATTTGATAAAGAACTTGTATCCAAAATACAAAGAACTTTTAAAGCTCAACAATAAGGAAACAAACAACTCAATTTAAAAATGATCAAAAGATCGGAACAGACACTTCAACAAAAATGATATAGAGATGGCAAATAGCATATGAAAAGATAATTAAGGCCAAGGTGGCCAAGATGGCAGAGTAGGAAGATCCTAAGCTTACCTCCTCCCATGGGCAAACCATCACGATCACAACTATTCACACAGTAACTATAAGAACAAACTAAAGACTAGCAAGAAACATTTTCACAACAGAAGGACCCACGATGAGATGGATAAGAGGGGCAGAGATGCAGCATAGTCAAGACCCATATCCTCGGGTAAGTGACCCACAAATGGGAGGGTAATTAAACTGCAGAGGTTCTCCCCAAGGAGCCAGGGGTCCTAGCCTCAGACTGGGCTCACCAGCCTGGGGTCCTCCACCAAGAAGACAAGCTCCCAGAACATCTGGCTTTGAAGGCCAATGGAGCTTGCAGAAGAGAGCCGGAGGACTGTAAGGAATAAAGACTCTGCTACTAAAGGGCACAAATAAAATCTCACACATTCCAAATCTCAACCAAGAGGCAGTAATTTGAAAGGAGCCTGGGTCAGATCCTGAAATTGAAGACAATTTAAGGAAATCAGTCCTGAATATTCATTGGAAGGACTGATGCTGAAGCTGAACCTCCAACACTTTGGCCACCTGATGCAAAGAGCTGACTCATTGGAAAAGACCCTGATGCTGGGAAAGATTGAAGGCAGGAGGAGAAGGGGACAACAGAGGATGAGATGGTTGGATGGCATCACCAACTTGATGGACATGGGTTTGGGTAGACTCCAGCAGTTGGTGATGGACAGGGAGGCCTGGCATGCTGTGGTTCATGGGACCTTTGTCAACAAAGGTCCATCTAGTCAAGGCTATGGTTTTTCCAGTGGTCATGTATGGATGTGAGAGTTGGACTATAAAGAAAGCT
>NW_011494615.1:7537032-7560357 GCF_000754665.1 Bison bison bison
ACATGGGTTTGGGTAGACTCTGGCAGTTGGTGATGGACGGGGAGGCCTGGCATGCTGCAGTTCATGGGGTCACAAAGAGTCAGACACGACTGAGCAACTGAACTGAACTGAACTGAATAGAGGGCCCAGAGATGAACCCACACTTATATGGGCAATTAATAACTTGCCGTAAAACAAAGGAGTCAAAAATATACAATGTGCCTAGGTGTAACTTTCTTTGTATTTACCCCGCGTGGCTTTGTATGTCTTCAAGTATCTGTGGCTTGGTATCTTTTATCAGTTCAGAAAGACTTTCAGCCATAATCTCTTAGGATATTCTTCTGCCCCATCCTTCCTCTTCTTTCCTTCTTGCACTTAAGGTATCATATGAGTGATCTTCACACAGAATTTTCTAAACCTATTACTTCTTTATTTTATATTTTTCCTTTTGTCTCTTTATGCTTCCTTCTAAATATTTTCTTCCAAAATATCTTTCAGTCCACTAAATCTCTCTATCAGTGTTTAGTTTGCTGTTAAAAATATTCATTGAGCTTTTTTTTTTTTTTCGGTTGCACTAGTTCTTTGTTGCTGCATGCAGGCTTTCTCTAGTGATAAGTGGAGCCATTCTACACTGCAGTGCACAGGCTTCTCACTGGGGTGTATTCTCCTGTTGCAGAGCACAGGCTTCTCACTGGGCTGTATTGTCCTGTTGCAGAGCACAGGCTTCTCACTGGGCTGTATTGTCCTGTTGCAGAGCACAGGCTTCTCACTGGGGTGTATTCTCCTGTTGCAGAGCCCAGGCTTCTCACTGGGGTGTATTCTGTTGCAGAGCACAGGCTTCTCACTGTGGTGTATTCTCCTGTTGCAGAGCACAGGCTTCTCATTGGGCTGTATTCTCCTGTTGCAGAGCACAGGCTTCTCACTGGGCTGTATTCTGTTGCAGAGCACAGGCTTCTCACTGGGATGTATTCTCCTGTTGCAGAGCACAGGCTTCTCACTGGGGTGTGTTCTCCTGTTGCAGAGCACAGGCTCCTCACTGGGATGTATTCTCCTGTTGCAGAGCACAGGCTTCTCACTGGGGTGTGTTCTTCTGTTGCAGAGCACAGGCTCCAGGCGTGTGGGCCTCAGCAGTTGCAGAACACAGGCTCCGTAGTTGCTAGAGCACGGACTCAGAAGTTGAGCATGCAACTCAGAAGTTGTTCCGTGGTATGTGGAACCCTCTTGGACCAGGGATCGAACCTATGTCCCCTGCATTGGTAGGTAGACTCCCATTTACTGCACCACCAGGGAAGACCCTCATTGAGCTTTTAATTTCAATTTTAATTTTTAGTTGCAGACTTCACATTTTTTAATTTTTATAGTTTCTAGTACTCTGACATATTTCTCACATTTTATCTCTCTGAATATAATGAATAGATATTTTAAACTATGAATCTGATAGCTCCAATATCTGGTTTCTCTATGCTTCTCTTCTTACCATCTGTTGTTTCTGCTGGTTTTCATTATTATTTCCTTTTCATCCCTCATGTGCCTGTTTTGTTTTAATTATAGATCAGATATCTACTTGCAAAATTGTTTGTAGACTAATTTGTTCCCAAGAATGATATACTCTTCCTCTAGAGAACATATTTTTATTTCTGGTAGGCACATACACACCCAAGTAACATGAGTTAACTTTAAACCAAATTCATGACTGAAGGCCAGACACTGTAAAACTTAGAGGAAAACATAGAACACTCTTTGACATAAATCGCAGCAAGATGTTCTTTGACCCACCTCCTACAGCAATGAAAATAAAAACAAAAAGAAACAACTGGTACCTAATTAAAAGCTTTTGCACAGCAAAGGAAACCATAAACAAGATGAAAAGACAACACTCAGAATGGAGAAAACATTTGCAAATGAAGCAACTGGGAAGGGATTACTCTCCAAAATATACAAACAGCTCCTGCAGCTCGATATCAAAATAACAAACAACCCAATCAAAAAAAATGGGAAGCCTTAAATAGACATTTCTCCAAAGACATACAGATGGCCAATAGACACAGGAAAAGATGCTCAACACACTAATTATTACTGAAATGTAAATCCAAGCTACAACGAGGTATCACATTACACCAGTCAGACTGGCCATCATCAAAAAATTTACAAACAATAAATGCTGGAGAGGGTATGGAGAAAAGGGAACCCAATTACACTGTTGGTGAGAATGTAAGTTGACACAGTCACTATGGACAATAGTATGGAGAGTCCTTAAAAAACTAAAAATAGAACTACTATATGAACCAGCAAACCTATTTCTGGGCATGTACCCAGAGAAAACAATAATTCAGAGATAAATGCACCCCAGTGTTCACTGCAGCACGACTTACACTAACCAAGACATGGAAACGACCTAAATGCCCATTAACCGAGGAATGAATAGAGAAGAACTCATGTATAGATATACAATTGAATATTACTCAACCATTAAAAGGAACAAAACTGTACCATCTGCAGAGATGTGAACTGACCTATAGACTGCCGTACAGAGTGAAGTAAGTCAGAAAGAGAAAAACAAATATCATATATTGATGCATATCAGTTTAGTTGTCACTCAGTTGTGTCTGACTATTTGCAACCCCATGGACTGCAGCACGCCAGGCCTCCCTGTCCATCACCAACTTGCCGAGCTTGCTCAAATTTATGTCCATCAAGTCGGTGATGCCACCCAACCATGTCATCCTCTGTCGTCCCCTTCTCCTCCTGCCTTCAATCTTTCCCAGCATCAGGGTCTTTTCAAATGAGTCAGTTATTTGCATCAGGTGGCCAAAGGATTGGAACTTCAGCTTCAGCTTCAGCATCAGTCCTTCTGATGAATATTCAGAACTGATTTCCTTTACGATTGACTGGTTTGATCTTACAGTCCAAAGGACTCTCAAGAGTCTTCTCCAATACCACAGTTCAAAAGTATCAGTTCTTCAGTGCTCAGCTTTCCTTATACTCCAACTCTCACATCCATCCATGACTACTGGAAAAACCATAGCTTCGACTAGACGGACATTTGTTGGCAAAGTAATGTCTCTGCATTTTAATATGCTGTCTATGTTGGTCATTGCTTTTCTTCCAAGGAGCAAGCATCTTTTAATTTCATGGCTACAGTCACCATCTGCAGTGATTTTGGAGCCCAAGAAAATAAAGTTTCTCACTGTTTCCATTGTTTCCCCATCTATTTGCCATGAAGTGATGGGACCAGATGCCATGATCTTGTTTTTTGAATGTTGAGTTTTAAGCCAACTTTTTCACTCTCCTCTTTCACTTTCATCACCAGACTCTTTAGTTCCTCTTCACTTTCTGCCATAAGGGTGGTGTCATCTCCATATCTGAGGTTATTGATATTTCTCCCTGCAACCTTGATTCCAGCTTGTGCTTCATCCAGCCCAGCATTTCTCATGATGTACTCGCATATAAGTTAAATAAGTAGAGTGACAATATACAGCCTTGACGTACTCTTTTCCCAATTTGGAACCAGTCTGTTGTTCCATGTCCAGTTCTAACTGTTGCTTCTTGACTTGCATACAGATTTCTCAGGAAGCAGGTAAAATGGTCTGGTATTCCCATTTCTTTAAGAATTTTCTACAGTTTGTTGTGATCCACACAGTCAAAGGCTTTGGCATAGTCAATAAAGCAGAAGTAGATGTTTTTCTGAAACTCTCTTGCTTTTTTGATAATCCAATAGCTGTCGGCAATTTGAGCTCTGGTTCCTCTGCCTTTTCTAAAACCAGCTTGACCATCTGGAAGTTCTTGGTTCATGTATTGTTGGAGCCTGGCTTCGAGAATTTTGACCATTACTTTGCTAGTGTGTGAGACGAATGCAATTGTGCTGTAGTTTGAACAGCTTTGGCATTGCCTTTCTTTGGGATTAGAATGAAAACTGACCTTTTCCAGTCCTGTGGCCACTGCTGAGTTTTCCAAATTTGCTGACATACTGAGTGCAGCACTTTCACAGCATCATCTTTTAGGATTTGAAATAGCTCAACTGGAATTCCATCACCTCCACTAGCTTTGTTCATAGTGATGCTGCCTAAGTCCCACTCGACTTCGCATTCCAGGATGTCTGGCTCTAAGTGAGTGATCACACCGTTGTGGTTGTCTGGGTCACTAATATCTTTTTTGTATAGTTCTTCTGTGTATTCTTGCCACCTCTAAGAATTAATTTTAAAAGTTCACTGGAGAAATGACTATTTAGGTCTTCTGCTCATTTTTTGATTGGATGTTTGTTTTGATGCTGTTAAGCATCATGAGCTATTTATGAATTTTGGAAACTAATCCCTTGTTAGTTATATCATTTGCAAATATTTTCTCCTAATTTGTAGGTTGTCTTTTTGTTTTGTTTATCGTTTCCTTTGCTGTGCAAAAGCTTTTGAGTCTAAGTAGGTCCCATTTGTTTATTTTTGTTTTTATTTCAATTATTCTGGGAGGTGGACTGGAAAAGATATTACTGTGATTTATGTCAGAGAGTGTTCTGCCTATGTTCAACCAACGATTGCTGTGTTCAACCCAATCAACAAATGGAAAGAAGACCTAAATGGACATTTCTCTAAAGAAGACAGACAGACGGCCATAAGGCACATGAAAATTTGCTCAACAGTGCTAATTATCAGAGAAACGTAAATCAAAACTTCAATGAGGTATCACCTCACACCAATCAGAATGACTATCATAAAAAAAAAATCCACAAACAATAAATGCTGGAGAGGGTGTGAAGAGAAGGTAACCCTCCTACACTGTTGGTAGGAATGTAACTTGGTACGCTGATTATAGAGAACAGTATGGAGGTCCCTCAAAAAACTAAAAACAAAGCTACCATATGACCCTGCAATCGCATCCCTGGGCATATATCCAGAGAAAACATGATCTGAAAGGATACATGCACCCCAATGTTCACGGCAGCACTGTTTACAGTAAGCAAGACATGGAGGCAACCTAATGTCCACCAAGAGAGGAATGGATAAAGAAGATGTGGTAAATATATACAACGTAATATTACTTAGTCATTAAAAAGAATGAAATACTTCCATCTGCAGCAACCTGGATGGACCTAGAGACTGTCATACTGAGTGAACTAAGTTAGAGAAGGAGAAATATGGTCTGACATCCTTTTTATATGGAATCTAAAAAAAATTATACAAATGAATTTACTTAACAAAACGGAAAGAGACTCAGACTTAGAGAATGAACTTTTATGGCTGACGGGGGGAAGAGATAGGGAGTTTGGGACACGGGCACACCGCTGTAGTCAAAAGGGGTCACCAACAAGGACCTACTATATAGCACATGGAGCTCTGCTCAATGTTATGTGGCAGCGGAGATGGGAGGATAGTTTGGGGGAGATGGATACATGTGTCTGTATGCTGAGTCCCTTCACTGTTCACCTGAAACTGTCACAACATTGTTAATCGGCTATGCTGCTGCTAAGTCGCTTCAGTCGTGTCCGACTCTGTGCGACCCCATAGACAGCAGCCCACCAGGCTCTGCCGTTCCTGGGATTCTCCAGGCAAGAACACTGGCGTGGGTTGCCATTTCCTTCTCCAATGCATGAAAGTGAAAAGTGAAAGGGAAGTCGCTCAGTCGTGTCCAACCCTCAGCGACCCCATGGACTGCAGCCTACCAGGCTCCTCTGTCCATGGGATTTGCCAGGCAAGAGTACTGAGTGGGGTGCCATTGCCTTATACCCCGATACAAAATAAAAGTTTAAGAGAAAAATTCATGACTGAGATTATTCAAACCTGAGTTGCAATCTCCACCCCAGCCTTTTTTTGTATAACTTTATCACTAATGTGGAGCATTGAGGTCCCAACACAAAGCAAAGAAACACCCCTTCTTGGTTACACTGTAGTATTTTCCATTTCCTTAGCCTGACAGGGCTATCAAAACAACCATTCAGTTTCTCATCCTTTCAGCAGTCCCCTCTAGAATGAGTAAATAATCCCCCAGAAGGAAAGAAGTTTTAATCCCTAAAATAACTTTGAGCACCTGCTCTTCCATAGACCCTGGTCTAACAATTATTCACTATCTTATTAGATGAGCAATGCTTTTATCAAAATGTGCAAAGGTTTCTAAATGTCCCTTACCCTCAGAAATAAATTTATCTATTTCACATTACCAGAAGTGAAAATTTCTTTAAGCCTTTTCTACTCAGTAGATAGAGATTTAGATATTCCCTGGTATCTCAGAAGGTAAAGAATCTGCCTGCAATGCAAGAGACCTGGGTTCAATCCCTGGGTTGGGAAGAAGGGCATGGATCTCCAGGATCCCCTGGAGAAGGGCATGGCAACCCATTCCAGTATTCTTGCCTGGAGAATCCCCATGGACAGAGAAGCCTGGTGGGCTACAGTCCATGGGGTCTCAAAGAGTCAGACACAGTGGAGCGACTAAGCACAGCACAGCATGTAGACAGTATAGACATAAATAGAGAGAACTAGATAGCTGTAATATAGATATACAGATATAGATATAATATATTGATAGAATTGTTGAGTGTGTTTTCATCTTTCACAAGAGTACCATCATAATGTATATTCAGTAAATTTCTTTGTTTTCTCCACAGACTTCTATTTTAGAACATATAGATCTTCCTCATTCTCTTTCAATAGTACCCACTGAACTCTTAACAGTAGACATCGCTAGAAGGTCAAGGGTTTGTCTTTGATAGAATCAGCAGTCAAAGGGTACTCTGGCTTTTATATAACATTCTTTAGATAAGTCAATGAATTCATTTTGACTTGTGAAATTTAAAATTTGATAAAGTATTAGAGTTATACTGGTGAAAAGCACATTTTGGAATAAAAACAGAAGACCTTTGGGTAAGAGAGTGTCATTCTGCCAGACAACTTCTCTGGCATTTACAGATTATTTTCTACACAGTGTGTTTGTAGCAGCTTTTCCTCTGCAGTATTTCAAAAGATCCTATTCCTCCATTTTTTCCCCCCAATACTTTGGTCAACATCACCATCTAACCAATCCATATGTTGCCCTCTGTTCATGTAACAGAATCCTTTCCCCTGCACACTGAGTTATTTTTTTCATCTTTTCCCCTTTTGCTTCTGTAGGCACACATTGTACATTTTTGGTGAGCCTGGAGAAGCTGAAGTGAAGAATTGTTTATT
Organism: Bison bison bison; assembly: GCF_000754665.1. NCBI lineage: Eukaryota > Metazoa > Chordata > Mammalia > Artiodactyla > Bovidae > Bison > Bison bison. The sequence continues at coordinate 7,544,160 of NW_011494615.1, forward strand.
TTTTCATGTGAATGAAGATAAAATTCCGTAAAAACCATGTTCAAATAGCTACAGAGCAAACCTTTTATATGCTCATTTACTCTTACACAGACTACTTGGCAGGGCCCTCTTAAAAGTCAGTAGACAGGAAAATATGCTGTCTTAAAATATAATGTAACAAAAAACAGTGGGCTTTTAATTATTCTCCCAAGGCTATTCCTACCTTTTAAAAATAAATTAAAGCAAGCGTGACCACCTTTTAAAGGCTGGAACGCAAAGTTAATAGGCACTAAGACAGCCGATGGCATGCCTAGCAACCCAAGAGGCATGTATGCAAGTCTTCCCTGGACAGGGATGCTCTTCTGCTCTTCATTCAATGTCTGGCGGGTCCCCCCAGCTCGTGGCCTCTGCAGCAACTTCCATGTGTGCCAGCTTCCCTCTCTTGATCACACCCAGCAGCATCCCTAGATTTCAGCTGTCAACCTCCTCCAACTTGCATGTTCCTCTCAACTTCTTGTTTCCCCATCACTTGCTTGCTGAATGAATAAATGAGAGCAAAGCAATTTGCCCTTGTTCACAGTACTACCAAGTAGTAGAATGCACTTGTTTCTCTCTTCAGCACCCTGCTACCCACTTAGCAGGGAATAGAGGAGGAACACCAAACGTAACTTTCCCCCACTACCTACCTGGGTCCAAGTCAATTCTAGTTAATTGCCTGGAAAATTGTCATGTGTACATTCCTACTGTTATTTGAACATGACTTAACCTAATTATTGATGATTTGCTAACTCCTCAGTAAGTGGTTTTAGCTTCTAGTACATAATACTAATAAGAGAAAATATTTGGCCACAGCTTGATACATACAGACAGCAAACGGAGGCTCAAATGAATAAAATATATATCTTTGAAGTATGTGAATTGGCAGGTGATACATGGATTGTGATCAAAACACAAGTTTGTTTTCACCTTCCACTGTTCCTTTGAACATTATTTCACGAGGATAATTGTCCCTGCCCCCAAATTCCCAGTGAGTCCATGGATTTTTTTCTCACTTCAAGGTTAACAGTCCCACTACCACTTAAATTTGAAGATACAGTTTTGTTTCAGAAATTGGCACTAGACACTTAGCAATAGAAATGCACAACTTTGTTTGACATTAGGTCTTCTTCCTCCCCCTGTGTGGGCTCCTGGGTCCTTTGTGGCGCGTCACTATTTGGGGACCCCTTACAGCTCTTTTTGGGGACCCCTTACAGCTCTTTTTGGGGACCCCTACAGCTCTTGGGCAGCTTACATAAACCTCTGTCCTCTTCCTGAGGGGGTCTCTTTCTTTTCCAGATAGTCTTGTGTGGCAGGACCAAGACACCCCCATCCAACTCTCTTTCCAGCAGAATACGCAGTTTAGCCCCATGCGCTGACAAATGTGGGGAGTGTAGGGGTAGGGATTCTGGTCTGGCCAGCAGGAGGCACTCTAAACACAGAAAACCACCATGCATGAGGAAAGGGCCGTTGGATCAGAGAATGATGGAAGTCTCCTTAGAAGCCACCTCTTCATTCCTTGGCTCTGCTGAACCGGAAATGGAGTGCAAAGGAATGATTAACCCAATAGGTTGATAACAGACTAAGAGAAGAAGCCAAGCATCTTGGGCTCTTCTATCACACTACTTCTCAAAGAAAACTTTTCAATGTCTCTGTCTTTGCTGTACTTCAGCAAAAAGCAAAAAGCAACATATGGGCTAAGATAAGAGATATTTAACATGTCACGTTGTGGGGTTGGGTTTCCCTGTCTTCTCACCATGTCCCATGTACATGATGACCATTCTTCTGGAAATGAAGGTTTGAACGCATGGCTTGACAAGAACAGATACACCAGTGGGTACAACAGGACAGTCTATGTTAATACATGAACTATCTGAGGGAGACCTAGGAAGAACAGTCCCTAATAGCAGACTGAGAGCTCCACAGGGAATTCAGCAGACATGGTCAGTTTGCCCTGCTTTCCCAGAGCAAAAGGCCAGAGCTCAGTGGTTACTCTGTGACCTTTAAAGAAGTGAGAATCTTACTGTTGGACATGATCGAAGCCTGAGAACACTTATCTTCCTGCTGTTATAAATTAGTCTTGCTCAATTCACTTACTCAATTCCATGCCGAGCTGGATGAAGCACAAGCTGGAATCAAGATTGCCAGGAGAGATATCAATAACCCCAGATATGGAGATGACCACACTTATGGCAGAAAGCGAAGAGGAACTAAAGAGCCTCGTGATGCAAGTGAAAGAGAAGAGTGAAAAAGTTGGCTTAAAACTCAACATTCAAAAAACTAAGATCATGGTATCTGGTCCCATCACTTCATGGCAAATAGATGGGGAAACAGTGGAAACAGTGACAGACGTTATTTTCTTGGGCTCCAAAATCACTGTAGATGGTGACTGCAGCCATGAAATTAAAAGACGTTGCTCCTTGCAAGAAAAACTATAACCAACCTAGACAGCATATTAAAATGCAGAGACATTATTTTGCTGACAAAGGTCTATCTAGTCAAAACTATGGTTTTTCCAGTAGTCATGGATGGGTGTGAGAGTTGGACTATAAAGAAAGCTGAGCACTGAAGAACTGATGCTTTTGAACTGTGGTGTTGGAAAAGACTCTTGAGAGTCCTTTGTACTGTAAGGAGATCAAACCAGTCAATTGTAATAGAAATCAGTTTTGAATATTCATCGGAAGGACTGATGCTGAAGCTCCTTTGGCCACCTGATGCAAAGAACTGACTCATTTGAAAAGACCCTGATGCTGGGAAAGATTGAAGGCAGGAGGAGAAGGGGACGACAGAGGATGAGATGGTTGTATGGCATCACCGACTTGATGGACATGAGTTTGAGTAAGCTCCAGGAGTTGGTGATGGATAGGGAAGCCTTGCGTGCTGTGGTTCATAGGGTCGCAAAGAGTTGGACACCACTGAGCGACTGAACTGAATTCATCTACCCTTTACTGAGCACCTACTCTGTCCCATGTACTGAGTTAGAAAGTGAAAGTGAAGTTGCTCAGTCGTGTCTGACTCTTTGTGATCCCATGGATCATAACCTACCAGGCTCCTCTGTCCATGGAATTTTCCAGGCAAGAGTACTGGAGTGGGTTACCATTTCCTTCTCCAGGGGATTTTCCTGAGCCAGGGATCGAACCTGGGTCTCCCGCAATGCAGGCAGACACTTTACCATCTGAGCCACCTGGGAAACCCACTGAGTTAGAAGCAGATACCTAATACGACACAGAGCGATGCAAGTGGCTAAGGCACCACGGATGTAGAAACAAACTATTATGGATAATCATTCTTTCTGTAGAAAGGTTTTTTATTTACAAACTCCAGTCTCAAAAACCCTGTATGTTAGGTGGCACTTTCATCTCTATTTTATAGGTAAAGAATCTAAAGAGGCCCAGAGATGTAAAGAGATATATTCATTTAGTTGCAAAAGTCAGACTGAAACTCAGATGCCTTTTCATAGGTGTCCCTTTCAGCGGCATTTGCATCTCAATAAGGATCAAAGACTTCAGCGAACAACGCAGAATTCAAATTGGGGATTGCAGGAGATATCGGGGAGCCTGGAGCCCTCCCCAAAATGCCTGGACAGAAGGAAGGTGTAGGTAATACTACCATGAAATCAGCCTTGTCCTGAGGGACCGCACTGCAGTGCCATTCCTTGGCTGCCCTGAACTGCCTTCCTGCCCGGTCCAAAGCCTGTCTTCCTTCAGAACCAGATCTTCAGAATTGCTTTCTGAGTTCTCGTTCCTACTCTTTCTTAGATTAAGTGCAAACACTCTCAGTAAACAAAATAAAATTTCCTGACCACTGGCAGCCTGCTGCTAACTGTTATACCCTGGACGATTTCCTTTTAGTTAATAATTCAATTGCTGAAAACGGGGGTGGGGGGGGGCTTGGTCGGGACTTGGCTCCAGCTGCAAATCAAGTTCAGACCCCAGAGGAACTTGAAAGAACTCCCAGCGCCCACAATGGCTCTTCAGTGTAGCCTGTGTTTACTCAGGACCCAGCCCACAAACTCTGTAGCCCTGAAGGCAGCCTGCATGTAAATGCTACATTGTGCAGTGATTTTTCGTTATGTGGCTTCAGACTGGAGGCAGATGATTTGCAAGACGGCTTTGAATCCATCAAGTCTGAAATCTACGTTGGCTGATGTATATTGCTTTTGAGCCTCATTTATTTATCTTTCTGCTCATTGAAGCTTAATTAAATGCCTACTAGCTATCAGAGACAGAAGAATATAAGTGGACTTGGTCACAGCCCTAAAAAAGAAGACACTAAGAAGAGATTTGCGCAGTCCGTTGGCAAATGCATTGTTTTACTGAAAGCATTACCATGACCCTTGATCTGCTCTCTTCTTGGATGAGTTAACCCCATGGAGCTGCATGTATGATGAATTCATCAAGCAGAGGTTGAGAACCACTATGACCCAGGTACTTCCCAAGGCATCAGAGATAAAACCACAGAAAAGACACGGTGTCTGTCATCAGGGACATGCAGACGAGTAGGAGAGACAGGCCTATAGGACAATCACTCCATTAAAGATGCATCGACTTCCCTGGTGGTCCAGTGGTCAAGACACTGTGCTTCCACTGCAGGGGGCAAAGGTTCAATCCCTGATTAGAGAACCAAGATCCCACACGCCGCAGGGCATAGTCACATAAATAAATTAATTAAATCAAAAAATTTAACCAACTGTACAGCACAGGTAACTCTATCAATGCTCCGTGGTAACCTACATGGGAAGGAAATCCAAGAAACAGGCGATATATGTATATATGTGACTTATTGACTGCCATACGGCAGAAACGAACACAACACGGTCAAGCAACTATACTCCAATTAAAAAATAAAAGCCATGGGCTTCCCTGGTGGTTCAGTGGTAAGGAATTTGCCTGCTACTGCAGGGTCACAGCTTCGATCCCTGGTCCAGGATGATCCCACAGGCCATGGAGCAACTAAGCCCGTGCACCACAACTACTGAGCCTGTGCTCTAAAGCTCGTGAGCCCCAGCTACTGAGCCCACAGACCTAGAGCCTGTGCTCCATAGCAAAAGAAGCCACTGCAGTGAGAAGCCCGGGCACCACAACCAAGAGCAGCCCCACTCGCTGCAACTAGGAAAAGCCTGCACGCAGCAATGAAGACCCAGCAGAGCCAAAAAATTAAAAAATCCGTGATTACTGAGACAATGTTCAGGGTACACTGGGAGCACAAAAGAGAGCACTGTGAGTAGGGAGACTGGACTAGTCCAAAAGAAGACTTCTCAGAGGAGATGATGCTAGTATTGAATCAAAAAAGATGAACATGCATTTGAGCAGGTGGGCTGAGGGAAGCAGAGTGCCCGCAATACCATGGGAAGTACGGACTCGTTCATTTACCAGACATTTGTTGAATATTTATTATGTGCCAGGCACTGGGATAAGGGCTGTGGAGACACTGAGATACAGAGATAGTGAGCTACAGCTCCTACTCTCTGGAAACTTATTCTCCAGAGAAAGGGAATAACCCATAAATAACCTCAGATATGCAGATGACACCACCCTTATGGCAGAAAGTGAAGAGGAACTAAAAAGCCTCTTGATGAAAGTGAAAGTGGAGAGTGAAAAAGTTGGCTTAAAGCTCAACATTTAGAAAACGAAGATCATGGCATCTGGTCCCTTCACTTCATGGCAAATAGATGGGCAAACAGTGGAAACAGTGTCAGACTTTATTTTTCTGGGCTCCAAAATCACTGCAGATGGTGACTGCAGCCATGAAATTAAAAGACGCTTAGTCCTTGGAAGCAAAGTTATGACCAACCTAGATAGCATATTGAAAAGCAGAGACATTACTTTGCCAACAAAGGTCCATCTAGTCAAGGCTATGGTTTTTCCTGTGGTCATGTATGGATGTGAGAGTTGGACTGTGAAGAAGGCTGAGCACCGAAGAATTGATGCTTTTGAACTGTGGTGTTGGAGAAGACTCTTGAGAGTCCCTTGGACTGCAAGGAGATCCAACCAGTCCATTCTGAAGGAGATCAGCCCTGGGATTTCTTTGGAAGGAATGATGCTAAGGCTGAAACTCTAGTACTTTGGCCACCTCATGCGAAGAGTTGACTCATTGGAAAAGACTCTGATGCTGGGAGGGATTGGAGGCAGGAGAAGAAGGGGACGACAGAGGATAAGATGGCTGGATGGCATCACTGACTCGATGGACATGAGTCTGAGTGAACTCCGGGAGTTGGTGATGGACAGGGAGGCCTGTCGTGCTGCAGTTCATGGGGTCGCAAAGAGTCGGACACGACTGAGCAACTGAACTGAACTGAACTAGCATCACGAAACAGTGACCTACATGGTACGGTCACAAGGAACTGGAGAAGTTACTTATGGTTTCTTGTTCACACCTGCACATAGAATGCAGGAAAAGCGTTTAAACTACATACTCAGTGCTCCAAAACAGGAGTCCTCAGTCTCTATTTTCTGGACAGTTTTCATATTAACCTAACTTATAAGGTCCCACACTCCTGACCTGCTGGTGGCATGGTGGGCTCATGCCTAGTAAACTGAGTGGCTGGTGGGTAGAGACCATAAAGAGTGAGCTGCCCCTCACTCCATGTGTCTGAGCACACTTGATTTATATCACTGATCATTCTGTATACTGTGCTTGAAAGGAAGTGGTTGGTTACAAGGCCTCAGAGAACGATCAGGGAAAATGGGATGGGTCACTGCTTATCATTCCTGTTTAATCATGTTTTCAAATGAGAAATACACATGCATCTCGACCACTACTAGATGAAAACATACAGAAGCCAGGAGTGCAAAATTGAGGACTGCCATTGTGGCTTATGTTAATTCTAGTGTTAATAATATTTCTCTAGAAAATGAAAACTCTGGGTCACATATGAAACTGGATGGCACTCTGTGACAACAGGTGTAAAAAGGATATACAAACCAGGACTTTTTGTCATTCAATCTTTCTTTCCCGTCTGCCAGAGCAAAAGCCGGAAAATACTATGGAATTATTGGAAAATATTGCCAGCTTATCTTCAATCTAATCAGGGGCTGATGCCAATTGCATCTGCTCTTGCAGGTATATTGTCATTACTAGAATAAATATGGGCTTTGGCCCCCGTTATGTTATTAACACACTAAATGGTTCATTTTTCATTCCTTCAGCCGCAAAAATAGCAGCACATTTTCACTGTTTATCTCAGCGCTGTATCTTGAGAGAAATTGACAGGCAGGTACTACATCATGAATAAGAAGATACAATGGTTATACAGCAAAGGAAACCATAAACAATACAAAAAGACAGCCTACGGCCTGGGAGAAAACATTTGCAAATGATGCAACACAGCTTGATTTCCAAAATAAACAACAGCTCACATAACTCAACGACAAAAAAAAATCAACAACCCAATCGAAAAATGGGCAGAAGACCTGAAGAGACATTTCTCTGAAGGAGACATACAGATGGCCAACAGGCACATGAAAAGATGCTCGCCATTGCTAGTTATTAGAGAAATGCAGATCAAAACTACAATGAGGTACCCCCTCACCCAGTCAGAATGACCACCATAAAAAAATCTACAAACAACAAATGCTGGAGAGGGTGTAGAGAAAAGGGAACCCTTCTGCACTGGTCGTGGGAACATAAGTTGGTGCAGCCACTATGGAAAAGAGCTTGGAGGCTCCTCATAAAACTAAAATTAGAGTTGGCACATGATGCAGCAATCCCACTCCTGGGCATATACCTGGACAAAACTCTACTTCAAAAAGATACGTGGTGGTCCAGTGGCTAAGACTCTGATCTCTCAGTGCTGGGGCCCTGGGTTTGATCCCTGGTTGGGGAACTAGATCCCACAGGCCACAACTAAGACCCTGTGCAGCCAAATAAGTAAATAAAAATAAACATTTAAAAATATATATATACATGGGATTTTCCTGGTGTCTACTGATTAAAAAGGCAACTGCCAGTGTAGAGGACACGGGTTCAATTTCTTGTCTGGGAAGATCCCACATGCTGCAGAGCAATCAAGCCCATGCAGCACAAATACTGAAGCCTATTGGGCCTAGAACCCATGCTCTGCAAGAGAAGCCACGCACAGTGATGAGAAGCCTACACTCTGCAACAAACAGTAGCCCCTGCTTGCTGCAACCAGAGAAAGCCTGTGTGCAGCAACAAAAACCCAGAGAAGCCAAAACTCAAATAAACTATTTTTTAAAAGGTACCTGCACCCCTGTGTTAAGAGCAGCACTATTCACAATGGCCAAGACATGGAAACCACCTGAAGGTCCATCAACAGAGGAGTGGATAAAGAAGATGTGGTATGCACTCCCCTGGTGGTCCAGTGGTTAAGACTCTGAGCTTCCACCGCTAAGGGCATGGGTTTGATTCCTGGTGGGGGAAGTCTCCCATGCCGTAAAATGTGGCCAAAACAATTTTTAAAAGATGTGGTATACATACCCAATGGAATACTGCTGCTCCTGCTGCTGCTAAGTTGCTTCAGTCGTGGCCGACTCTGTGCGACCCCATAGACGGCAGCCCACCAGGCTCCCCCGTCCTTGGGATTCTCCAGGCAAGAACACTGGAGTGGGTTGTCACTTCCTTCTCCAGTGCATGGAAGTGAACTCCTCAGCCATAAAAAGAATGAAACAATGCCATTTGCAGCAACATGGATGAACCTAGAGATGACCATACTAAGGTAAGTAAGTCAGAAAGAGAAAGACAAATATCATGTAATATCAATTATAGGTGGAATCTAAAATATGACACAAGCGGACTTACCTACAAAACAGAAACCGACACACAGACCTAGAGAAAGGCTGTGTGTAGGAGGAGTGATGGATTGGGAGTTTGGAATTAGCAGATACAAACTGTTATATACAGAGTGGATAAACAACGAAGTCCGACTGTAGAGCACAGGGAACTATATTCAATATCTTGTAATAACCTGTAACAGAAAAGAATCTGAAAAATATATATATACACACACATATAACTGAAGATATAATCACATGTATATATACATGTATAACTGGAGAAGAGAATGGCAAACCAGTATTCTTGCCTCGAGAACCCCATGAACAGTAAGAAAAGGCAAAGAGATATTACAGCAGATGAGCCCCCCAGGTCAGAAGGTGTCCAGTATGCTACTGGGGAACAGCAGAAGGTAATTACTAATAGCTCCAGAAAGAATGGCACAGATGGGCCAAAGCAGAAACGGTGCTCAGTTGTGGGTGTGACTGGTGGTGAAAGTAATGTCCAATGCTGTAAAGAAGAGTATTGCATAGAAACCTGGAATGTCAGGTCCATGAATCAAGATAAACTGGACGTGGTCAAGCAGTAGATGGCAAGAGTGAACATCATCAACATCTTAGGAACTGGTAAACTAAAATGGATGGGAACGGGCGAATTTAATTCAGATGACCATTATACTACTACTGTGGGCAAGAATCTCATGGAAGAAATGGAGTAGCCCTCATAGTCAACAGAAGAATCTGAAATGCAGTACTTAGGTACAACCTGAGAGACAACGGATGATCTCAGTTCGTTTCCAGGAGAAACCATCACAGTAATCCAAGTCTGTGCCCCAACCACCAATGCCGAAGTAACTGAAGTTGACCGGTTCCATAAAAACCTACAAGACCTTCTAGAACTAACACCAAGAAAAAGATGTCCTTTTCATCATAGAAGATTGGAATGCAAAAAGTAGGAAGTCAAGAGATACCCGGAGTAACAGGCAAGTTTGGCCTTAGAGCACAAAATGAAGCAGGGAAAGGCTAACAGTGTTGTCAAGAGAACACACTGGTCACAGCAAACACCCTTTTCCAACAACACAAGAGATGACTCTACACATGAATACCACCAAATGGTCAATACTGAAATCAGACTGATTACATTCTTTGTAGCAGAAGATGGAGAAGCTCTATGCTGTCAGCAAAAACAAGACCTGGAACTGAGCATGGCTCAGATCCTCAGCTCCTCATTGCCAAATTTAGGCTTAAACTGAAGAGAGTAGGGAAAACCACTAGGCTGTTCAGGTATGACCTAAATCAAATCCCTTATGAACTATACAGTGGAGATGACAGATAGATTCAAGGGATTAGATCTGGTGGACAGAGTGTCTGAAAAACTATGGATGGAGGTTCATAGCACTGTACAGGAGGCAGTGACCAAAAGCATACCAAAGAAAAAGAAATGGAAGAAGGCAAAGTCATTGTCTGAGGAGGCTTTACAAATAGCTGAGAAAAGAAGAGAAGCAAAAGGCAAGGAACAAAGGAAAGATATGCCCAACTGAATGCAGAGTTCCAGAGAATAGCAAGGAGAGATAAGAAAGAATTCTTAAATGAACAACACACAAAAATAGAGAAAACCAGTAGAATGGGAAAGACTAGAGATCTCGTCAATAAAACTGGAGATATCAAGGGAACATTTCATGCAAAGATGTGTATGATATTGGACAGAAACAGTAAGGACCTAATAGAAGCAGAAGAAATTAAGACAAGGTGGCAAGAATACACAGATGAACTATACATAAAAGATCTTAATGACTCAGATAATCACAATTTATCACTCACCTAAATCCAGTTACTCACCTAAATCCAGATACCCTGGAGTATGAAGTCAAGTGGGCCTTAGGAAGCACTACTATGAATATAGCTATTGGAGATGATGGAATTTCAGCTGAGCTATTTCAAATCCTAAAAGATGATGCTGTGAAAGCGCTGCACTCAACATGTCAGCATATTTGGAGAACTCAGCAGTGGCCACAGGACTGGAAAACCTCAGTTTTCATTCCAATCGCGAAGAAGGGCAATGCCAAAGAATGTTTAAACTACTGTACAATTGCAGTCATTTCACTTGCTAGCAAGGCTGTGCTCAAAATCCTTCAAGCTAGGCTTCAGCAGTACATGAACTGAGAACTTCCAGATGTTCAAGCTGGGTTTAGAAAAAGCAGAGGAACCAGAGATCAAACTGCCAACATTCATTGCATCATAAAGCCAAGGCGTTCCAGAAAAACATCTATTTCTGCTTCATTGACTATGCAAAAGCCTTTGACTGTGTGGATGACAACAAACTGTGAAAAATTCTTAAAGAGATGGGAATATCAGCCTGGTATTCTTACCTGTCTCCTGAGAAACCTGTATGTGGGTCAAGAAGCAACAGCTAGAACTGAACATGGAACAACGGACTGATTCCAAATTGGGAAAGGAGTACGACAAGGCTATATATTGTCACTTTGTTTATTTAACTTATATGCAGAGTACATCATGCAAAATGCCAGGCTGGATGAATCATAAGCTGGAATCAAGATTGCTGGGAGAAATAACAACCTCAGATATGCAAATGATACCACCCTAATGGCAGAAAGCTAAGAGGAACTAAAGAGCCTTTTGATGAAAGTGAAAGAGGAGAGTGAAAGAACTGGCTTAAAACTCAACATTCAAAAAACTAAGATAGTGGCATCTGGTCTCATCACTTTATGGCCAATAGAAGGGCAAAAAGTGGAAGCAGTGACAGATTTTATTTTCTTGGGCTCCAAAATCACTTAGGTGACTGCAGCCATGAATTTCCTTGGAAGGAAAGCTATGACAAACCTAGGCAGTGTCTTAAAAAGCAGAGACATCACTTTGCTGACAAAGGTCCATATAGTCAAAGCTATGATTTTTTCCAGTAGTCATGTACGGATGTGAGAGCTGGACCTTAAAGAAGGCTGAGCACCAAAGAATTGATGGTTTCAAATTGTGATGCTGCAGAAGACTCTTGAGAGTCCCTTAGACACCAAGGAGATCACACCAGTCAATCCTAAAGGAAATTAACCCTAAGTATTCATTGGAAGGGTTGATGCTAAAGCTGAAGCTCCAATACTTTGGTCACCTGATGCAAAGAGCCAACTCATTAGAAAAGACCCTGATGCTAGGAAAGATTGAAGGCAAAAGAGGAGAGCTGCAGAAGATGAGATAGTTAGACAGCATCACCAACTCAGTGGTTTTGAGCAAACTCCAGAAGGATAGTGAAGGACCGGGCAGCCTGCTGTGCTGCAGTCCATGGGGTCACAAAAAGTCAGACACAGCCTAGCACTGAACAACAATATAACTGAATCTCTTTACTGTACACTTGAAAGTAACACAACATTGTAAATTAACCAGACATCTTTTTGTTTTTTTCCCCCCTTTTTGGCCTGGACTGGTTGACCACTGGAGTATGAGACTTCAGCTGGTCTCATGAATGAGGCATTTTGAATTAGACGCAGAGTTCCACTGTTCAGTGGAAATGGTGTGTACAAGAGTAGGCCTGGAAGGAACAAATAACTTACTTGAGCAGGTGGCTCAGGCTCCCAGGGCTCTCGCTTCTGATGCTTTGCTATCTCTACCTCAACCCACATCTACGGGCTCACAAGGGGAAGATCTGGGCTTGCTCTACCCTTGAGTGTCCATGGTGTGGCACTAGTCTTCTCTAGTCTGGTGCAGAAATAAAACAGTAGTAACACAAAAGGACACGTATTGTATGATTCCAGTTACATGAGGCTCCTAGAACAGTCAAATTCACAGATACGGAAGGTAGGACAGCGGTGGCCAGGAGGGAGCGGAGGAACAGGATTTATTGTTAAATGGGTTCAAAGCTTCAGCTGGGGGCAATGAAAGAGTTCTGGAGATGAACAGGAGTGATGGCCACACAGCAATGAGAAGGTATTTAATGCCACAGAATTGTACGCTAAAAATGATTGAAGTGGTAAGTTCATATTATGCTATGTATATTTATATTCATGTTATGTGTATTTCACCACAATGAAAAACACAGTAGCAAAAGAAAATTCTCCCAACGTGTGGGACTTTAGTTTACATGAAAGGAGAGATGGCCTTATCCATGGATCTGCACTGGTTTATGCATAATGCCTAAAACAGCTAGTCAGAAAACTGAAAAGGTCAGCGCTGAAAAACTGGTAATAAGATGTCAGTACGGACCTGTTGAAACGAACAGCCTGGAACTGTGTACATAGCCTATGGCCCCCGGAGACATTCAGTGGAGAGGGTGCCCCTGACAGTCCTGCGGGCACCTTGGAGCACTGAACTTGTTCTCTGGTTGTCAGTTACCTCTGTCTCCAGCCACACCTATGTTTGTGTAACACAACCATGCACGTCGGGGCCACAGTGGCAGAGACGGAACCCAGGCAAGAGCGCAATAACACAAGCTTCTCTTCTTCCTTAGATTTGACCTGGTTTCCATCACTGCTCAGTGTCCAACATGCCAACAGGCAGAGGCTACAGTGAGTCCCCACAGCATCGATTCCCTCGCTGGCCCCTCGTTGGTTATGTGGGAGAAAAGCTTATACTGGATCCCTTTTCTCACAGCGGTTATAGTTATCAATATTCGTCCTCATTGGAACAGATACTTAATCTCGATATGATTTTGTCTTCTTTGCCTGCCTTGCTTCTTCTAGCACGATATCGTCAACTCAGAATGCCTCACTGATGGCAGTGGAATCACACAGTACATCGTCTATAACCAAGAAGCTGATTCTGCCACAAAGGCAGTAGGGAATGGAGTCATGTTCTTGAATCCTACTCTACGCACCTCACCCAGAAAGAGATGGCTTGATCAAAAGGTAAGGTCACAGGGTACTAGCTGAGCACTAGAGTGGTTAGGGCACCTGCCCAGGATACAGTATGTGCCTTAAACCAGTCACCAATGCATGGTGTCATTTCCTTTATAGACAGAGTACACTAAGAACCAAGGAGTGGAAGTAGGAATGACCTCCCTTCTATTGCATATGATAAATCACCTATCAAAATTCTGCAAATCAGCCCCACAACCTTTAGACTGGTGAATTAGAAGGGTTGGGTAGGCAAGGGAGATATATTTCCACGAGGAACACACAGGCATGTGCCAGTGAATTGGAAACTCAAATTGCTCTCCAACAGACAGAGGAGGTCCCTCTACCGACTAATGACTGGTCCCGATTACCAAGGGGGTTGCTGCTACCTGATGGGGGAATGGATGACTATGTCTAGATCCCAGGAATTTGTCCAATAGCCACAGTCAGTGAGAAACCATGGCAAACTAAGAAAGGTGGGGCTTCAGCAGGAATGAAGGTTTGGATCTCTCCTACCAGTTAAAAGAAATCACGTTGGCCAAGAGGCTCAGGGGGCAGAAGGGCAATATTGCAATGATTATCAACTGACACCTCTTGGCCAGTTGTGGGATCGAGGACTGTACTATCTACATTTAATGATAAGCATTTACTTTTTTCTCTGCATGTGAGACAGCACTCATGTGTAAATAAGCAGTGATGGTGGTTGATGTTATTGTTTAGCTCCAAGTGAAAGTCTGATTGAATGGACGTATTCCCAGATCATATAGAAACTGATAGAACTTTGTGTTTCCCCTGTTTTGTTCCCAATTATGTTCATGCAAATGAAAGGAAAAAACAGATGGACTGTGCTGGTTGATTTCTGATTGCCTCTCCGGATCCACTCTGCACCCACTCTGCCCGACTCTGCAGGCAGGATTACCTGGGAGGATGACTCCTGAGGACCGAGGCACCAGCGCTCCCTTGCCTTTCAGCTATCAAATGGTTCAGCCACAAGGGTAGAAGGAGAGAGAGATTGGAGTATTTCTTCCCCACTACCAGACCACTGGCAACGATTATGTTCCTCCAACTGTGGTTAACCTCTCTTTTCATGACCACGTTCCTGCTGGGTTTTGATAACACCTCCACCTTCCCTCACACCTTCCTGCTGTTGACCAATCCCAAGAGCTTTAACATCCCTTACTGGTTCTCTCAACCCTGCCCACATCTCTGTCTGTGGTCCTTTCATTAAACTCTCTTCTGTTAAACCTACTTGTTTTTTCAGGGCAAGAACTGAACTCATTATTTTTGAAATAGTTGTTATTAAGGTTTAAATAACATGCAACACAACGCACAGAGTTTAAGTGTACAGTGTAGTGACAGAGTACATACACTCGGGTGACCATCATCCCCATCATACAGGATGCTCTCATTTCTTCAGAAGCTCTGTGTGTTCCCACCTCCTCAAAGCGACCACACCATTGTTTTCACCACAGATTAGTCCCGCCCCTTTGTGAACTTCATATAAAAATGGAATCATGCAGGGACTTGCCTGGTGGTCCCCCGTACAGTATGAACTCTTTTGCTAAATTTCACTTATCATATTTTTGAGATTCATCCATGTGACTGAGTGCATCAATATTTACTTCCTCTAACTGATGAAGGGTATTCTATCGCATAAACATGATGCAGTTTGTTTTTCTATTCAGTCAATGGATGACATGTGGGTTGCTCCCAGTTTTTAGTTATTGTGACTAAAGCTGCTATGAAATTTGGGTATAAATCTTTTTGTGGACATTCTTTTTTTCTTTTTGGATATACACTCAGGAGTGGAATTCTCTGTCTTTGGGGAGGTGTATTTTAACTTTATATGAAATAACCCAATAGTTCTCTAAAACAATTGTACCAATTAAACCTTTAGAGCGTGCTATCTCTCCAAATCAGGCCAGGCCAACACAGGCCTGAATAAAGACAAACTTGAAAATGTCATTCGGATTCGCTGGTAATATCCAATGGACTATTCTAAAAAAACGGTGGTAGGCACAGTTCCTGAAGCAAGCAAAGCCCAGCTCCTCCTACAGGTGCCTCCTGTCCCCTCCCCACCGTTCTCAGCGATCGCCAGGCGTCAGAAGGTCCCTTCCAGCCCAGATGTGTGAATTCTCACTCCTCAGCTTACCAGCTAGCTGTTAGAAGATGAACAGTTAAGTAAATTCATTTACACTTACACGTGAATGACTGTCAGGCCTTTTAGGGGGAAAGGAGTCTCGCTAGTCCGTGTCACTCCTCGGAATGAGGCTGGCCAGTTAGTTTTCTTAAAAAAAAAAAAAAATTCTTCCACTCTAGGAGAACTCCAGCTGCAAAGTCAAGAAGCAGAGGACAGAGTTAGGCATCCGATTTTTCCCGGTCCTCCTGGAGGGGCTAGGCCTCTCAAGACTGCGTCCCCCTTTCTCAGAGGGTCCCCAGGCAGGCGGGGATGCCCTGAAGCCGGTGCTCTGGTCTCCCGCCTCCTCAAGCCCTTCCCCTTCGTCCGGGAGGCGCCCTGGGAGCCTGCCGTCCGTCCGGCGCAGCCTCCTTTGGCACCGAGACCTCCAGGTGCCCAGCGCGAAGGCGGAGCCGGGCTGCAGCCGCCTCCCCGGC
>NW_011494615.1:7560457-7596797 GCF_000754665.1 Bison bison bison
CCCCCCCCCCGGGCCCGCCGCGCTCCCCCCTCTCTGCGTGCGCGGGGCTAAGCCTGCGACGCGCGAACACAGCGCAGCGCGCGGAGCCGAGAGGCGCGCGCCGGGCAGCGGCGCGGGCAGCGGGATCTCGGCGCGGTCGGAGCCCGCGCTCCAGCTGCGGGCCCACGGACGCCCGCACCATGGCTGCCGAGGGACCCGGCCCCGGCGCCCGGCTCTGGGCGGCGGCGCTGCTCCTCTTGGCCTGCCGCGCCTCTCCACGCCGGCGAATGGTGAGTGTCCGTGGAGCGTCCACGAGGCGGCGGGCCCCGGGTGGCTCATAGGGTCTCGGTGGGGAAAGCGAAGCTCGCCTGGGCTGCCCCCTGGGACGAGCCCAGAGCACGGCCAGCTGGGGCGAGAACGAGGCGAGCGGCCGTCCTGCCACCCTGCGTCCCCTCTCCCGGCTCCTCGAGTAGCCTCGAGCCGAAACGCACCCTGGAGTCCCTCAACCACCCCTTCCTGCGGGGCGCGCACCGGAGAAAGCCTGTGCTTTGATCTCACAGCCCTGCCGCTAGCTTTCCAAGATCTTGAAAAGTCTGCAAAATGACATCACGTCTAGGGTGCCTGGAACCTCCGTTGCTGAGATACGATTTCCCACGTCTATTAAATGTGCTCCTAATTGCACCGCCGGTGATTACAAGACTCCCTCGGAGTTTTGGCTTGGTCCAGGAAGAGCTGAAAGATGAGAGGAAATCAGCTAGGCGAAAGAGAGAGAATATACAGGAGAGAGACGATGGCACGTGCAAAGGCCCTGTGAGTGGCAGGGGAAATGGGATAAATGATAGAGTGGCTAGAGTGCAAAGTTCAAGGTGAGGCTGTCCTTCCACAAGAAGCTGGAGAAATAGGTAAGAACCAGATTATTGCAGATTTTTGAAAATTGACCCATCTTTTTGTTCGTTTGTTGAGCCTGAATTCAGCTTTCAATACTTCTCTTAAATTAGCAGAATCACAACCTTAGATCAGCTCAGTTTCAAAAAGCTAATTTAGCTGTTCAATCAAAATCCCTGTTGATTTGTGCAGAAGGATATGATGAAAAAGAAGTCATGAGTTCTCACATCCGTGAGGGGTTTCTAGTAAATCAAGCTTGGGACAAGTTAGGTTGATGAAGTAAAAAAAACTCTTGGCTGATTCAGGATGCTTTGTCTATCTTAAAATGTCATCACTATTTAGCAAACAATATTGGGTAAAAGGAGAAGATTTGACAAAAAAGAAGCACAGTGGTTAAGGAAAGGAGAAAGCCAGAGGAAAACCTCCCTGAGGTTTTGTCTTAAGTGCCAGATTGTAGGACTCTTTGCTCATAATTAAGGTCAGTGTCTTATTTCTCCATATCCTCAGAGAGAGTGTGTGAGGAAAAAAAAAAAAAAAAAACACTGTTAACTTTGAAAGCTTCTAGTGAACCCTGTTAATTTTTAATTAAGATAAAATTCATGTACAATTTACCGTTTTAAAATGCACAATTCAAGTGTTTTTTAATATAGTCCTTATGTTTTACAACCATCACTACTCTCTAATTTCTGAGTATTTTCATCACCCCAAAAGAAATCCCATCCCTATAAGTAGCCAATCCACTCTTAGTTCTTTGCAGTAGTAGGTTTTGGCCGGACATTGAGTCATGAAAAATTAAGCTGATTTAAAGAATGCAACTGGAATAAACTGGAGCTAGTACTAACTTTTGAACAATGTATACTATTGTACACATTTTATTTCCTTTTAAAGAAATGTCCTGCAATCCATGAGACTTTCCTTTCACCCCATTATAACTGCTTAAGTGGAATGCCAGATGGATATGGAGCAATATGGCTTGATTTGGATCATAGAAAATTTAAGACAGAAATATCATCAGACAAGGAGAAAGCACCAAGCCTGGCTGTTGTTCAGTTGCTAAGTTGTGTCCGACTCGCTGCCACCCCATGGACCGAAGCACACCAGGCTCCTCTGTCCTTCCCTATCCCCCTTTTCTTCTTAGCACTTGCCAGAAATGCCTCCATTTCTCCCTTTTCTCCTTTCCTTCTCCCTTCTTCCCCAATGGCGAACTATAGGTACCTTTGCTTTCAAGAAACTCCAATTGCTGAGCTCCAACTTTTATAACAGAGCCATTGAAGAAATTAGAATCTATTTCTGAAAGGAATCTTTTCTTTACTAAATATATGCTTAACTACCACCACTTTTCACACTTAGGGATTTGTGTTCTACAGTGATGGAAGGAGGAAGATGAAATGTGCAGCTAACCTGAGGTGTTAGGACATTTGAAGAGAGAGTTTGGTGTTATTAAAAATTCCATAGACCTATTAAAAAATAAGTCAAACTCAAATGACATTTAGTTTTCATTGGACTAATTAGATATGTATCTTATACATAAAAGAGACCTGCTACTGTAATTTTAAAATACTTTGAAACTGAAAAATATCTTCTCATTAACTGAATGCAAATTAACTGTGTTTGGGTAATGATTGAAGGAAAAGATCATTAATTCAACAGGTAATTTGAGTGTCTACCTTATGCTAGGTTACTACCCTTGCTGTTGAGGATAGAATGGCAAGGAGAAAAAGGTCCTTGTTATCAGGGAGCTTAAAGTCCAATAGGGGAGGGACTTCCCTGGTGGCTAAGACTCCATGCTCCCATTGCAGGGTCCCAGGTTCAATCCCTCGTCAGGGAACTAGATCCCACGTGGTGCAACGAAAGATCCCTCATGTGGCAGCTAAAAGATTCCACATGCTTCAGCTAAGCCGTGGCCCGACAAAAGAAAAAAAATCCAGTGGGGGGAAGAGACTCATTAGGCAAATAATTATGTGAACAGAATGTGAAATTGCAGTTCTGATAAGATTAAAGGACAGAAGTACTATGACAGCATGTATCAGGAGATTTTTTCATTTGGTGTAGGAGGATCTGAAAGATGAGCAAGAACTGACCAGGCAAAGTGGGGAAGAAAAGGGATCTGAACAGAAAATGATGTACAAAGAAACTGTGAGTCACAGAGAAAATGGGACATGTGATAAGAAACAGAGTTCTGGAGTCCAGAGTCCAAGGTGGAAGTAGTTTGCGATGATGCTAGGAGAATTGACATGGGGCCAAGTTTTGTTTCAATCCCCAAACGGAAAGAAAAACATTGAATGGCTTCCAGTAGTAGAGTGACTGATCAGGTTTGCATTTTTAGAAGCTCATCCTGAGAGTAGGAAGAATGGATAGGACCAGGGCAAGACTGGATGTGGAGAGACCATACAGGTGGTATTTCACTTGTCCAGGTGAGAGAGGCTAGGGATGGAAAGAAGGCTGGGGTGAACAGAAAGGGTCTGGACTGAAGAGAAGAATGTGAGTCATCCATGTCAAGACGGTCTGTGAAGCGACGTGTGTAAATGGAATCCTAAGGAAAGATTTTACAGCAAGATGACCTACTTTAGTTTCTCCACATATCCACTGAAGTATAAATACTGAACTAGTTCTAGTAGTTTTTTAGTGGATTCCTTAGGATTTTCTACATTCCAAGATTATGTCGTTTGCAGATATATTTTTCTTTTTTCTAATCTGGATGCTTTCTATTTCATTTTCTTGCCTAATTGCCTTGGAGAGAACTGCCAGTACAATGTTGAATAGATGTGGCAAGAGTGGATAATCCTTGTTGACAAGGATGGTAGCAGAAGGCATTCAGCATTTCACCATCAAGTGTAATGTCAGCTATGGGATTTTTGTAGATGCTTTTATCAGGTTGAAGAAATTCCTCTTCATTCCTAATTTGTTGAATGCTTTTATCATGAAAAGGTATTGAATTTTTGTCAAGTGCCTTTCTGCATCTATTGAGATGATCATGTAGTTTTTGGCCTTTATTCTATTGATAAATTGTATTACCTTAATTGATTTGGGGGTATATGTCAACCTTGTATTCCTGGGATAGATCCCACTTAGTCATAGTGTATAATTCTTTTTTTTTTTTTTTTTAATTCTGCTGGACTTGCTTTGCTAGTATTTTTGTTGAGGATTTTTGTGTCTATATTTATGAGAGATAATGGCCTATAATTTTCTTTTCTTGTGTCTTTTGTCTGGGTTTGGCATTAGGGCAATGGTGGCCTCATAGATCAAGTTGGGAGGTGTTGCTCTCTGCTATTTTATTTTTTAGTTTTTATATTCTAACCATTTTTTAAATTGAAGTATAGTTAATTTACAGTGTTGTATTAGTTTCAGGTATAAAGCAAAGTGATTCACTTTTTAATAGTCTTTTCCATTATAGGTTATTACAATATATTGAATATAGCTCATTGTGTTACATAGTAGGTCTTTGTTGTTAATCTGTTTTATATATAGTAGTGCACATGTATTAATCCCAAACTCCTAATTTGTCTCCCCCCTCATCCTTTTTGGTAACCATATAAGTTTGTGTCTGTGAGTCTATTTTTGTTTTGTAAATAAGTTCATTTATATCATATTTTTAGATTCCACACGTAAGTGACATCATATAACATTTGTCTTTCTCTGTCTGACTCACTTAGTATGATCAGCTCTGGGTTTATCCATGTTGCTGCAAATGGCATCATCTTTTTTACAGCTGAGTAATATTAATGTTTTCCATCTTTTTGGTCATTTTACTACATTTTGGATGATGTCTTCTGATTTCTTTTTCAAGGATAAGTTCTTTGTTCAAATGTGTCTGATATGCAGTCAAAAACATTTATTACATTTTAAATTTATCATTTTTTGTAAACATTTCTAGATTTCCTATTTTGTTCTTTTTCAAGTCAGCTTAGCAACTTTTTATAGCTTCCTATCCTTTGCAGATATTTTCAAATTTGTTATTTCTCTAAATATAGTCATCATCATTGTTTTGTAGTCTGTGCCTGTTAATACCAGTATTGGGCTTATTTTTAGGTCAGTGTCTGTTATGTGTCACATCTGTTGCTTCTCACTCACAGTGCCTCGTTTGCTTGAACTCTTTGCTGTGTCTTACTTTGGTGGTCATTGCCTTTGAAAAAGTGTTTGCATGGGATTTCCTGAAGCATAAGATAAAGGTGTTTTTGTTTTTGTTTTCCCCCTCCAGAGAGGAGTTAAAATTGTTCCTATGAGGTGTCTGGATACATGTTCGTCTTGGGCCACTTTAGGCTACATCCATGGCTTCATGTATTTTAGACATTCATTTTCTGTTAGGACTACCGTTCTCAACGAAGATTAGCATTTGGGTTCCTAGCACCAAGATGACTCCTCCAGCAGTCTTCAGAATGAGGGGAAGGGGATACAGTTTACCGTTGTCCACTCTTTCATCTTGAGAGTTTAACGTTTCAGACTCTCAGATTCGCGTGTGCAGTAGCAGTGCTGGAGCAGGGAAGAGAGGTCTATCCGATTCCTTGCATCATGTGAAGCCTTGGCTTTCACTTTTATCTCCGGGGTTTGACCATCAAAACCTGTGTCTAATTTCATAGCCCTTTTTTTCCAGATATACAAATGCTACTTATACAAAAGTGTCTTGAGGGTGCATGCTTGCTTCTTCAGGTAGGATTACCAAGATTAATATAGTTATTCAGGTCGTTTTCTGCACGCTGGTACCATGTCTGAGAGAACTCCAGTCACCTACAGGTAATGTTTACTGTGAGAAGTTTTTGCATTTCTTTTATTATAGCTTTTGCTTCCAAAGCTTTGACGATTACTGTGTTTGTGGTAATAATTTTGCAGTAGACGACAGCTAAGTTTCTTATTTGATTAAGATCAATATTGAAAAGCAGAGACATTACTTTGCCAACAAAGGTCCGTCTAGTCAAGGCTGTGGTTTTTCCAGTGGTCATGTATGGATGTGAGAGCTGGACTGTGAAGAAAGCTGAGCACCAAAGAATTGATGCTTTTGAACTGTGGTGTTGGAGAAGACTCTTGAGAGTCCCTTGGACTGCAAGGAGATCCAGCCAGTCCATTCTGAAGGAGATCAGCCCTGGGATTTCTTTGGAAGGACTAAAGCTGAAACTCCAGTACTTTGGCCACCTCATGCGAAGAGTTGACTCATTGGAAAAGACTCTGATGCTGGGAGGGATTGGGGGCAGGAGGAGAAGGGGACGACAGAGGATGAGATGGCTGGATGGCATCACTGACTCGATGGACGTGAGTCTGAGTGAACTCCGGGAGTTGGTGAGGCCTAGTGTGTTGCGATTCATGGGGTCACAAAGAGTCGGACACAACTGAGCGACTCTACTGAACTGAACTGAATATTTT
This sequence comes from Bison bison bison, assembly GCF_000754665.1. Lineage (NCBI taxonomy): Eukaryota > Metazoa > Chordata > Mammalia > Artiodactyla > Bovidae > Bison > Bison bison. Next base: position 7,566,677 of record NW_011494615.1, read on the forward strand.
ATGGTAATTTTGCTGACGGAAGTGAAACGTGACATTTTAGGTGGGCTTTTTCTCCCTGCCTTTACCTTAGATTTGACAGGGTCCCGACTTGGTCCCTTCAAGAGGTTGCTGGGGGCCCCAGCACGCCCTCCTGCACCATGGTTTTCTTGCCTAAAGCTGTCCTTTGCTTTCAGACTCAGCTTCCACCTCTCCATGAGTTCACGTCCTATTCTACCCATCTCCCTATATTTCTTGAGGCTTCTTGCGCATAGATTGATGTAGTGCCGGCAGCCAGTGTGCAAGAGACGAGGCTACTGCTCTCTTGGCCGGTGGGGAGAAATGCAGCAGACACAAGCGCACTCATCGTGGGAAGTGATGATGTCCTGAGACAGGAGGGGAGCAACCTGCTGGTGTGAGGTCACCCTCCAGGCCACGGCAGCAGAGGAAGGCAGAGCTGAGGCTGAATCAGGGCCTTGGACACCAAGTGACCCCACCCAGGGGAGCCTAGGACGCTGAGCTTTAGCATACGCGGTTTGTAAAGTGCCATTTTATTTATTTTTATTCAGTATTTTGATTTTTATACAATTTTGAAGGTTACTTTCCATTTACAGGTGAGTGATCACACCATCATGGTTATCTGGGTCATGAAGATCTTTTTGTATAATCTTCTGTGTATTCTTGCCACCTCTTCTTAATATCGTCTGCTTCTGTTAGGTCCATACCATTTCTGTCCTTTATTGAGCCCATCTTTGCATGAAATGTTCCCTTGGTATCTCTGATTTCCTTGAGAGATCTCTAGTCTTTCCCATTCTATGGTTTTCCTGTATTTCTCTGCACTGATCACTGAGGAAGGCTTTCATACCTTTCCTTGCTATTCTTTGGAACTCTGCATTCAGATGGGTGTATCTTTCCTTTTCTTCTTTGCCTTTAGTTTCTCTTCTTTTCTCAGCTATTTGTAAGGCCTCCTCAGACAACCATTTTGCTTTTTTTGCATTTCTTTTTCTTTTTCTTGGGGATGGTCTTGATCACTGCCTCCTGTACAATGTCATGAACCTCCATCCATAGTTCTAATCAGATCTAATCCCTTGAATCTGTCACTTCCACTGTATAATCGTAAGGGATTTAATTAAGGTCATACCTGAATGATCCAGTGATCTCCCCTACTTTCTTCAATTTAAGTCTGAATTTTGCAATAAGGAGTTCATGATCTGAGTGACAGTCAGCTCCTGGTCTTGTTTTTGCTGACTGTATAGAACTTCTCCATCTTTGGCTGCAAAGAATGTAATCAACCTGATTTCAGTATTGACCATCTGGTGATGTCCATGTGTATAGTCATCTCTTGTGTTGTTGGAAGAGGGTGTTTGCTATGACCAGTGCATTCTCTTGGCAAAACTCTATTAGCCTTTGTCCTGCTTCATTCTATACTCCAAGGCCAAACTTGCCTGTTACTCCAGGTATCTCTAGACTTCCTACTTTTGCATTCCAGTACCCTATAATGAATGCAAAAGTAGGAAGTTTAGAGGTACCTGGAGTAACAGGCAAATTTGGCCTTGGAGTATAGAATGAAGCAGTACCCTGTAATGATGGAGAAGGCGATGGCACCCCACTCCAGTACTCTTGCCTGGAAAACCCCATGGACGGAGGAGCCTGGTGGGCTGCAGTCCATGGGGTTGCGAAGAGTTGGACACAACTGAGCGACTTCACTTTCACTTTTCATGCATTGGAGAAGGAAATGGCAACCCACTCCAGTGTTCTTGCCTGGAGAATCCCAGGGACTGGGGAGCCTAGTGGGCTGCCGTCTATGGGGTTGCACAGAGTCGGACACGACTGAAGCGACTTAGTAGCACCCTGTAATGAAAAGGACATCTCTTTTTGGGTGTTAGTTCTAGAAGGTCTTCTGGGTCTTCATAGTACTGTTCAATTTCGGCTTTTTCAGCATTATTGGTCAGGGCATAGACTTGGATTACCATGATATAGAATGGTTTGCCTTGGAAACAAACAGAGATCATTCTGTCATTTTTGAGACTGCACCCAAGTGCTGCGTTTCAGACTCTTTTGTTGACTGTGAGGGCTACTCCATTTCTTTTAAGGGATTCTTGCCCTCAATAGTAGATATAATGGTCATCTGAGTTAAATTCACCCATTCCAGTCCATTTTAGTTCACTGATTCCTAAAATGTCAACGTTCACTCTTGCCATCTCCTGCTTGACCACTTCCAATTTACCCTGATTCGTGGACTTAACTTTCCCGGTTCCTATGCAGTATTATTCTTTACAGCTCAGACTTTACTTCCGTCACAGCCACAATTGGGCGTTGTTTTCGCTTTGGCTATGTCTCTTCATTCTTTCTGGAGTTAGTTCTATACTATTCTCCAGTAGCATATTGGACACCTACTGACCTGGGGAGTTCATCTTTCAGTGTCATATCTTTTTGCCTGTTCATACTGTTCATGGGGTTCTCAAGGCAAGAATACTGAAGTGGTTTGCATTCCCTTTTCCAGTGGACCACGTTTTGTCAGAAACGTTTTGTCCAGACACCCTGGAATGTGAAGTCAAGTGGGCCTTAGGAAGCACTACTATGAACATAGCTATTGAAGGTGATGGAATTTCAGCTGAACCATTTCAAATCCTAAAATATGATGCTGTTAAAGTGCTGCACTCAATATACCAGCAAAGGTAACTCTGCAGTAGCCACAGGACTGGAAAAGGTCAGTTTTCATTCCAATCCCAAAGAACAGCGATGCCAAAGAATGTTCAAACTACTGCACAATTGCACTCATCTCACACGCTAGCAAAGTAATCCTCAAAATCCTTCAAGTGAGGCTTCAACAGTATGTGAACCGAGAACTTCCAAGTCTTCAAGCTGGATTTAGAAAATGCAGAGGAAGCAGAGATCAAATTGCCAACATGCATTGGATCATAGAAAAAACAAGAGAGTTCCAGAAAAACATCTACTTCTGCTTTATTGACTACACCAAAGCCTTTGACTGTGTGGATCACAACTAACTGTGGAAAATTCTTCAAGAGATGAATACCAGACCACCTGACCTGCCTCCTGAGAAATCTGTATGCAGGTCAAGAAGCAACAGTTAGAACCAAACATGGAACAATAGACTGGTTCCAAATCAGGAAAGGAGAACGTCAAGGCTATATATTGTCACCCTGCTTATTTCACTTATATGCAGAGTACATCATGCAAAGTGCCGTTCTAGATGAGGCACAAGCTGGAATCAAGAGTGCAGGGAGAAATATCAATAACCTCAGATACGCAGAAGACACTTCCATTATGGCAGAAAGTGAAGATGAACTAAAGAGCCTCTTGATGAAAGTGAAAGAGGAAGGTGAAAAAGTTGGCTTAAAACTCAACATTCAAAAAATTAAGATCATGGCATTTGGTTCCATCACTTCATGGCAAATAGATGGGGAAACAGTGAGAGACTTTATTTTCTTGGACTCCAAAATCACTGAAGATGGTGACTGCAGCCATGAAATTAAAAGACGCTTGCTCCTTGGAAGAAACACTATGACCAACCTAGACAGTATATTAAAAAACAGGGATGTTACTATGCTGACAAAGATCCTCCTAGTCAAAGCTATGGTTTTTCCAGTAGTTACATATGGATGTGAGAGCTGGACTATAAAGAAAAATGAGTACTGAAGAATTGATGCTTGTGAACTGTGGTGTTGGAGAAGATGCTTGAGAGTCCCTTGGACTGCAAGGAGATCCAACCAGTCCATCCTAAAGGAGATCAGTCCTGGGTGTTCATTGGAAGGACTGATGCTGAAGCTGAAACTCTAATACTTTGGCCACCTGATGTGAAGAGCTGACTCATTGGAAAAGACCCTGATGCTGGGAAAGATTGAAGGTGGGAGGAGAAGGGGACGACAGAGGATGAGATGGTTGAGTGGCATCACTGGCTGGATGGACGTGAGTTTGAGCAAACTCTGGGAGTTGGTGATGGACAAGAAGCCTGGAGTGCTGCAGTCCCTGGTCTTGCAGTTACAAAGATTACAGAATACTGGCTATACGCCCTGCGTTGTGCAACACGTGCTTGAGCCTGTCTGACACTCGGTCGTTTGTGCCTCCCCACCCCCGCATCTCCCCTCGCCCTTCATTCCCCCCACTGCATTGTTCTCTGTATCTGTGAGTCTGCTTCTTTGTTGTTAGATTCACCAGTTTGTTGTATTTTCTAGACTCCACATTTAAGTGATATTGTCTTTGTCTGACGTATTTCCCTTACTATAACGCATTTGAAGTCCACCATGTTGCTGCAAATGGCAAAACTTCGTCCTTTTTTATAGATGAATAGTATCCCGTTGTGTATATCTCTCTCCATTCATCCACTGATACACAGTCAGGATGTTTCCTTGTCTTGGCAAGGAAATTGCCAAGCATTGTAAATAATGCCTCTAGGCATCTTTTTAAATGGAAGATTTGAAGGACTTATCCAGATAAACATGCCACGGCAGTTAGTTACTTTTTTTAAAAAGAGTAAAAACTTGTAATTGTCATCGCTTGGCCCCAGGGATGAGCGCATTGAGGTAGTTGCTGTGCTTCAGTCTTTAAGCAAGTGGGAGAGACCGCAGTCCTCACAGGTGTTTGCCCGGGGGGTGTCTGCCGAGGTTAAATTCCCTTGGATCCTGGAATCAGCCTGTGTCCATGCTTGTCCTCACACAGGGAAGCTCTTCGTGCTGGAGTCTCAGAACGGCTCTCAGGGCCTGGCACTGGAGGCCGCGCGGCTTTCCTGCAGAAGCAGAGGTGCTCACCTGGTGTCTGCAGATGAGCTGCGGAGGGTGGTCCAGGACTGCACGTTGGCGGTGTGCACCACGGGCTGGCTGGCAGACGGCACCCTAGGGTAAGTCAGGCCAGCTGGGGGCACTCTCCTTCCAACTCATCCACTACCCCATCAGGGCTGATTTGGCGGCTCAATAATTGTTCTGTTGAGGCACCAGGATAGACAGAGTGCAGTGGGCTATGGCTTGCAGTACATTTTTTGTTTTGAGTTCTCATATAAAAACATCTCTGGAGTTCTGTTGCAGTCTTTTCCCCCTTGCTTTGTTATTTTGAATTGCCTTTTAGGTTACAAAAATAATACATGCTCATAAAAATTTCAGGTAATATATATATATAAAGCACAAAGTGAGTTTCTCTCTTCTTCCCTACCTCAGAGTTAATGACCCTTAACTGTTTGACATATGTTCTTTATCTCTTTTTCTCTGGGGATGTTCATCTGCATCCATGAGAAAAGAGGAACATGGCATGGAGGTTTTAAAATATAATTACAAATTCTTTCACATTACTCCCATTGAGGAGTGGGGTCAGTGTCCTTTCCCTTTGTATTTTGTTTGTTTTTATATCACTCCTTATTTTTTTGGCCTCACCGGTGTGACCTGCGGGATCTTCATTCCCCACCCAGGGATCAAGCCCCTGCCTCCTGCAGGAGAGGCACAGGGTCTTAACCACTGGACTGCCACGGAAGTCCCAGTGTCCTCTACCTTTGAATGAGGGACAGCATAGCATTGCCTCGACCGGTAGAACACAGCGGGAGTGATACTCTGAGGCTAGGTTGGAAAAAGCCACTCTCTGATTTCTGGGGACACTTACTTTTGTGATGCTACCACTGAGAAGTCCTAGGAAGCCCAGGCCACATGGAAATGCCCTGCATATGTACTCTCACCAATAGCCCCAACTGATTTCCCAACTACTAGCGAGCATTAAATGCCTCTGGGTGATTCCAACCCCCAGCTATTGAGTGAGTCAGCCCAGCCTTAGCAGAGTCTCCCCAGCTCAATCTTAGACATTGTATAGCAGAGACAAGCCTTTCCCATCGTACCCTATCCGAATTCCTGACCTTTGGAATCCTTGTGGAGAAATAATTCTGTGGCTGGCTAGGAGAAAACATCCCATTAGTGCTGCTAACTGCTCTGTTTATTAGTCATAAACAGAGAGGGCAGGAGCCATTCCACTTTTTCCTTCATGCCACAGGAATGTGAGAGAAGAAATAGGCTCCAAGAACTGCTTGACCCTGAAGATGTCTGGCTGGGAAATAGCCATAGAAAACATACACAACCATGCTGATTCACATCCCCAAAGGTGAAACAGCAACTGAATAAAGAGAAAAAATGAAACTACCTCCAGAACTTTTCAGTGAGTCTGGAATTGTGACTGTCTCTGCCTCGTATTTTGCTTCCAAGGTCCTAAATCAACAAAATATGACCAGTGATAATACATATTTCCCTAATGTAGTTAAGTATGGACACTTTTAATAACTCTGTTACTATCATTGAATCAGATAATCAAGATATTCACAGATTCTAAACAGCCAGCTTGAGCCAGGCTTAGGTCTCCTAGGCATTACAAATAGAAACAAAGTCATTGGAAAGGTTTATCTTCTCTGGGTTTGCTGTAATGTGTTAAAACATATTACATAGTGGATCTCTACCTTGCTTAGATGATATTTCTTTATACAGTAAACATGCTTATTTGAAATATTTACTAAATGACATATTAAAATAGTTTTCCATGTTAATATTTCTGGAACCATGAAGTATCTGACCATTAGTAGTACATTTCACTGTGGGTCCATCTCCCTTCCCCACCAAAAACTATTAAATGCACAGTTCAAGGATTTCCCTGGCGGTCCAATGGCTAGGATTCCACACTCCTAATGTGGGGCCCTCAGGTTCGATCCCTGGTCAAAGAACTTAGATCCCAGATGCCGCAACTAATAAAATAAAAAATCCTGCATGCCACAATGAAGATCAAAGATCTCACATGTTACAATTCAGACTCTGTGCAGCCAAACAAAATAAATAAGTGTTTTTAAAAAACTTCTCTAGAGGAAAATAATATTATCCTAGACAATTTATTTCTACAAACTATGTTAGCAAATAAAAGACTTGTCACATAGTATAAAATAACCAGTCACATAGGCACCAGTCACATGAGATCAGTTTCCATTCCGATCCCAAAGAAAGGCAAGGCCAAAGAATGCTCAAACTCCCGCACAGTTGCAAAGTAATGCTCAAAATCCTCCAAGCCAGGCTTCAACAGTACGTGAACCGTGAACTTCCAGATGTTCAAGCTGGATTTAGAAAAGGCAGAGGAACTGGAGATCAAATTGCCAACATCCGTTGGATCATTGAAAAAGCAAGAGAGTTCCAGAAAAATATCTATTTCTGCTTTATTGACTACGCCAAATCCTTTGACTGTGTGGATCACAACAAACTGTGGAAAATTCTTCAAGAGATTGGAATACCAGACTGCCTTACCTACCTCCTGAGAAATCTGTGTGTAGATCAAGAAGCAACAGTTAGAACTGGACATGGAACAACAGACTGGTTCCACATAGGAAATGGAGTACATCAAGGCTGTATATTGTCACCCTGTTTATTTCACTTATATGCAGAGTACATCATGAGAAATGCTGGACTGAATGAAGCACAAGCTGGACTCAAGACTGCCAGGAGAAATATCAATAACCTCAGATATGCAGATGACACCACCCTTATGGCAGAAAGTGAAGAACTAAGGAGCCTCTTGATGAAAGTAAAAGAGGAGAGTGAAGAGTTGGCTTAAAACTCAACATTCAGAAAACTAATATCATGGCATCTGGTCCCGTCACTTCATGGCAAATAGATGAGCAAACAGTGGAAACGGTGAGAGACTTTATTTTTGGGGGCTCCAAAATCACTGAGGATGGTGACTGCAGCCATGAAATTAAAAGACATTTACTCCTTGGAAGGAAAGTTATGACCAACTTAGACAGCATATTCAAAAGCAGAGACATTACTTCACCAACAAAGGTCCGTCTAGTCAAAGCTATGGTTTTTCCAGTGGTCATGTATGGATGTAAGAGTTGGACTGTGAAGAAAGCTGAGTGCTGAAGAATTGATGCTTTTGAACTGTGGTGTTGGAGAAGACTCTTGAGAGTCCCTTGGACTGCAAGGAGATCCAACCAGTCCATCCTAAAGGAAATCAGTCCTGAATATTCATTGGAAGTACTGATGCTGAAGCTGAAACTCCAGTACTTTGGCCATCTGATGTGAAGAACTGACTCATTTCAAGATCCTGATGCTAGGAAAGATTGACGGTGAGAGAGAAGGGGACGACAGAGGATGAGATGGCTGGATGGCATCACCAGGTCAATGTACTTGAGTTTGAGTAAACTCCAGGAGGTGGTGATGGACAGGGAAGCCTGGCATGCTGCAGTCCATGGGGTAACAAAGAGTTGGACACGACTGAGTGACTGAACTGAGCTGGGTAGACAAGGCAATAATAATAAAAATAGCCAATAGAAATTCTAGATATTATTATTGGTAGATGCAGACTTTAAAATGACTCTTTAAAATGCTCAAAATACAAAGGACAAAAAGGAGAATTTTGGCAGAAGACTGAAAACTATGAAAATAACCAAGTAAAAACTCTAGAAGTGAAAAATACAATAGCTGAAATTAAGAACTTAATGGCCAAATCTAACAGCTGATTTTAAGAGTCAAAGAGAAAATTAATGAACTGGAAGATATTTTAGAGGAAAATGTCCAGAATAAAGAACAGAAGAAACGGGATGAAAATATAGAAGAAAGAGTACAAAGCAAAGAAGATGCATGTAATTGGAAATCCAGAAGGAGAAGAGAAATAAGATGAAGCAAAATTAGTATATTTAGCCACAACTGTGGAAAAATACTCACACACAGATTTAAGAAGCCCTGTGAAGCCCAGTCAGGATAAATAAGAGTTTCACAACCTGGAACAAAATAGTAAAACTGGTAAGGATCAAATATGAAGAAAAACTGCTAAAAGTAATAAGGAAAAGAAAGAGTACCTTCAAAGGAGCAGCAATAAAGTGACAGTGAAAGCCCAAAGACCACTGAATGATGCCTTCAAAGTGCTGAAAGAAAATACTGCCAAACTGGAATTCTATACCCAGTGAAAATATCTTCAGAGAATAAAGGTAAAATAAAGAATTTTCAGACAGATAAAGGGTGAGAGAATTCATTATCTGTGATCTGCACTAAATGAAACCCTGAGGCACGTTCTTCTGGCAGGAGGAAAATAATTGGAGGTGGACAATTGGAGACGCAAGAAAGAACTGAGTGGTAAAAGTAAATATAGAGGTGAGTTGAAATTACATACAGATGGTCCCTGACTTATGGTGGTTCAGCTTACAACTTTTTAACTTTATGATGGTAGGAAAGCATTATGCTTTCAACAGAAATGGTTCTTCAAGTTGTGAATTTTGATCTCTTTCTAGGCTAGTGAGATACTATCATACTTTTTTGTGATGCAGGGCAGTGGCAGTAACCTGCAGCTCCCAGTCAGCTGTGCGATCGTGAGAATAAAAAACTGACACACTATAGCCATTCTGTGGTGAGATGACCATTCAGCTTTTTCACTTTCAGCATAGCATTCAATAAATTACATGAGACCTTGAATGCTTTATTGGAAAATAGACTGTTAGATGATCTTACCCAACTGTAGGCTGATGTAAATGTTTAGAGCATGTTTAAGGTAGCCTAGGCTAAGCTCTGATGTTCAGCAGGCTATGTGTGTTATGTGCATTTTTTACTTACCATATTGTCAACTTATTACAAGTTTTGGGGGATGTAACCCGCATTGTAAGTTGAGGAAGATCTATAATTATTTAAAGCAATAATAATACTAAACACTAAAAAAATGGCATACAAATCAGGAAGTGTTTGAAATATGTTAATACATAGTATTTTAAGTTGTGTTGTTGGGAAAGAGGGTAAAAGAAACATTAAATTTTAATAAATCAAAGAAGCATGTTATAACCTCTGGAGTAACCACTAAAAGAATTGTAAAAGAACATGTAACTTCCAAACCAATACAGAAGAAGAAGAGATTGCTGAAAACGAATTCAAACCATCAAAATCTGGAAAAGAAAAGAGAAGAAGAAAGAATGGGCAGAACGAATAGAAATATGGCAGATTTAAATTCAAAGAAATATGTGATTAAATTAAGCAAATGTGATGCTCTGATTAGAAAACAAGGACCGTCACCTCTTAACCTGTTAGTGGGAATGTAAATTAGTACAGCCACTCTGGAGACCAGTGTGGAGGTTCCTTAAAAAAAGTAAAAACAGAGCTGCCATATGCTCTAGCAATCCCACTCCTGGGCATAGATCCCGAGAAAACCATAATTTGAAAATCGCAATACACCCCAGTGTTCAGTGCAACACTCTTCACAATAGTCAGCACATGAATGCAATCTAAATGTCTGTCAACAGAGGAATGGGTGAAGAAGTGGTACATACAGGCAGTGAAATACTACTCAGTCATAAAAAAGAAACAGCACTTTTGCCAGCAATATGGGTGGGCCTAGAGATGATCATACGAAGTGAAAAAAGTCCAACAGAGGAAGACAAATATCATATGATATCACTCATAAGTGGAGTCTAATTTTCAAAAAGATACAGGGCTTCCCTGGTGGTCCAGTGGTAAAGAATCCGCCTGCGAACGCAGGAGACATGGGTTCAATTCCTGGTCCAGGAAGGTTCCACATGCTGCAGCGCAGCTGAGCCCGCGTGCCGCAACTACTGAGCCCGCGTGCCGCAGCCACTGAGGCCGTGCTCTCAGGAGCCTGTGCTCCACGAGAGGAGCCACTGCGATTAGAAGCCCATGTGCTACAAATAGAGGGCCCCCACTCTCCGCAACTAGAGAGCCTGCATGCAGCAACAAAGACCCAGTGCAGCCAAAAATAAACAAACGCTTTTAAAAGATACGAACGAACTTGTTTACAAAACATAGACAGACTCAGGGGCAGCTCTTTCCTCCCTTTCTACCTTCATCACCCGTTCATCCACCTCTGTGCCCAGATAGCTACTGATCAGGTTTCGGACACCCGAGGCTAATTTGTAATTCATATAAATGGAGTCATACAGCATATGCTCTTTTTCTGACCCCTTTCACTCAAAAATTATTTTGATATTCATCTATATTTTATGTTATTAATGGTTCATTATGTTTTACTGCTAAATAATATTTGATTGCACCAAGTATGCGGCAATTTATTTATCCATACACTTCCTGATAGGCATTTGGGTTGTTTCCATTTTTGCTCTGTAACAAATAAACCTGTTGTGAACATTTATGTACAAGTTTTTCTATGAACGTGTGTTTTCATTTATGTTGGGAAGTACATAGATGTGCTGTGTCTACATCATACGGCACAAATGAAAAAAAAAACAAGAACCATGAGGTGGATTTAAAAAAATCCTATTTGTTGATTTAAGTGATACCCCTAAACAAATCATGGGACAAAAATAAATTATAGTGGAAATTTACATATATGTAGAAATGAACGATATTAAAATATAACAGGGACTTCTCTAGCAGTCCAGTTGTTAAGACTCTGTGCTCCTAATCCAGGAGGCATGGGTTCCATCCCTCTTGGAACTAAGGTCCTACATGCCACACAGTGTGGCCAAAAATTATATATATATATATACACACACACATATATATATACACACACACATATATACACACACACATATGTGCACACACATGTATAGCATACCCAAACTCATGGGATGCGACTAGAGCTATACCTGGAGGAAAATGCATTAAATGCTTTAACAAAAACATTAAATGCCTATGTTAGAAAAGGAAAGAGTCTGAAGGTTCAGGAATAACGATCTATCTTAAGAAATCTGAAAAGAACAGCAAAACAAACCCATCCCCCCCAAAAGAAGGGAGCTAATAAAGAGCAGAATTTTATGAAATAAAAACCAAGCATATACTGGAAGAGATCAGCAATGTATTTTATCTGAAACTTGAATCAATTTACATGACCTGAACTCAAGCATCACCTACAACTTCCTGCTTTTAGACCGATCTCTGGGAAGAGTATTGATAATTTCAGCCCAAACTCCTGAATCAGAAAAATATCTGCTGATTCAGAGCGATGGCAGAGGAGAATTCTTTCCCAGTTTGGCTAGCTCTCCTAACCCACTGTCTTCTTTGTCTGTTTCAGGACAACTGTGTGCAGTGAGCGGAGGGGTGAGCAGCAAACCATGCGAGCTGTGGATGTGAGGGTGAAAAGCAGCCCCGTTCCTGGGGGCACATACAACGCGCTGTGTATTAAGGATGAAGGTCAGTGCCAGAGCCTCTGTAAAGGTTTTGGAGGCTGTGCTTGTGGGGGTTGACCTTTAGGTTGTGTTCTGTTAGAAGCCAACTTTACGATGAGGATTCACTGAACATTGTGAATCAGGAAGTCTTCTGAAGAAAAGCCAGCAGGGCAGTGGGGAAGCGGACAGGGAAAGGAGGGGGCCAGAAGGGGGGCACTAATCAGTGTCCACAGGGGTTGGGAGGTGGGTGTAGGTGGGGAGTAACTCTGGTGGGGTCCTGCAGGGGCTCTCTGGAGACAGTGACCACAGGTCATCATGGGATTCCTGATGAGGAGTGAGAGAGCAGGGCTATTTATACCACTGCTGCTGTCAGTCACTGGGTAAGGGCTACTTCAGGGAGCTGTAAATTCCCAGACTCTTCTGGATTTCAGTGTGCTCAGACAAAGCGTTCCAATAGGCAAGCCAACCTCCAACAGAGATGCACAGATGCCTACCTAGAGCCCCTGTCCACGGACCCCTGACAGCATCTGCTACAGCTGCTGATACTGCATGCCCTTCAATCTACCTTCATGGTGGAAATTTTTCTACAAAGGAAAAAAAAAAAACACACACTTTTTCCCTGAAAGGAAATTTATAGGATTTAGGAAACTTCTCCTAGAAAGGAAAATTCAACTCTCTTATGGGAAATCAGCTGAATGATGAGGAGAAGACCATAAAGGAGTCTCCAGGGCAGCATATCATGAGCCCTGGGAAAAGTACACTTTCACAGTCAGAAATTCATGCCACTGAAAGGCAATGTCCGTGCGCAGCGGGAGAAAGCAAGCTGCTTACTCATCAGTCATAGACATCACCACGGCTACTGCCTGGCTGCACAGTGTTCTCACCTGGAAAGTTTTAAGAAATACTGAGGCTTGAGGGCCAGCCCCAGAGATTCAGATACAAATCCTGTTGACGTTGGGGCTTTTTAAAGCTTCCCCAGGGCTTCCCATCTGGTTCTAGTAGTAAAGAACCTGCCTGCCAGTGCAGGAGATGTTAAGAGATGCGGGTTCAATCCCTGGGTCAGGAAGATCCCCTGGAGGAGGACATGGCAACTCACTCCAGTATTCTTGCCTGGAGAATCCCATGGAGAGAGGACCTTGGCAGGTCGCATAGCGTCAGACACAACTGAAGCGACTTAGCGTGCACGCACGCACTCAGTGGTTATAAGACGTAACCCAAGTTGGAGAAATACTTCACTAATGCAGTTTCCCAAAGCTCTTTGATGGTGAGCAATACCAGATGAACATATTAGAAATACAAACCCTCAGGCTGCATCCCAGAGGCACCAAATCCCAGTGCCTTCCCCTTCAGGGAAGGGGGTCAGAGGAGTTGACAAAGCAAAGAGCCACAGGGGGGATTTCCCTAGTGGTCCAGTCGCTGAGACTCAGCACTCAATGCGGGGGGCTCCAGTTGGATCCCTGGTCAGGTAACTAGACCCCACATGCTACAACTAAGAGTTCACAAGCCAAAACTAAAGATCCTGTGTGCTGCAACTAAGGCCTGGAACAGCCAAATAAATAAATACATATATGTATTTTTAAAAAAGAGCCACAGTGAACCCTACAGCCCCGGCTGGTGCCTGTTAGATGTGTCTTGGTGGTAGATTTCTCTGCTGCTACGGCATCTCCCTCCAGAAAAGACTCTACATCTGTTGATTGCAGTCAAATGACTGAACGACGTGCCCTGGAAAGGTCTGGGGAGAACAATACCCGTGGTTTGTTTTTAAACCGCATAAGTAAATGAAAATGATCCTTTGAATCTCAAACCGAGGCAGAGGTTCAGATCTCTGAGGGAGACAGGACAGAGCTAAAAGAAAGGCAGCGTGACCGTCTTTCTTTCGTGATCTCAATGGACATGCAGGGCTTCTGAGTCTGAGCTCTTTCTCCTGATGAACAAAAGGTATCTGCTATCCTTTGCTGTGGAACATACCATCCATGGGAGAAGGAAATGGCAACCCACTCCAGTATTCTTGCTTGGAGAATCCCAGGGACAAAGGAGCCTGGTGGGCTGCTGTCTATGGGGTCACACAGAGTCAGACACGACTGAAGCGACTTGGCGGCAGCAGCAGCAGCATACCATCCATAAATATAGTGGCTTAAAGCAAAAACCCTTTGTTTAGTCCACTGTTTGGGGGGTGGGGAGACAGCAGTCTGTGTTTCTCTGCTGGGCTCAGCCGGGCTTATTCATGAGTCCACCATCAACTGCTGGGTGGGGGCCTTGCTTCTGGACATTGGCTGGCTGTTGACTGGGGTGATGGGGGCCACTATCATCCAACCACATGTTCCGTACCATCCAAAAGGAAATCCTGGGCCTTCCACCTCACAGGCCTTCCAACAGGTTGTGTGTCTGTGAGTGTGTGCCTCGCTGTCCACAGCTGTGGCGCAGGAAGAAGCCAGAGGTTGGAGATACCTGTTCACATCCTATAGGGCACCAAGTTAAAACCCATGAGCGTGACTCTAAAACCGGGTTCTTGTCAAACCGATGCGATGTGTCTCCTGATATCTTGCACTCTGAGGAGCACAGCTTGATTTCAGTAGCCAAAAATGCGTACCTCGAATCTGATCATGAAGAGACAGTAACCAGACTCAAACTGAGAACCATTATACAAAACGACTGGCCTACAAGCTTTCCAAAATGTCAAGGGCGAGAAAGATAAAGAAGGGCTAGGCAACTGTTTTGAATTAAAATAGACTAAAAAGACTTGACAACATAAATGCAGTCTGTGATCCTGGATCAGCGGAAACAGCTAGAATTGATGAAGTCTGAGTATGGATTATGAATTAGATAGTAGTGTTGTGTCGGGGCTTAAGTTCTCTAATTCGGTAACTATACTGCAGTTACTCAAGAGAATATCCTTGTTCTTGGAAACGTGTACTAAGGTTTTTGGGGACAAAGGGACATCACATCTACAAATCATTCTCAGGTGGTTGAGAAAGGAATTACAGATACACATATATACATATTTATACATGTATACATACACAATCATGCAGCCTTGAAATTAAAAGATGCTTGCTCCTTGGAAGGAAAGCTATGAGAAACCTAGACAGTGTCTTAAAAAGCAGAGACATCACTTTGCCGATCAAGGTCCATCTAGTCAAAGCTATGGTTTTTCCAGTAGTCATGTATGGATGTGAGAGTTGGGCCATAAAGAAGTCTCAACACCGAAGAATGGATGCTTTCGAATTGCGGTGCTGGAGAAGACTCTTGAGAGTCCCTTGGACAGCAGGAAGATCAAACCAGTCAACCCTAAAGGAAATCAACCCTGAATACTCATTGGAAGAACTGATGCTATAGCTGAAGCCCCAAAACTTTGGCCACCTGATGCAAAGAGGTGACCCAATGGAAAAGACCCTGATACTGGAAAGATTGAAGGCAGAAGGAGATGGGGGCAGGAGAGGATGAGACAGTTAGATAGCATCACCAACTCAATGTACATGAATTTGAGCGAACTCCAGGAAATAGTGGAGGATAGAGGAGCCTGATATGCTGCAATCCATGGGGTCACAAAGAGTTAGACATGACTTAGCAATTGAACAACAAAGCCTACACATATATGTATGTGTGTATTTATGTATGATATATATTTTCTCTATATATAGACATCTATATACATATTTATATCTATCTAGAGAAAAATAAAGCAAATGGCACAGGATGAAAACACATTAGTAAATCTGGATAAAGCATTTATAAGAGGTCCTTATTCTTAGAATTTTTCTGTAACTTTGTGATTATATGTAAATGAAAATTTCCCCTCAAAAGGTCTACATACTCCTCCCAAAACAACAAAAACAATAGGGAAGCACAAAAGAAAGCAAAACCAAAAAAACAAAACTGAAGCACATTCATGACGCCTGTCAGCTTATGTGAGGACTGCTGCTACTTTAGCAGAGTGAGCCCTGTGTGGGCATCTCTGAATCACAGCGCCTGAGCCCCGCACCCCAGGGCGATTTTCTGGAGCCTAGCCTGCCCACCCCCATCACCTCCAGATCAACAGGGAGAGACTTAGGTGGGAAAATATGGGATCTTGTTCCAACAGGGCCTGACCTCAGAGGAGGCTGCAGATGGGCGATGAAGGGGGCTCAGGAATGCATGCTGAGGCGGGATTGGGGTCACAGGGCTGCTGTCTCTTGGGCTTTCCAGGAAAGCAGGATGGGTTCCCCAAGTTTTCCTCAGAGAGATCTGTCCCTGATCCTCTGCCTTTGGCCCTTTAGAAAGAGCATGTAAACCACTCCCATATGCCCCCCTCCCACTTTTCCCTGGTTGGAACCTTGTAGACAGTCAACAAGAGATTATCTTACTAAGCGAGGTAAGTCACACAGAGAAAGACGAATACCATATGATATCACTTATATGTGGAATCTAAACTTTGATACAAATGAGCTTATTTACAAAACAGAAACAGATTCTCAGACATAGAAAACAAACCCATGGTTACCAAAGGGGAAGAGGGGTGGGAGAGGGGTAAATTAGGGGTTATTAGCACATACAATTATGTGTGCGTTTGTATATATATGTGTGTATACATCACGGAATCACTTGGCTGGACGCCAGAAAACTAACACAGCATTGTAAGTCAACTGTACTGCAGTTAAAAACAAAAAATCAAAAACAAGGGAAAGCTGTGTGCCGAAGAAAGGTGGTGGGAAGCCAGAAGAGGCTCCTGGGGAGTGCACGTGAGGTCTGATTCAGCAGAGCCCGGGTGCAGCATCACCTCTAAAGGTTGCCTTTTTCCTAAAGATGCTTCACGACACTTGGCCCTAGGCTGCCACTTCTTCTCAGCAAGACAGGGAGAATGAAGGGTGCTCGCTCCCAAAACAGCAGACATGTGCCTCACAAGCCTGGAAGGCAAACAGAGCCTATGGCATGTGCAGGCAGCTTCCTCCTGTGTGTCTTTTTCTGAACTAAAGCTCACCGTGAATGTAGACGTTTCTGTTTCCTTCTCGTATTTGTGTTTCACTGACAGTGAATTTCCAGCCCTGTGGTGATCTCACTTAAACTAATAAGGGAAGTTATTTTTAACTAACTGGATCCTGATTAAATGAGCTGCCTCCACTTGGGTTCTCCAGCTTTGCTTCTCTTGGCAGCTTGTTTGTGCGGTCAATGGTGTGGGGTCTGGAGGATTCAAGCCCCTCTCGCCTTCTCCCTGTTGCACCCCAAGGCTTACTTGGGGTGTGCTTCTCTTTCTCCCCCTCCAAGCTAGGGCTGGCCTGGCTGCTCTCTCCACCAGCCCACCTCATTCTCTTAGCACTGTATTCCACCTTCCCCTGCACACGCTACTCCTGCCTGTATTTCCCATAAAAACAGAAATGGAATGATCTCTTCTTTTATGTCTTCAGACAGAGAACTGAATGCTCACCTCTCAGGCCAAGCAAGAATTTTTGAGAACAGTTAATTCCCAGGTCTGCCTGCAGGAGGGGCTGAGCCTCCAGGTGGGCTTTGGGGAAATTCTCCAGTGGTGATGGGAGACTGAGACCAAAAAATCGCAATACTTTGAGCAGCTGATAGAACTTATCCAGTGTAGGGTCTCCCAAGGGAGTGTGGGAAATTCTGTACTCATTACCAGTTGGCACTGGCCAATTGTTAATTTATTTGTCTAGGGTAATGCAAAGAGCGCTCAGACTTACAGGTGCTTTCAATGGATAGATAGATATACAGACACATGGACTGTTGGATGGATGGATAGATGGGTGGATGGTTGAGTGGACAGATAGATGAATGGGTGGATAAATGAATAGATAGATGATAGGTAGATAGATGAATGGATAAATTGAAGATAGATGGATTGTTGGATGGATGGATAGATGAATGGAGAGATAGATGAATGGTTGAATAGATAGATGACAGGTGATAGCTAGATGGATAGATGAATGGATAATTAGAGAGAAAGATGAATGGATAGACAGATAGAGATAGGGACTTTTTCACCCTTCAAGGAGTTGACAGTGTATAACGACAAGTAAGAGTGGAATGACACAAAGGCGCAGGATAATTAGGGAGACTTCCTGAGGTGGTGGCAGTTGAGGTGGAACTTTCTGGGGATTGTGGTTAGGGGAAGGAGGAGAGGACACTGCACACACAGAACCGCTGGAGCACGGGCCAGACGAGGACCTTGCAGACAGAGAGAACAGTGGTTCTGGGGAGACGAGCTCTGGGTGAGCCCTTGTCCTAGTGCTCACTAGAGAATGCACCGGGCTTGGAACATCCCTGAGGGCACCCATCCCTGCTGGGCAAGTCTGAGGAGGCTGCAGAGGGCAGCCCAGATAACCCTATCGTAGTTAGGGTTCCCAACTTGATCCATAGATTCAGTGCAATCTCCGTCATAATTCTAAGCAAGTTACTTTGTGGATATGAACAAACTAATTCTGTAATTTGTAAGGAGAGACAAAGACTCAGAACGGTTCACTCATTATTGAAGAAGGACAAGGGTGAAGCACTGACATGACAGCTTCAGGACTTGCACTAAGATGCAGAAGCCAGGACCGTGTGGTACTGGTGAGAGAAAAGACAAATATCAGTGGAAACCAATAGCCCAGAAATAGACCCGCACAAATGTAGTCGACTGATCTTTGACAAAGGAGCAAAAGCTATACAATGGAGCAAAAATTGTCTTTTAAATATAGATGCTGGGACAACTGAACATCCACATACAAAAGAAAAGAATCTAGACCCAGACCTCACACCTTCACAAAGTTTAACTCAAAGTGAATCATGGACCTAAATGTAAAATGCAAAACTACAAAACTCTTAGAAGATAAGACAGGTGAAAACCTAGAGACCATGTGTATGGTGATGGCTTTTTCAAGACAACACCAACGGTAATATCCATGAAAGAAATCATTGATAAGCTGGACTCCCTTAAAATTAAAAACTTATGCTTTGCAAAAGACTATCAAGAGAATGAAAAGACAGGCCACAGACTGTGGAAGTTATTTGCAAAAGACATATCTACTAAAGACTATCATGCAAAATATACAAAGTGAAGTGAAAGTCGTTCAGTTCTGTCCGTCTCTTTGCGACCCCACAGACTATACAGTCCTTGGAATTCTCCAGGCCAGAATACTGAAGTGGGTAGCTGTTCCCCTTCTCCAGGGGATCTTCCCAACCCAGGGATCGAACCCAGGTTTCCCACATTGCAGGCAGATTCTTTACCAGCTGAGCTACCTGGGAAGCCCTAAAATATACAAAGAACTCTTGAAATTCAATATTAAGAAAATGAACAACTCAATTACAAAATACACAAAGGCATTTCCCCGATGGTCCAGTGATTAAGACTCCGTGCTCCGAATGCAGGAGGCATGAGTTCAGTCCCTGGTCAGGGAACTGGATCCCACATGCCACCACTCAAACCCAGTGCAGCCAGATAAATAAAAAATAAGTATTAAAAAAATAAAGAGATATACGGATGGCAAGCAAGCATATGAAATATTGCTCCATGTCATATGTCATCAGGAAAAGGTAAATTAAAACAACGAAATACACTACACATCTAGTAGAATGGCCAAAATTCAGAACACTGATGACACCAGACACTGGCAAGGATGTGGAGCAACAAGAACTCTCACTCCTTGCTGATGGGAATGCGAACTGGCACATCCACTTTGGAAGACAGTCTGGTAGGTTCTCACCAAGCTAAACATCTTTTACCATGCGATCCAGCGGTCACAGTCCTTGATATTTGCCCAAATTAGCTGAAAACTTTGTTGTTGTTTAGTCGCTCAGCTCTGACTCTTTGTGACCCCATGGTCACAAAGTCCCATGGACTGTAGCCCGCCAGGCTCCTCCATCCATGGGATTCTCCAGGCAAGAATACTGGGGTGGGTTGCCATTTCCTACTCCAGGAGATCTTCCCAGCTCACGGATAGAACCCACGTCTCCCCCGTCTCCTGCACTGCAGGTGGATTCTCTACTGCTGAGCCACAAGGAAGGCCCAGCTGAAAACTTAAGTTCACACAAAAACCTGTACATGAATGTTTATAGCATTTTTGACAATTTTCAAAATTTGACAATTTCATAATTTTGACAATTTTCATAATTGTTAAAACTTGGAAGAAACCATGATGTCTCTTCAGTAGGTGAATGGATAAATAAACCGTGGCACTGCCAGACAATGGAATATCATTCAGTGCTCAGAAGAAATGAGGGGACTTGCCTAGTGGTCCAGTGGTTAAGATTCTGTGCTCCCCAGGCAGGGGGCCCGGCTTTGATCCCTGGTCAGGAAAGTAGATCCCACATGCCACAACCAAGACTGGCACAGCCAAATAAATGAATAAATAAGAACCAATTATTAAAAGAAGTGAGCTATCAAGCCATGAAAAGACATGAAAGAAACTTAAATGCATATTATGAAATGGAAAGAAGCCAGTCTCAAGAGGCTACCTACTATATGATTCCAACTACGTGACATTCTAGAGAGAGCAGAACTATGGGGACAGTGAAAGGATTGACGGTTGCCCGGAGCTAGGAGCAACGAACAGATGAAGCACAGAGGGTTTTTAGGGCAGTGAAGCTATTTTGTGTCATACTACAGTGGTGGATATATGTAATTACACATTGCTCAAAACCCATAGAATGTGGAACACCAAAATTGAGCCCATAGGTAACTGTGGACTGTGTGTGATAATGACATGTCACTGGACGCTCATCAATTGCAGTGAACATACCCCTGTGGTCCATGCTGTGCCCGGTGGAGAAATCTCTGTACCTGTACCTTCCACTCAATTTTGCTGTGAACCTAAACCAGCTCCAAAAATTCGTTTATTTTTTTTAAAGCAGGGACTCAGTAATAGATATTTAGTTCAGTTCAGTCACTCAGTCGTGTCCGACTCTGCGACCCCATAAACTGCAGCACACCAGGCTTCCCTGTCCATCACCAACTCCCGGAACTTACTTAAACTCATGTCCGTTGCATTGGTGATGCCATCCAACCATCTCATCCTCTATCGTCCCCTTCTCCTCCCGCCTTCAATCTTTCCCAGCATCAGGGTCTTTTCCAATGAGTCAGTTCTTCACATCAGGTGGCCAAAGCACTGGAGTTTCAGCTTCAGCATCAGTCCTTCCAATGAATATTCAGGACTGATTTCCTGTAAGATTGACTGGTTGGATCTCCTTGCAGTCCATGGGACTCTCAAGAGTCTTCTGCAATACCACAGTTCAAAGGCATCAATACTTCGGCACTCAGCTTTCTTTATAGTCTAACTCTCACATCAATACATGATCATTGGAAAAACCATAGCTTTGACTAGACAGACCTTTGTTGGTAAAGTAATGTCTCTGCTTTTTAATATGCTGTCTAGTTTAGTCATAGCTTTTCTTCCAAGGAGCAAGCGTCTTAATTTCATGGCTGCAGTCACCATCTGCAGTGATCGATCTAACCCATTTATGGGCTTCCCCAATGGCTCAGCAGTAAAGAATCCACCTGCCAATGCAGGAGATGTGGGTTTGATTTCTGGGTTGGGCAGATCCCCTGGAGGAGAGCATGGCAACCCACTCTAGTGTTCTTGCCTGGGGAATCCCATGGACAGAGGAGCCTGGCAGGCTGCAGTCCGTGGGGTTGCAAAGAGTCAGACAGGACTAAGCACACACACACATACACACACACGTAGATGCACAGACACATACACATATGTAATTGTCTTCGTGTGTGCTGTAATATAAATGTTGTGGAGTCACTAAGTCCTGTGTGACTCTTTGCGACCCCATGGACTGCAGCCCGCCCAGGCTCCTCTGTCCATGGGATTTCCCAGGCAAAAATACTGGAGTGGATTGCCATTTTCTACTCCAGGAGATCTTCCCAACCCAGGGATTGAATCTGCTTCTCTTAGTCTCCTGCATTGGCCGAAGTGTTCTTTACTGCTAGTACTCCCTAAGAAACCCTTTATATCTGTATCTGCATTTATTTGTAAAAACCAAACCGGTAGCAGTGTTATCATCAGGGTGAAGGTTGGGGGAAGGGAGAGGCAACTTCTATAGTCTGTAACAGTTTAGTATTTGTCAAAGAGCATCTACGATTTATGTAAATAAGGCAAAAAGGAACTGGCTCCTGGGCATTGCCTCTGGTCCTGTTGCCTGGCAGTTTAAAAATACAAAGCTATATTGGAGCGCACACAATTCAGTCAACGAGTATTGAGCGCTTCATCTGTGCCAGGCACTCGGCCAGGGTGAAGGCGATCTCCGTTTAGGGTACAGGCAGCACCCATGAGGGAAGAGGGGGTCGCTTTTTCAGTTTTTTATTTCTCTCAGGCTGAAAAAGTTCTGCAGAGTTTGGGGAAACTTACTGTGCTTCCTTGTCCGCAGAGAAGCCGTGTGGAGACCCGCCCTCGTTTCCACACACCATCCTGCAGGGCCGCACCGGCTTGGAGATGGGGGACGAGTTGCTGTACGTGTGCGCCCCGGGCCACGTGACCGGCCAGCGTGAAACGGCCTTCACCCTGCTGTGCGACAGCTGCGGGGAGTGGTACGGGCTGGTCCAGGCCTGCGGGAAAGGTAAGCAGGAAGGCAACGCCATGACCGCTGTGTGGACGGCTCCCCTGCAGCCTTGCTCTGCCCCCTACGCTGCCCCTTGTGTCTGACTGAAATTATATGGTGGTGGTGGTTTAGTAGCGAAGTCGTGTCCAACTCTTGTGACCCCATGGACTGTAACCCGCCGGGCTCCAGTGTCCATTCTCCAGGCAAGAACACTAGAGGGGGTTGCCATTTCCTCCTCCAAAGCATGAAAGTGAAAAGTGAAAGTGAAGTTGCTCAGTCGTGTCCGACTCTTCTCGACCCCATGGACTGCAGCCTACCAGGCTCCTCCATCCATGGGATTTTCCAGGCAAGAGTGCTGGAGTGGGGTGCCATTGCCTTCTCCAGAATGAAATTATAGCTGAGGCTAAAAAGACTCCTGGTGGGCAGAGCTCCCGAAACCTGATTTGACTCTCCGAGATGTTCCCCATTCCCTCATCAGCATTTACCTGGGCGGGCAGGGGTGAGTCTTCTGCATCCCACCCCTGTCCAGCCCGTTGGGAATTCTCCCAGTGAATTAAATTTCTCTCTCTCTCCTGTGACTCCTGCACCATGGACCTCATGCTGACCCTGCATTGCTCCGTGACCTCACAGGTCTCCTCTCTCCCCAGGACTCCTTCAGGGCCACCTTCCTGGTGCCCCATGACATCTGAGTACCAAGCGGAAGTTGGCTCTATAGAGGGGGAGGACTCCAGCACCCCCCACGATGCTACTGAATCCCCAGTTTGTCCCCAGGATGCCCAGCAGATCATGCGGTAGAACCGTGATGAGACTAGGGTGCTGTCCTGTCTGTGAGCTTCACCTGTGTTGCGGCCTGAGCTGTGGTCTGTTGTGTTCATTGCAGTTCACTCTCCACAGTGTGAACCCACTGCCCATGGCTTCTGCTGATGGTCATTTGCCTTGTTCTCACGTTCTGATCGTCACAAGCTTACGCTGCCATGATCTTTCCCGTCTACATCATTCATTTCACACCTGAACACCTTTCTGTTGGCTTTTGGGAGAGGCGTCGCTGCCCACGGGATAGGTGGGTGTCCAGCTTCTGTGGACGCTACCAGAGAGTTTTCCAAAGGGTTTTGACCATTTTCCTCTCCCACCAGCTGTGCAGAAGAGTTCTGCTTAAGCATCCTCACCAAGCTTCAGGACCGTGAGACTTTCTACCTTTCTGCTAAGCTGGTGACTGCTCCATCAGATCCATTTCTCTACCCAAGCACTTATCACATGCTGATGGAGCATGATCAGTGTTTCCTCAGCAGAACCTCTGTCCAACGTGTTTGCCCATTTCTCTGATTGACTTGATTAGGCATCTTCCTGGTGGCTCAGATGGTCAAGAATCTGCCTACAATGCAGGAGTCCCCAGGTTCAATCCCTGGGTAGGGAAGATCCCCTGGAGGAGGGCATGGCAACCCACTCCAGTATTCTTGTCTGGAGAATCCCATGGATGGAGGAACCTAGCAGGCTACTCTAGTCCGACTCCAAGAGTTGGACACGGCTGAGGGACTAACACGCATATAATGTAGGATTTCTTCTTTACATAAACCTTTATGTGTTAAAATTTTCTCTCTCACTCTGTGGCTTATGTTTTTCCCCTTGGAGTATTTTTTTGATGAATACTGAGATTTTGTCGTTGTTGTCTCAAACTCTCTGTGTGCAACTTTAAATTTTTTTCTGTGTGCAATTTTTAAACAGATTTTTTTGTTTTTTAGTTATTATAGACTGACAGGTTTTGGTAAAGTGCAATAAAAATGAATTAGCATAAAACTAAAGCAAAGATATTCCAGATATAAATAAAAATAGACATAAAATTCCCCCTTCAAATTATTACAAAAACTTCTAAAACCTTCCTACTTGCTTGTCACATACTTGTACCAAAGTGACAGACTGGGACAAGTCCTTGAAACACAGTTTGAGCCATTTCCCAGCACTTTCCTCGGTCGCTGGTGTCTTGTGGCAGGCAGGAGCTCCACCAGTCCTAATGGATTCACCTGTCCAAGAAAAATCAGGCTGAAGACCTGACTTCCTGTTTGTTGAGGGTGTCCCCTCAAAGCAGACCCGAGCTCACCCCGAGGTGTGAGTGAGCTGGCTGCATTTCTGACGCTGCATCATCCCACGAGCCACACCCACCAGGCAAACGGGCTGTTTACTGGCCCCAGCAGAATGAGCACTAAATGCAGGTCTTGTGTGTCTGAAACGGTGTTTATTTTCTCACCGCAAAGCCGAGTTGTTGGAGCTTTCAGTTGCTGGTCAGGAATTTCGATTTCTACACTTGGCTGAACACACAGACCCTTACGGTTTTCAGTATCTGTGTCACTGTAAGTGTGCCTTACAAGAACATTGTCACCAGCTATTTGACTCCGCCTTTACTTGTTCATTTTTCCAATGAACTGTTTTAAGGAACTTTTTCAAATTGGAAAGGAGTCATCTTGGGAAGGGCGGACCAAACCGGATTTTGGAGTTGGATGTGTCTGACTTTGAACAACAGCATGCTTTGTACGACCGACCGGCCATTCATTCATTCACTCTCTCCCCCTCCCTTCATCGGGCAGGGTCCAAGTTCCTGTGTAATCAAGATTGAGCAAAATTGTCCCAACCCTAAAGGTAACTAGTAAACTGAGTGCCTTAGAAGAGATAGAAAAGCCATAGATGATGAGGTAAAAGGGAAAGCTGGAAAACAAGGTTTCATAGGTGAAATTTTGAAGGAAGTGTATGTTCCCAGGTGGAAGAAGTGCTCAAAGGATGTACATATCCAGTCCATGGAAGCTAAAAAGTGTACACTGGCTTCTAAGTATAAGAAGATTCTGGAAGCCTCGTGTTTTCAGCGTGTATCCGAGGCATGGAATATACCTAGGCAGCACTGCAGTGAACACAGGAACAAGCTGGAGGGAGGAAGAGAGCCGAGGCAGACGACTACTGCTGTTCACCAGGAGGACGTGGGTGGGGTGGGGTGCAAAGGGTGGAGCTGGAGGAGGATCAGGCACCCAGCGAGGAGGCGAGGTGGTTTTGTTTTGTCTGCATCCTTGCTGCTGTTATTCTAAGATGGGAAATACATCACTCGGAACAGGACCTGTGATATGGTCTGAGCCCAGTGGAGCCCAGTGAAGCTCCAGTCTTTTGGCCACCTGTTCCAAAGAGCCGACTCAAAGACCCTGAGGCTGGGAAAGATTGAGGGCAGGAAGAGAACTGGGCAACAGAGAATGAGATGGTTGGATGGCATCACTGACTCAATGGACGTGAGTTTGAGCAAGCTCTGGGAGATGGTGAAGGACAGGGAAGCCTGGTGTGCTGCAGTCCATGGGGTTGCAAAGAGTCAAACATGACTGAGCGACTGAACAGCAACATGAAGGGTCCTGCTTTCCCTTCCAGCCTTGTGCTGATGGAGGAGGGTATTAGGCCCCCTCACTGAAGGATGGAAAGATTTGTGTGACGCTGGCTTTTCTTCCCTGTGCATTACTGACTCCAGCCCCCTGTACAACACACAGCCAAAGGCAGGCAGTAGCTCTAGCTGTCTAATACTTGGGTGAGAAATTAGTTGCTGCCAGCAGGCGTCTCAGATTCTGGAGACAGCCGCTGATCCTTCCAGAAAGGCATGGCCCGTGTGGCCTTATGACTCAGGGGAGACCCCGTGGGCAATCAGCTGGTGACTTTTTAACATGTGGCTCCCAGGCCCTCCAGACCTGTGGCTGTCTCACCTTCCCAGGGAGCACGTGTCACCTCTGCCCTGAGCTCAGCCAGTACCCCTCCCTACACATCAGAGCCCCCACCAGAGAGCATTTCCTTCTGTTCCCTGTGAGCTGCTGGAGCCCGCTCCAAGCCCTCTGGCAGAACCTGCTCCAGAGGTTCCTGCCCTTTATTTCCCTCACAACCTCTCCAGATCCAGACAGCCTCAAGGCTCAGGAACCTTGGAGGTCAGGTGTTAAAAGAACCTGGAGCTCAGATGCCTTTGGTCTCAGAGATTCTAAGGTCTTGGAGGCTCCGGGCTACTATGAAGACTGTTTCACTCAAATTTGTCATTGTTTGGGCATGTTGAAGACTTGAGTTAGAGTCTGTAAAAGCAGAGCCTATTCACACGGAGATGGCTTGTAGAGGGGGAGTAAGGCAGGCAGGGTAGGTGAGAGGGGAGGAGTTAAGGATGCAGTCCCAGGTGGATTCTTGCCTTGCCTGATCCCTTGGGGAGCTAGGGAGCATGAATTGCACCTTGGGTTGGTGCCACTTGGAAGCAAGGGGACCGGCCTGAGTTCCTCTGTTCTAGTCTGTCATTGGCTGCAGGCTGCTGTCCATGGAGGGCAAATGAAATTGTTACTCAGTCGTGTCCAACTCTGTGCTACCCCATGGACTGTAGCCTGCCAAGCTCCTCTGCCCATGGAATTCTCCAGGCAAGAATACTAGAGTGAGTTGCCATTCCTTTCTCCAGGGTATCTTCCTGACCAGGGAATCGAACCCCAGTCTCCTGAAATGCAGGCATCAGGTGGCTTGTAATTAAGGCTCCCATTCCTCCAAGGGCAGTGCTCTAGAGAAAGGGCAGCTGTTGCTTATTAAGGCATCAGTTCAGTAGAGCAGATGTTTAAAAAAAATTTTTTTTTTAATCCATTAGTAATGTGAGGACTGCCTGAATGGGCGTGATGAAATTTAAACTTTGTAATGGTGGTCACCGACTTGATGGACATGATTCTGAGCAGGCTCTGGGAGTTGGTGATGGTCAGGGAAGCCTGGCGTGCTGCGGTCCATGTAGTCACAAAGAGCTGGACATGACTGAGCACTGAACTGAACTAAATGGTGAGCAGGCGTGAATGCACAGGGGCACATCCACCCAGAGGGGTCAGACAGTAGCTGGTGCAGGAGGGCGCCTCAGCCACACACCAACCACCTGGGTTGTCCGTTCACTGTGACATCAAGGTCCAGCCTCGAGTGGTGATGGTGAGGTCTCTCACTGAAGCACGGGGACTTCAGCCTTGACCGTCAATCTGAAGGGTGGGGGCTTAACTGCCATTTTTTCCCTTCTCTGTGTTGGTATTTCTCTAGTTTGGGGTCCTGGAGTCCAGGGTTGGGTCTGGCCATTTTGTTTCCCCTTCTATCTGATTCCACACATCTTCTTAGTTTATGTTCCCAGTTGGGCAGCACAGAACACCCGTCATACCTCTCTAATGTTCTCAGTGTTAGTCGCTAAGTCGTGTCTGACTCTTTGTGACCCCAGGGACAGTAGCCCACCAGGCTCCTCTGTCCATGGAACTCTGCAGGCAAGAATACTGGGGTGGGTTGCCTTTCCCTTCTCCAGGGTATCTTCCCAACCCAGGGATCAAATCCGGGTCTCCTGCACTGCAGGCGGATGCTTTACCACTGAGCCACCAGGGAAGCCCAGTGTTAGTGCTACATGCTCAGTATCTGACTATAACTGGTTATTGCCCTCATCATACAAAAGTCCCAGTGCTTTGCGCTTTACCTGTGTGTGCAGATTTCCATGTTATGTTGGGTTTTCCTTGGGCTTTTTATTATACCAAGTCCCATACAGTCTTCAAGGCCATATCCATCTCTAGCCACTGGTACCCTAGGGACAGCCTCTGACCTCCCACCACTCCAAGTGGCTGCCCCTGGCCACATGATCACAGGGTCCCGTGCAGTTTCCAGGGCACACTGACTGTTCCCTACTTGCTGCCCTGGCCACTCGTTGCCTCTGACACCGCTGCCCTATGGTTTCCCCGGTGGCTTCTGCCGTCTCCTGACTCAGCACCCTGTGGTCCCGTGGCCTCTGCAGAGTAGCACCAGATAGACACCCCAGGATGGGAGAGACTCATAGACCCTTGCTCTCAGATTTACCCCATGTTTCTCCTTTAAAGGTGGCTTTCCTGGTGACGCAGACAGTAAAGAATCTGCCTGCAATGCAGAAGACCTAGGTTCAATCTCTGGATCGGGAAGATGGCCTGGAGAGGGAATGGCAACCCACTCCAGTATTCTTGCCTGGAGAATCCTATGGACGGAGGAGCCTGGCGGGCTACATACAGTCCATGGGGTCACAAAGAGTCCAACATGACTGAGTGACTAACACTTCACTTCTCTTCTAAAACTTGCCCTGACAAAGGATATCTGCTAGGCTCTGAAAAGCCTTTGAGATCTTCCACCCCAAGCTCCATGGTTCTGTTTGTGCATTCTGGTCTGTGGTATCAGAAAGTGAGCGACCCCAAGCTTAACAGCTGCCAGCCCCACCACCTCTGAGTCCCACAAGAGATAGATTGAGGTTCTCACTCCCTTCCTGGGTCTGCTGCAGCTGTGGCCACAAGACTTGTTCCCCCGTCGGGCACTGAGAGAAGAGCTGTCATAAACAATGCCAAACCTGTCCCATGTTATTTCTGTCTTGGGAGTTGTCTTTTGTTTTTGTTCTGTTTTTTGACAACTCTCTTGAGGCTTAATTTGCATACAAGAAATGGTACCCATTTAAAATATAAAAGTCCTGGTGGCTCAGTGGCTAAGGTACCACGCTCCCAAAGGCAGGGGGCCGGGGTTTGATCCGTGATCAGGGAAGTAGATCCCACATGCTTCAACTAAGATCTAGTGCAGTCAAAAACAAAAAAAAACCCCACATGCTGCAACTAAGACCCGGCCTAGCTAAATAAGGGAACCCACCCGCAGAACCAAATTACAGAATATTTCCATCTTCCCCAAGCCTCCTCATGCTCCTTTCTGATGGAGGAGTTTTATTTGCTTTATCCTAGCTCATCTTCACAAGTCTGAGTAGAAACAGCCACCTCCCACTGACAGATGGGACGACTGAGGGACAGAGAGACTCGCTGACTTCCTGTGTCAGCCAGCCAGAAAGCAGCAGAGCCAAGATGTAAAACCAGGCATGTCTCATTCCGGCATCTGAGTGTGCTTCTCTGGGGCCTCTCAAAGCGTGAGGGCAGAGCAGGGCTTGCTTTGCAAACGAGCTGTTCTCTCACCAAGTTTCTTTGCTATTTTCTCTCATTTCTGAAGCCCTTCTTTTGTTTTCTTAAATTAACTCCAGTTTCTGTTTTTCTCCATCTTCTAGACTTCCTTCATGGAATAAAAGCCAGAGACTGAACTGAATTTAGAATTGCCTTGTCAATGTTGCCATATTTGTTCAGAAGTTCATTGAACCAGTGGTTATTTCTGGCTTGTCTGGTTGCCTTTTTTCAAAATTACTATTTTTAAAGGCTGTGTAGCCAAGACCAGTGGGGAAAAAAGAAGGCATGTGTGGGCTTCCAGAAACACAACAACATGAAAAAGCATGAAAAGCAGCAGCACTTGGACAGCCCAGCATTCTGGGCTCCGGCTTGTACACTCCTGCCCTTGATAAAGGCACAGCCTGGGTGCCCCTTTTTACCGCTGATTCCTATTGATCTGTCGTCTTGTGTTTTCCTAAAGTAACAGTTAATTATAAACACATAGGGAGGGATTTGATTTTTCCCAAGAGAGCCCATGAAGTTTACATTTCCTGGACCCGTTGGTCTAAACCAGAAGGCCGGGCATTGTGGAGGCCAGGTTTCAGGAGAGCCTGGG
>NW_011494615.1:7596897-7605569 GCF_000754665.1 Bison bison bison
GGGAGGGGGGGAAAGGGGAGGGGGCACAGTTGCTGGATGGCTCCGGAGAGCTCAGACTGCAAAGCAGAGAGAGGCGAGAGAAATAGCACCTCGACAGGCAAAGAGCTGGTGTTACCCATCCTGATGGCAGAATGTACTTTGGGGTTGACATTCTGTGAGTAAGAAGCTTTACCGTTACTCAGGAGGGGAAAAACAGCCTTGGGATACTTTGTCATGAGTAGACTCTTTGTAAACAGTTGGTGTCTGTGTCTTCATTTGAGGTTTTGGTGTGGCTGAGGCTTGACATAATGAGAGCCTGTTTCTGAGCCAGACCTTGACCTGAGAGCCCCGGCAGACAGGAAGGGCTTGGCTCTGAGCCCCAGGCTGCTGTCCAGGGATGCTCTACACCCAGAGAGCTCTGAGGGCAGAATCTCCAGATGGACAGATAGATACACACAGAGCTCAGAGTGACCGTAAGGGGCCAGGTCAAGGCAGGCCCACCAGGCAGGAGTGGGCTTATTGTTGTATTTCAATCGCTAAGTCGTGTCCCAGTCCTTCCAACCCCATGGACAGCAGCATGTCAGGCTTCTCTGTCCTTCACAATCTCCTGGAGTTTGCTCCAATTCACGTCCATTGAATTGATGACGCCATCCAACCATCTCATCTCAAATCCCCAGCTCTAACATCATACACTAGGCCAGTGTTCCCTACGTAAGAAGCAAGGGTGGAGGAGAACATGGCTCCTTTCCTGCCCATATTCCAGGTGCCTTTTGACTTCTTGAGCTCATAGGGTGGGTTACATGGGAAAAGGAATTTAGCTGCGATTGATTATGTCCAGTACTAGGACTCAGAGGTTGTTTACCATTCTTTGCTACTGTCATGAACCAAATAATACCTTGGCTGATGACAGCCAGTGCCAAGCTGGGCAGAAACATGGAGGACCCCCGAAACAAATGGTTTTCGGCAGCTGCTAGGAATGTCCCCCAAACCCCTTCCCGGGGCCAGCGAACCATGAGCAGTGTTTCCTTGAATCCACCTCATAGCGTCATCATGGTGGCAGCTCTGCTCAAGGAAAACCCGGGGAGCCAGATATCGTGAGGGTGCAGCCTCACGTGGGCACCAAAATCTGTTCTCTAAAGTGGGTCCAGGTGCTGGCAGCTCCAAAGACAGTAAAGAAAAGGTTGGTGGGAAGGTAAGTTTGCTTTATTTTGGAGGCCGGCAACTAGGGGTAGGGTGTTGTCCAAAGGCTGACTCCTCCCCCCACCCCCACCCCCGACAGCCAGTGGGCAAGAGCTTTTAAAGGGGAGTTTGGGAGGCATGTGGGCAGAAGGAAGGAGCTACATGCAGAAACAACACAGTCAGCTCTGAGTCTTCTTGATTAAGTACCGTTAATCTTCATTTCCAGGGTTGGCTGCTTCCCATTTCTTTGAGGCCAGTTCTCAGAATTGTGGCAGCTCATGTCAGGCTACAGTCTGGTCTTCATGTAGTTAACTTCTTCCACCTGCTGGGGGTTTCAGTGTCTACAAAATAGCCTTCATCGAGTTGTAGTAGTAACATCAAAGGTCACGGATTGTGCTTCCTGGTGGTCCAGTGATTAAGAGTCCACCTTGCAATGCCTGGGACACTGGGTCAGTCCCTGACCTGGGAGGATCCCACGTGCTGTGGAGCAACTAAGCCCGTGCACCATGACTACTTAGAGCCCGGTACCTGCAGCTACCGAAGCCTGCATGCCTGGAGCCT
Source organism: Bison bison bison (assembly GCF_000754665.1). NCBI lineage: Eukaryota > Metazoa > Chordata > Mammalia > Artiodactyla > Bovidae > Bison > Bison bison. Next base: position 7,598,617 of record NW_011494615.1, read on the forward strand.
GCGTTCTGCAACAAGAGAAGCCACCACAATGAAAAGCCCGTGCACCACAGCTACAGAGTAGGCCCTGCTCTCTGCAACTAGAGAAAGCCCTCGTGCAGCGACGAAGACCCACCATAACCAAAAAATAAATAAATCTTAGAAAAAATCGTGGATCACCATAACAAATATAGTAAGGAAAAGTAAAATGAATGGGCAAATGAGTGTTTTACTGCTGCTGCTAAGTCGCTTCAGTCGTGTCCGACTCTGTGCGACCCCAGAGACGGCAGCCCACCAGGCTCCCCCGTCCCTGGGATTCTCCAGGCAAGAACACTGGAGTGGGTTGCCATTTCCTTCTCCAATGCGTGAAAGTGAAAAGTGAAAGTGAAGTCGCTCAGTTGTGTCTGACTCTAGCGACCCCATGGACTGCAGCCCACCAGGCTCCTCCGTCCATGGGATTTTCCAGGCAAGAGTACTGGAGTGGGGTGCCATTGCCTTCTCCGGATATTTAGTTAGACATACAATTATATCACTTATGTGAAATCTAAAGAATAAAATGAACTAGTGAATAAAACAAAATAGAAGCTGACTGGAACTTCCTTGGCAGTCCAGTGGTTAAGACTGTGCCCTTCCACTGCAAGGGACACAGGTTCAGCCCCTGGCTGGAGAACTAAGATCTCACATGCCGTGCAGTATGGCAAAAAAAAAAAAAGCCAACTGACAGATATGGGAAATGAATGGTTACCAGTGGGGAGAGGGGAGTGGGCTGAACAACATAGGGGGAGGGGATAAAAAATGAAATCTTCATTATGGAATTTTATGGACTCGTGTGTGAAACTGTTGAAAATTGTAGAGCACGATAGAATGTAAAGACTCTTTCATTCAATTAAAAAGTGTCCGAATCATAAGAGAACAGGTTAATAAATGGTCAAAAAATACAGCAATTTAGCCACCACATAGGTCAAGAAGTTGAATGCTGCCAGTGCCCCGAGGCTTGTGCTCCTGTGCAGGATTCCATGGCGGCGGGAGTCCGTGTTGTGTGTGCCAAAATGTGTGTGTCATTTCTGCAGTGAGTGGCCACTTGCAGTATGTCCAGCTTCTGGTTATTAGGAACATGTTTGCGCATGTCTTTTGGTGCCCATGTGCGCACACACTTAGGAGGAGAACTGCTGTATGTCATATCCGCTGGAAAAGGGATAGGCTACCCACTCCAGGATTCTTGAGTTTTCCTTGTGGCTCAGCTGTTAAAGAATCTGCCTGCAATGCAGGAGACCTGGGTTTGATCCCTGGGTTGGGAAGATCCCCTGGAGAAGGAAAAGGCTACCCACTGCAGTATTCAGGCCTGGAGAATTCCATGGACTGTTTAGCCCATGGGGTCCCAAAGAGTCGGACACGACTCAGTGACTTTCGGTTTCCACTTTCATATCCTGGTTAACACTAGAGACTGTCGGTCTGTTTAATTTTAGCCATTCTGGTGCTAGATAATAGAATCTCACTCTGGCTGTGATTAGCATTTCTCTGTTACTAATGAGGTTAAGCGTCTTCACACGTGTATAATGATTATTTAGATTTTTTTTTTTTTAACCATGCTGCATGGCATGCGGGATCTTAGTTCTCCAGCCAGGGAACAAACCTGTGCCCCCTGTAGTGGAAATTTGGAGGCTTAAACGGGACCACCAGGGAAGACCCAATACCTTTTCTGGAACCCTCCAGAGGTTATATGTGCTGCAGTTATTTTCAAATCTGTGGCATGCATTTGAATGCTCTTCATGGTGGCTTTTGATGAACAGAAGTTCTTAAAGTTAGTGTAACTTGATTGTCTATCTTTGTGCCAATACCAAACAGAGTCTTTGAAAGTACTGCAGTTTTATAGTAAATCTTAAAATCTTGTAGCGTACCTGCTACAGCATTTCTCTTCTTTGTCCCTTGTCTCTTCTTGGCCCTTTGCATTTACATACATTTTAGCATCAGCTTGTCAATATCTGAGATTTTTATTCAGTTTCAGTTCAGTTCAGTCGCTCAGTCGTATCCGACTCTTTGCGACCCCATGAACTGCAGCACGCCAGGCCTCCCTGTCCATCACCAACTGCCAGCGTCTACCCAAACTCATGTCCATTGAGTCGGTGATGCCATCCAACCATCTCATCCTCTGTCGTCCCCTTCTCCTCCTGCCCTCAATCTTTCCCAGCATCAGGGTCTTTTCAAATGATTAATTTGGACAGATTGACAGCTTAACAATTAAACTTCCATTATAGCCATTCACTACTTAAGTCATCTTTTAATTTTGCTCAGAAATACTTTGTACCATTCCATGTACAAATCTTACACATCTTTTGTTAGATTTATTCCTTGGAATTTGGGGAGGCTGGTTATGCAATGACAGTCAGGCTTCCTGGGTGGCACAGTGGGAAAGAGTCTGCCTGCTAATGCCGAGATGATCCCCTGGAACAGAAAATGGCAACCCACTCCACTATTCTTGCCTGGAAAATTCCATGGACAGAGGAGCCTGGTGGACTACAGTCCATGGGGTCGCAAAGGGTCGGACACGACTAAAAGATTGAGCACACACATGCTATGGCAAACAGTATCTTTTACATTTTTTTCTGTTTATTGCTGGTATATGGAGACACAGTTGGTGTTTTATGTTGCCTGTAGAACCAGTGTCCTTGATAAACTCATCTGTTAATTGTAACAGTTTGTATGTAGGTTCTTTGGGTTTATCTGTGTGATACAGTCATAGCATCTAAGAATAACAGTTTCATTGCATTTGTTCCAGCCCCTGTGCTTTTTATTCCCTGTGTTCCATGCTGGCTCTGTGCCTTGGACCTCATGAGGCTTTCCCTCTTTCCTTCCAGATGAGGCAGAGGTACATATTGACTATGAAGATAATTTTCCTGATGATAGATCCGTGTCATTCAGAGAGCTCATGGAGGACTCCCACACAGAGGCAGAGGAGGACAGGAGTCAGGGAGAACCCTCTGAGGAGGCTCCAAAACAGGACCGTCTGGTCTCTATGCCTGTGGCAAGGGAAGACAGAGCCCAGGATACATCCTTTGTGCCAACCACAGGCCTGCTGGGCGCTGGGAGCCCTGTCCCCACAGAGCTTCCGGGATCCCAAGGCAGCGGGAAGGACATGCTCTGGTCTCCTGCTGGGACCTTCCACAAGCCTGAATGGGAAAAGGCGATGGATGAAGATGCCAAAAAGCACCTTCCTGCTGGTGACCACCACAGGGACAGCACGTTGGCCCCAGGGGAGCCAGAAACCAAGGTCATCTACCACAGCACTGATGGCCCCTCGGGGCCCTCTGTGGGCAGGAATGACAGCAGGGCCGGTGATGCCATGGTGAGCAGCAGCGATGAGTCCTGGTTAGATGGCTACCCTGTGACTGACGGGGCCTGGAGGCAGACAGAGGCAGGAGCGGAGGAAGACGAGGAAGAGGAGGACAAAGGGGATGGATCAGAAGGGCTGGAGGAAAGCATGCTGATTACGCCCAGCCAGCCTGCCCTTGCGGAAAGGAAGCGATCCAGGGGCACCACCCTCACACCCAGTGAGGACGTGACTTCACTTCTTCCATCTCAAACGCTAGATGGAGAAGCTTTGGCTCTCAGACCCACGAATGTGTCTGAAACTGCGGGTCCCAGCAAAGGGGCTGGTGACTTGACGGGAAATCAGTCAACCGTTCCCTGGAGATATGCCACAGAGAAGCCTCCCTCGTCCACCCTGCCCTATGAACTCACCAGCTCTACCCTGGAGACCGAGACAACCGCCATCCAGAAGACGCCCAACCTTACTCCCTCAACTGTCGCGGCGGCCACCCAGACCCCACTGGAGACCACTGCCCCTGCTGTCCAGGATACCTTCCCATACCTGCTGTCGGAGGACTTCCTGGGACAGGAAGTCCCCGGCCCGGGTGCAAGCGAGGAGCTTCTCCCAACCTTGGAGCCCTGCGCCGGGGGCAAGTGTCCCAGCCTTGGCAGAGGCCCCATCATTGCCACGATTGTCACAGTTCTGTGCCTGCTGCTGTTCCTGGCAGGCGTGGGGGGTGTGTGGGGCTACCGAAGTTGCCAGCACAAGAGCTCCGTGTACAAGCTGAACGTTGGCCAGCGGCAGGCTCGGCACTACCATCAGCAGATCGAGATGGAGAAGGTCTAGCCGCCTGGGGGTGGGGGGTTCCCCCAAAGCCCCTTGATAGGAAAATAAACGGTGACACATCAAGTGAGAACCGCTGACATTTCACTAGCGCATGAAACGGGGGAGTAGGGCTGCTCTTCCTTCTCTCAGGTCTTCGTTTTCTAGGCTGAGCAGTGGGTCTAGAAGCAGCTGGCAGGGCAGGGAGGCTTGGGCGGGGTCAGGACACATCAGCAGCCCCTGGACCACCTGTCCTGGGCCCTGTTGCCCTAATCCCAGACCTGTGCTTTGGCCCTAATTCCAGCCAGAGGTCAAAATTCACCTCTTCATCATACTATTGTCTTCTTCTTTTTTTTTTTAAAGAAAGAAATGAGTCTGCAACCTGAAATTTTCGAAATAGGCATGACAGAGTATTTGAGAGCAGCGTTATTTTGGATCAGGTATTTAATTTTTGGGAGTGGGAGAGGGAAGAAAAACAATGAGTTATTTCCTTTCAACGGTGCGATGTTGCTGAGGGCAAATGAGCCAAGATCCAGGACACAGCCTAGAAGCGCTGAGATTTTTTCAAAATTGTTTGTTGCAATTGGAAAGAATTTACAACTGACATTTGTTGCGGGGAGGGCGGGGACACACATCCCCCTGTCCCCTCTGTCCTGTGAGTCCATCTTTTTTTTTTTAAACAAGGTTAGCTTTGTACCGGTAAGCACCGTTTCCTCTCAGAAGCAGTGGCCTGGTTGTCCTTGACCCGTCTGTGCCTAGGAATGTCTTAGAGTTTTTGCCAGGACTAACAAAACTCAGTCCTCGGCTTCCTCTCTCAGGATTAACCATTTCTCTGAACGCCAGGAAGAAAGAATGACCTAGGAGGGAAAAAATGTTTAAAGAGGGCCAAGGACTAGGATATCAAGCATGGGTACCTACTTGATGGAGAAGCAGAGGAATTACAAAGGAATATGAAGTGATCTGTGCCGACCTAGTCTTTACCCTGTCATGACGACTGTGAGCTGTCCGGAAACAGCCTAAGTGCATCTCAGGCTCCCCCGGCTGGTGAGCATCCAGTTCATGGCGTCCCGGGCATCTTATGGTGACTCAGCTCGTCTCACTTATGACAGCAGTCCTCAGACCAGCAGCATAGATATCACCTGGGAACTTGCTGGAGATGCAAGGCCTCTGATTCCACCCTGGATGAAGGCGGCCCAGCTGCCTGTGTGCGTGCTGTCATGTCCGACTCTTTGCGACCATATGGGCCGTAGCCCACTAGGCTCCTCGGTCCATGGGATTCTCCTGGCCCTAGAGTCTTGGAGTGGGTTGCCATTTCCTCCTCCTGGGGATCTTCCCAACCCAGGGATCAAACCTGCATCTCCTGGGGCTCATGCGTTGGTAGGCAGCTTCTTGACTGCTAAGCCACCTGGGAAGCCCATTTATTGATTTGGTTTCATCTAAATTAATGTAAAAATGCACGTAGAAAGGGAATGATTAAAACAGCGTAAACTTCAATTGTATATCATTATGCATGTTTTGAGGTTGCTAAATGTTGAATGTTCATGAAAACTTGGGGGTGGGGGATGGGCGAGGATCCATTAACACAAAGCTTCTGAGATATTTAAAATAAATAATTATTTCCCCAAATAGTTACCTAGTGTATTTTATATCTGGGTTACATCAAAGTTGTTGTTGTTCAGTCGCTAAGTCGAGTCTGACTCTTTGCGACTCCATGAACTGCAGTATGCTAGACTTCCCTGTCCTTCACTATCTCCCAGTTTGCTCAAATTCATGCCCATTGAGTCACTGATGCCATGCAACCATCTCATCATCTGTCTCCCTCTCCTTCTGCCCTCAATCTTTCCCAGCATCAGAGTCTTTTCCAGTGAGTCAGCTCTTTGCATCAGGTATCCAAAGGACTGGAGCTTCAGCTTCAGCATCAGTCCTTCCAATAAATATCCAGGACTGATTTCCTTCAGGATTGACTGGTTTGATCTCCTTGCAGTCCAAGGGACTCTCAAGAGTCTTCTCCAACACCACAGTTCAAGAGCATCAATTCTTCGGCTCTCACAATAATTTTTTTTTTTTAAAGGACTCTCTAGTAATCTTGAAAGTAATGTCTTAATACTTGCTGGATCTAAGACCAGCTTTTCTAAGCCTAATTTTCAGCCACTTGACTTCCTGCAGCAGGATTTTAGGGCATCCGCTGAGCTCCTACCCCCTCTTCCATCTTCCTAACACCAACCAGAGACCATGCTTTTCAGTACAACAAAAAGCCCAGGATCTTGCTACTCAAAGTGTGGTTCCCAGGCCAGCAGTAGAGACACCACTTAGGAGCTTGTTAGAAATGCAGAATCCAGGACTTCCCTGGTGGCCCAGTGGTTAAGAATCTGCCTGCCAATGCAGGGGACATGGGTTTGATCCCTGGTTCGGGAAGATCCCACATGCCATGAGGCAATTAAGCCTGTGCTCTAGAGCATACTCATACCCTTCTCATCCAGAGAATTGTCCTCAGCCTAATGGGAGTTCCCTCACCCAGGAGTTAGGCCCCACTCCCACTGGCTGGGCAGCCTGTCTGGAGCCAGTGACTAATGGACATGGTCACACGGAAGGTCAGCCTCTTTGCCTCCAGGTGGGAGAGCTCCCGTGAGATCAGGCAGAGGCTGGTCTCCAGTGACCACACGCTTGCCAGCTCCTTCCTGCTCCCCTTCTCCTGAGATCACTCCATCACTCACACAAGGCTTTGCTTCAAGAGATCTGGACCTGGACTTACCCGGTGGTCCAGTGGATAAGAATCTGCCTGCCAATGGCGGGAGACACACGGGGTCAATTCCTGGCCCAGGAAGATCCCACATGCCCCAGAACAACT
>NW_011494615.1:7605669-7608184 GCF_000754665.1 Bison bison bison
GAACAACTTAAGCCCCTGCACCATAATTACTGAAGCCCGCACGCTCTAGAGTCCATGCTCAGGAATGAGAGAAGCCCACACACTGCAATGAAGACGCCTCCACTTGCTGCAACTAGAGAAAGGCCATGTGCAGCAACGAAGACCCAGCACAACCAAAAATTTAAAAATATTTGCTAATAATAACTTTTAAAAAGTGATCTGGACCTAAGACGTCCACTGATGGGTAAGCTCTTACTTCCTACTCCCCCCATTCCTGCTCGACCCAAACTTTTCCACTGTATCCTCCGGAATTCTTGGGCTGACATCAACAGAATCCCCCTGTCCTCCCCCTCCTCTTCCAGTAGCTGATGTGTGAGTTCTCTGTGCAGAGAGTCTGCTTCTGCCCTAACTGGCTCCTTACTCTTCCCACCTGCCTCCTTCTACACTTCTCTTTCTCCTCGCTTGTCCTTGGGTGACAGGCATGGAGCACAGTAGCTGTTGGCTGTCATGCTTGGATTGGTCCTTGTTTGAAACAGTAAATACTTTGTTACTTCTCAGACCGTGGCACCAAGGGCCCAGCTCACTGGATCCAAAGCAAGCCCTAGATTCCCGATGTTATCCCTTTGTGGGATCCCAGGTATCTGAAAGAGAGCCTTACTTGGGGGGAGGAATGAGCCTGCATCTCCTGAAGGATCCGGGTGGGTAAGGACCACCGCCCTCTCTGTCAGTCAACAGTCTTTGGGGTGAGGACTCTGCTTCCGTAGATGCACGTCAGAAACCTCACAGACCTGAGAAAGTAGCTCATGAGACACGTCCTAGGAATTCCCCGGTGGTCCAGTGGTTAGGACTCTGCACTTTTGTTGCCTAGGGCAGAGTTTCGATCCCTGGTGGGGGAACTAAGACCCTAAGATCCCACAAGCAGCTCAGTGTGGCAAAAAATAAACACAAACAAAAACAAAACACCACTTACCATGTGTCCTAGAAGGACTGGGTGTGGTTAGGACAGTCCCACCACTGGACAGAGAAAGAAAATAGTCAAGAATAAGCAACGTAAAACATTTAATGTGATTTCTTTAAAAAAGTTTTGTTTCCAACCATTTTCCAAAGAGTGAGACCATACCCACTGCCCTGATCCCAGGAGGGAAATGGAAAAGACATCGGTGACAACGTTTCAGTGTGGCCTGTGGACCACAACTCTACAGCGGGCCATCTTGGATCTGTGGGTACAAGTGAGAAACTGCTTCAGTGTGGCAGCCTGGGTGCGAGGGGAGTTTTGGGGAGAATGGGTACACATGCATTTACGGCTGGGTCCCTTTTCTGTTCACCTGAAATTGTCACAATACTGTTAATCGGCTGTATCCCTTACAAAATTAAAAATTTTTTTTAATCAATGAAAAATAAACAGACAAAAAAAAAGAAATTGCTTTATTTCCTCCCACTCTTTTTCTTGCAAAAGGAGGCACCATGATCTTACTCTATCAGCTCCAAGAAGATAGCCAGCCAGCTCACTCACTCAACAAGACACCCAAGCCAGATCTGGGAGGTAGAGTGGGGGGATTCTTGAGTCTAAGGCCCGCCTCGGGGAAGATGCTGCAACAGTGCAGACCACTGCCGCTCCAGACTCGGGTTTCTGGGGAGGAGAGGGTCAGTGAGGACGAAGCTGGGCTGTCCTGGTGGGATCCCCCTCGAGGAGAGGCCCCGGGGACAGGGCAGCGGGCACAGGAAGTCCTTGCACAAAACCTTTGGCCGAGGCTTGCTTAAGGTCCCTTCCCTTCCCACCCCCTTCCCTCTCCTTGTATGCAGTTTAAACTCTCCACACTAGGTCATTCAAGCCTGGAGTCCCCAGAAAAAAAGAAGTCGCTGTTTGGGGGATGGCAGATGGTCAGGAGCTGGGACAGCTGCGATGAAGGATTAGTTGTGGGTTTTGCGCGGAGCCTCGCTACAAACTGTTGCCGTTCCATGGGCAAACACTATTAAATGAGAATGTTTTTTCTGGCTCCAGTCCACCTTCTCCCCACAGTTTAAGTATTGAATTTTTTTTTTTTTAAACCGAAGTAGCTTAGGTTTACAGCTCACATTTAAAACTTAAAAACGTTATTTCCATCCATGTTGGCAGAAACGGGCCACTGTTGATTCCACCGGCAGTCATAATAAACCCTTTCCCACTGACAATCGAACAAATCATTTTCTGTTTGCTGCTGAGTTTGGCTCAATAAAATTTTTGTACTCTTAAAATTCCCTTAGTAAGGACTCCTAAAAGCAACATTTCCTAAGGCGGCCTCTGTGGGTGACGGCCTCAGTGGTTCTGGACCCCAGAGGTGAGCCTGACAGGTCGGTGGCAGTAATTAGAAAGCCTCAAACTCAGAAAGACGTTACTGCGCTGAATACGCTGGTATGTGCGACATTTCCATTAGTTGCTTTTAATTTTCTGTGTACACCCAAACCTCCCCCCACCCCCCATCCTTCCCCGCTAACCAAAAATCTGAACATTAACATGGGTGCAGGGGGTGCCTTTAGACCCTCCCCGGGGGGGGTC
>NW_011494615.1:7608284-7633766 GCF_000754665.1 Bison bison bison
GGGGGTCCTTGCCTGGGCTGCCTGAAAGGCCTTGGGGATGGACAGACTCCATTGCCCCATGGTGGGCAGCCTCCGTGGGCAGAGACCGAACTGGTACCCACTGGGCTGAGTGCAGGTGGGTCAGACAGCAAGCCAGACATCTTAGCCTTGGTCTGGAAACTCCCACACAGCTCACAAATGTGCTTTTTTTCCCCCCAAATGGCTGGCCAGACGAATGCTGAGCCCACGAGGTCTCAATCCAGGATTCTTCTAGGCTCTTCCAAGAAAACCCACTCAGGGAGGTACTGGGCTGAGGTTGCTGAGTGCAGCTGGGCTTTCATGTTACATTTGGAAGAACTGGCCCACCTTTTCCTCTTTTTCAAAAAATTGGTTTGGTTTCTTTTAAAATAAAAACTTAGTAACTTGGTTCCACAGCCTTCAATCAAAGCAAAGGCTGATAGTATTGATCCCACTGTCCCCAGGGGACAGTCCCAGGATGGGGGTGGGAGGGGCTTTCAGCCCGGTGGAAAGAAGCCAACCTCAGATACCGCCTGCAATCCGGGAGACCTGGGTTCAATCCCTGGGTCGGGAAGATCCCGTGGAGAAGAGAATGGCTACCCACTCCAGTACTCTGGCCTGCAGAATTCCATGGACAGAGGAAGCTGGACGGCTGTAATCCATGGGGTCACAAAAGAGTTGGACATGACTGAGTGACTTTCAGATAGTGAACCCAAACCTCTGCCCACACCAGGAAACCCTGTGGAGACATGCTCACCCCCAGAAAGCCCTCCGGAATCTGAGGAGGACCAGAGGGAGGCCCTGGGGGACACAGAAGTGCAGAGTCAAGTCTCCTTGCTGGTCCTCACGCCGCTGCAGAGAGCTGAAGCCTGGAGCCTGGAGGACGGTCAAGCGTCTGTGGGCCCAGAGCCTCCCCTGATGGGGTCCTGGGGAAGGGTGTCCATGCTCGAGGGCCCCCACTCTGCTTTATAGCCCCACCCTGGTACCCCTCCCCACTGGATCCCTGACTCAGGCTCTGTCAACCACCTGACCTGAGAAAACTCTCAAAATCATATTTGCAGCCTGAACTCGGCATCCCAGCCTCAGATGGCTGCAGGCACCAAACGCCCGACTCACCAACCACCCGGCTCCCCATCTCAGTCAATGGCAACTCAATCCTTTCTGCGCATCAGGCCCCAAACCTTCAGGTCGCCACCAGCCCCTCTCTTTTCTCTAATGCTCTACAGCAACCTGTGATTGGCCCTGCTTTCAAATCCATGACGGGACCACTTCTCACCATCCCCCGCTGCTATGCACAGCATCGCGTCTTCATCCCCCTGCCTGGATCTCTGTAGCCATCCCCGGATTGACATTCCCGATTCTCCCCTTGAGTGCTTCCAGGTTTCTCACGGTACAGCAGCAGGCAAGCTCCCTGTAAAATGCCAGGGAGCCCAGGCTCTGCCCTGCTGCACGGCTCCCACCCAACTCAGGGCAGACGCCGAGGGCCTTACTTACATTGTCTGTCAAGGCTGAGCCATGCCCCTTCCCAGCCACACACTTAACACCACCTTCCACTCTGCCCTGGGCCCACACATCCCCAGGGCTCTGCGCTGTCCCCTGACGGCACATGCACATCCCCGCCGCTGGGCGCCGCACATGCAGCCTGCTCTGCCTGGAAGGTTCTGTCCTGAGACCCACCTCCCCAGGTCTCTGCTCTGCTGTCATGCTCTCCGTGTCAGCTTCCCTGACCACCCTATTTAAAACCCCAGCAGGGCACGAAAAGCCTGGGTCGACCCAGAGGGATGGGGTGGGGAGGGAGGCAGGAGGGGGGTTCAGGATGGGAAGATACATGTGCACTCATGGGTGATTCACGTCGATGAATGGCAACCACCACCACAATATTGTAAAGAAATGATCCTCCAATTAAAATAAATTAATTCAAAACAAAACACTGCAGCCTTGGGACTTCCCTGGGGGTTCACTGGTTAAGACACCACACTTCTAATGCCAGGGGTGTGATCCCTGGTGGGGGGACTAAGATCCCACATACGGCACCACCAAAAAATTAATGAAACAAACAACCCTACAGCCTCATCTGCAAGCTTCCTTACCCCTCACTGCTTTATTTTTCTCCATAGCAATGATCACCCTCCAAGGCTTTGTGTGTATTTATTCTTGTTCACCTGTTGTCTGTCTTTCCCTGTAGAATGCAGGCTCTGTGAGGACAGGGTTGTTTTTTTTTTTTCTGTTTTGCTGTGCAGTGTCTCCAGCGCCCAGATGGAGGCCTAGCACGTAGTGGGTGCTCAGTAAATATTTGTTGAAGAGTCAATGAAACTAGACTCCCTCTCCTTCCTTCCATTTCCAACTCTGAGACTAACAGCTGAGCACTGTCCTCAAAGGGGATCGACCGGCCACTGGAAGACTTTGGACACGCGAAAGCATTAGGCAAAAGTCACAGGTCTGTTCTCCACGCTGTTGCCCCAACTCTGTTCTCAACGGGTGCCAGCAATGATGCAGGTCAGATGGTGCGCAGACCGTTCTGAAGAGAAGCTTAGCCTTTGTCCCCACCATCTTTGCTGGATCAGGGGATGGGGAGAAAGGAAACCAAAATGGGGGAAAGCAGAAAGGCCAGAGTAGGTTTTTATAATTACCATCTTTCAGGAGTATTTTTCTTATTTAAAAAATAATACTGATTTTCTGGGGGGAGAAAATTCCATGGAAAACTTTCCTTCTAACCAAAATGGTGAGAAAGGCAGGTATAAAAATGGAGAAGGCAGGTGTGAAGATGGAGAGGCAAGTGTGGTCATGGGGAGGCGGGAGTGAAGATGGAGAGGTGGGTATGAAGATAGAAGGGCAGGTGTGAAAGTTGGGGGAGGCATCTGTGGGCACGGGAATGCAGGCTCACCCCTTGTTAGCTGTAGCGAGAGACGGGGGCTTCCCTTTCACTTCACAGAGAGAAGAGAAGGCTCTGAGGTATCAACAGCCTGGACTATTAGGAAAAGGAAGACAAAGAATCGTGTTTTCTGAACATGGAAGGAATGGCTGTCTGGCTTCTGGGGCTAGCTGGTCTCCTCCAACTCCAGCAGGTCATCCACGTATTCCAGGACCTCTCCCTGCAAGAGAAACAGGACACCTCCATTAGGCGGCTACCTGACCTTCAAAGTGTTGGTGAACAGAGACTGTTTCCAAGAGGCCACTGCCACCCACCCCCGGGGCTGGAGCAGCCTTTTCTCTGCTGCCCTCGGGCCCAGAGAACCTTACTTCTTCTGGGGGAGACATGGCTTCCACATCATGTGAACTTGGCGCCAAGTGCTCCGAGACCCCCACAGATGGTGTGTGAAGCGGGGGGCCCAGCACCCTCTGAAAGATCCTGCTTAGCGCCCCCTTTGTGCATCCCTCCCTCACCCCTACCCCCCTCCCATCAGCAGTTACCCCACAGGGAGACCTTCTGTCTGTGCCCCTTCTGCCTTGATTACCAGACCATGAGCTTTTCAAGGGACCAGCACCTGGGCTCAGGTTCTTCCCTAGAGCCTGGCACACACAGGTCTCCATAAACGTGCTACAGGAAGGATGGCCGACTGCGCGGACACGTGTTACTGCTGCTGCAGCTGAAGCCGCCATGCACTTTCTGATCTTCTTTGCATTGGTTTCTCTCCCACAATGCACTTGACCACCCCCCACCCAAGCCCTTTACTGCAGAGAAAGAGTGAATGACCAAAAAGGCCCAGTTCCCCTGCCCTGGGGTCAGCCCAGGCTGACCTGCATAGCTCCTCCTTTGCCCCTCAGCTCCTTTCCCAAAAGCGCTCCCTCAGTCAGTCACTCCAGCAAATTCTAATCTATTTCTTTGTCGATTACAAATGGGCACTCGCCACCTACCACCACAAGGATTAACTCAGGTGCTGCTACAGCTACTGACCTTCAACACTCCCTGAAAGGAGCTCAGGGCAGAGAGCAGAAATGAAGCACTCTGTGCTCTGGGAAAGACCGGCAGACCAGGGCTTCAGATACTTAAGATTTTATGAGCCAATTTTATGAGCCCAATTCTTGTATCTCTTCATTTCTAGAAAAGCACTAAAATCCTTCATGGTGACTAAAGACTAGCAGAAAGCTTCTGTGAAGAATACGTGCTTTTGATTGCGTGTACTTCCACTTTACCACAATCACATTTATACTGATGACCGGCCCCCTTGCTTCATTAGAGCAGTTTCTCAGAGCGATCTGAAATGCTGTCGCCCGGGTTATAGTCCTCATCTTGCCCCCAACAAAACTTAACTCTCAACTCTAATGCTGTGCAGTTTTTAAAAGTTAACATCTTTTAGACTTTCCCAGAGCAAACAATTATCCGAACCTGAAACCTGAAACATCTTGTTGCAGTTTATAAACTTTCTGAAATGGTAACAGGGCCTCTGCAAAATTTTTAACCAGTGTGCAAACTTCCAGGTATTCTTACACACATTTCAAGCCCAGAAAGCTATGAAGAACAATACCACAGATATCAGTAGACTGTATTGATACTTTGTTTCAAGGTAGCATTTGGTCCTTTGAAACTTTTAAGGCTTAACTAAGAATTTTGTTGTGTTAGTTACAGTTTATTTCAAATTATGACTTGCCATCATTTGATCTATAATTTAAAAAAACAGGTCATTCTTTAGAAGTTATTTCACAATTCTAAAGCCTTGATTAATAACCTAATTACTCTGGGATCTTCAGTGGAGCCCTGTTATCTTGAGAGCACCAAGTTCAAGAATCCTAGGAACTGTAAAGCCTGAAGAAGCCTGGTCAGTTCACCAGATGGTTACTAGGTAGCTGTGTGACTTTCAGTTAAGTCACGCTACCTTTCTGAGTTTGGTTCCTCATCTGTGACATGAAAGAGCTTTACTGTCTCATAAAGGGGCTCTTCTTGTTCTAATACTTGTGATTGTTCTAGGTCTACTCACAGATAAACATAATCTTACACACAGAAACTTCTGAGGAATATATACACACCAAAAAAAAAAATTAGAACTGATAAACAAGTTCAATAAGTTTGCAAGATTACACTATCAATATACAAAAACCAACAGTATGTCTATATACCAGCAAGACACACAACTAGAAAATAAAAAAAAAAAGGAAAACAATTCCATTGAAGGTACCCAGACAACTGAATAAGGAGAATCTTTTCAATAAATAGTGCTGGAACAACAGCATTTCCACATGCAAAAGAATGAAATTGGACCACTGCCTCATATCATATGGAAAATTAACAAAAAGTAGATTATAGATAAAAATGAAAGTTAAAACTATAAAAACTTTAGGAAAAAAAAACACAGTATATTTTAGTGATCCTGGATGAGTTTCTTAGATGTGACACCAAAAGTAACAAGAAAAAAATTGGTAAGTTGGATTTCATAAAAATCTAAAACATTTGAGCTTCAAGAGCAAAGTGAAAAGATAACCAACAGATTGAGAGAAAATGTTTGCAATTAATGTATCTGACAGGGGACTTTATAACCAGAATATATAAAGAACTCTCACAACTCAACAATGAAAAGACAAATAGCCCAATTTGAAAATGGGCAAAGGAAAACAAAAACATTCCTCTCTTAAAAAAAAGTGGGCAAAGGGTTTGAATAGAATCAATACTTCTCCAAAGAAATACACAAGTGGTTAGTAAGCATGAGAAAAGATGCTCAACATCATCAGTCAATAGGGAAATGCAAATGACGACCGCAATGAGGTACCACGTCACACCTACTTCACACCTATAGTAAAACAGACAGACAGACACACACACAGAGAAAGACAGACGCTACAAATGTTGATGAAGATGAAGCAGATTAGATCTTTCCTACATTGCTGGTGGGAAATGCAAAATGGTTCAGGCACTCTGGAAAACAGTCTGGCAGTTCCTTAACAAGACAAACACAGAGTTACCATGGGACCCAGCCATTCCACTCTTAAGTATAAAACAATCAAAAATTTTTACCCAAACAAAAATCTGTACACAAATGTACACAGTATCATTATTCAAAGTAGCCAAAGAGTGGAAACAACCCAAACATCCATCAGTCAAGGAACAGACACCATGTGGCATGTCCACACAGTAGAATATTATTCAGCAATGAAAAGGATTTTTTTTTCATGTAATGTGATCCATGTTACAACGTAGCTAAACTTGGAAAACATTATACTCAGTGAAAGGAGCTAATTGCAAAAACCAAAATCCATTTGATTCCGCTCATAGGAAACATCCAGAACAGGCAGATTCAGAGACAGAAAGAAGGTTAGTAGTTGCCAGAGGCTGGGGGCACAAGCTGTGTGGACAGAGGGGAAAGAATGTAAAGTAACAACTAATAGGTTTTGGCTTTCATTTGGGTGAGGAAAATGTTCTCAAATCTGATAGCTGCATGAATGTGCAACTTTATGAATATGCTAAAAGCCACTGAGTTGTACACTTTAGAAAGGAAAATTGTATGGTATGTGAGTAGTATCTCACATACCAGTTTTCTGTTCTAGAAAAATGTAACAAGGGAAACTACTCATATCAGTGTTAAATGGAAAAGCTCTGATGTATAATTACCATCAGGTTTATGGTGAATATATTAATATATCGGAAATACATAGAAAAAACGGGAAGCATAAACACCAAAATCTCAATAGTAGTTTGCCTTTAAATAATCAGGAACCCAATCCATCCCCGTTTTCCTGAATATAATTTTCTCTACTTCTTAAACCACAGCAGCCAAGCTAGTTTGTGTCTGGCCTATTTTCCTTCCTTTTCAGCATCCTTGTGATCTTATCCCAGGATCTGCCTCCAGAGAACCCAACACAAGACACAAGGCATGTGCGTCACTTCCTACCCTGCAAAGCACTTCCACGTCCAAAGTGGTATTTTCTTCTTCCAACCCTGCAAGGTCAATGTTATCAGCTGCATTTTGCACAAAAGAATTGAGGCTCAGGGCAGCTAAATGCATGGCTGCATGGCAGTGGTCCATCCAACTCATGTTAATTCGTCCACAAAAAACAAATTTCATGATGACATTTTACTTACAGGTGCTTCACTGAAAACTGGGGCAGAGGAAAGAGCAGACATGGAGGCTCAGGGCTCTGGGTCTGGCCGAGCAGCTTCCAGACTTTCCTGCTCCCCGGGGTTCCTCTTCTATGAAGTGAAGGGTCAGCTGAGAACAAGCCCTCAGCTGTCTTCCAACTCTGAAGGATGGTGAGTCCTCAGCTGTCTCAGAAAGCATTCCATGGTCTGTTCCAAACACGTCTCTCTAAATGTTACTCCTGCATGCATGCTCGGCCAGTCATGTTCGACTTTTTGCGAACTGTAGCTCTCCAGCTCCTCTGTCCATGGGATTCCCCAGGCAAGAATACTGGAATGGGTTGCCATGTCCTCCCCTAGGGAATCTTCCCAACCCAGGGATTGAACCTGCATCTCTTACGTCTCCTGCACTGGTAGGCAGGTTCTTTACCCACTGAGCTACCTGGGGAGCCCAAACGCTAACCCCGATGATGGCTTTTCTGTGACTAGACTGCCCCAACACAGAATGACTGCCCCGTAACCAGCAGAGTCTCCATCAGTAAAGGAATCAGCTGGGTAAGACTTAATCAGCAATTTCAAGAAAATCCCAGAGAAGGATAAAATGCTTAACTCATAAAAAGACACACACACATACACACAAATGGACAGAAAAATTGGGATGTGGGTTTCCCAGAGTCTTCAGAGTGCTGAGTAATTGAATACTCACTGTTTTTATAAAGTTAAAAAATGAAGCTTGTTGCTCAGACACAAAAAGAAATGCAATTGTGCCATTTGCAGAGACATGAATGGACGTAGAGATTTTCATACTAAGTGAAGTACGTCAGAAAGAAAAAAACAAATATCATATATTAATTCATGTATGTGGAACCTAAGAAATGGTACAGATAAACCTATTTGCAAAGCAGAAATAGAGACACAGACATAGAGAACAAAGTACAGACACCAAGGAGGGAAGGGCCAGGTGGGAGGAATTGGGAGGTTGAGATTGACATAGATACACTATTGAGACTATGTATAAAATAGGTAACTAATGAGAACCAGCTGCATAGCACAGGGAACTCAATGCTCTCTGGTGACCTAAACGGGCAGGAAATCCAAAAAAGAGAGGATAAATGTATATATATGGCTGATTCCCTTTGCTATATAGCAGAAACTAACATAACACTGTAAAGCAACTATATTCCAATACAAATTTTTTTTAAAAACGATGCCCGGGAGCTTCCCTGGTGGCTCAGTGGTAACGAATCCACCTTCCAATGCAAGAGACATGGGTTTGATCCCTGATCCAGGAAGATCCCACATGTCATGGAACAACTAAGCCCGTGTGCCACAACTATGAAGCCTGTGCTCTAGAGCCCCAGAGCCTCAACTACTGAGCCCACTTGTCCTAGAACCCGCTCCAAAACGAGAGAGGCCACCACAGTGAGAAGCCCGCTCACCACAACTAGAGAAAAGACGACACAGCAACGAAGGTCCAGCACAGCCTCAAATAAATAAACAAACAAATAAACAAAAACGATGCCTGGACGGCGCCTGTGACGGGTGACTAAAGCATGGCTCCGAACTCTGCCGGGAAACGTGGTGCTTCAGCCTGGGTTTCCTAGAAGCCCTCTTGTCCAGGTCAGTCCACTGACGCGTTAAAACACTCACAGAAACCGTGTTTCCCAAGCCCTCTTCTGGATCTCATTTCAGGAATGACGGGGCCTCCCAGTGACTTTTCACAAAGACGTGAGGAATATTTTTCTCTCAGTCAGTCGTGTGCTAAACATGAAAGCTCACCTCATCGTCATCCATGAGATTCTCCTTAGCAAAGTCATACAGCTCTTTCTGGAGCATGGTCACGTTAAAGAACTGGACTGCTTCCTGTTCAGACACAAACAGAGAACAGTGTATACAGCCAACCATTTAACAGGAAAACTGGCGTGCAGAGGGAACGAGGGGTTGGGGTTTCTCTGGTGAGGGGATGATGAAAATATGCAAAATTTAATAGTGGTAACAGCCATGCAGTGCTGTGAATACACGACAACCTCTGAATTGCGCACTTCGAATGCATGAACTTTCAACTATATGAATTATATCTCAATTTGAAAAACAGGGGCCAATTCCGAGTGAATGAAAGAGAAATGTATGTGTGTGTGTCTGAACAGTGAGGTTGAAGGAAGATGTATGTACAGCAAACCAGGACAGCCGGCACAAATCTCAGTGAAAATACAACTTAAGGGCACATGAGAAAAAATCCTCTGAAAGTGATAAATAATCCACAAGTTTCCCTGAGCACGTGCAAAACTGTGTGTGTGCATCAAAAGAATGAAATGATGATCCATCCATAAACAACCCTGCCATGGAGTTGTTAATAACAACAACAACAAAAATATATATATATAGTATGAGAGTAACAAGGGAGGCATTCATGATGAAATTCTTAGAAAACACAAAGCAAGTTGTAAAACAGTATGTAGGATCCCATTTTTGTAAAAATAAAGAATTACATGCTGCATATACGGCAAACATACAGCTTTACCACAGCTTGAGACAGAGAAAACATGAAATCAAGAGGCAGTGTCAATTCCTAACTGAAATGTTTCTGTAATGCTTGAAATTTCAGCAGAGTTTGTGGATTTAGAAAAGAGAACAAAGGGGTAAAGTGTTAAAAGACAAAAAAGCGACAGAAGCAAGCTGAGATTCCCTTGTTTTTGAAATAGCCCTTCTCTTCAGATGCCAAGCTGTCTCCCGGAAGTGGGATAAAGACGAGAGCGGAAACGCGATGGCCGGTGCGCCGGCGCTCACCGGTCTGGGCTGGAAATGCTCGTCCGCCAGCGCCCACTTGTCCCTGTGGTACTGATAGTACACCAGGTTCTGCTGCATGACCTTGTCGCTCTGGTCAAAGAGCAGGTAGCTGACCGCGCAGGGCGCCGCATTCTTCAGGTCGTTCACTGTGGGCGGAAGAGAGAAAACAGGAACAGGAAGTCAGCCAGCCTCTCAGGAGAAGAACAGTTCTCCGGTGAAGAACGGCTTCCGGAAGAAAAAGATCACCAACAAGCCCCCTCTCCAAGCCCCTCCGACGGAACTCCTGCAATGACAGGAAAAAAAAACAACCTCAGGGATGAACAGGCCGTAGACAGGATCTCCAGGGAAAAGTGGAATCCATTTGTGAAAATGACATAAGTTCCTCGGTACACAGAAGCCAAGGCAGAAGTAACTAGTCAATCCCCGTCAGGCCACCGTGACCTGGGCTGGTGTCACATCCCTGGGGCCTGAGCAGGCCTGCGTCTGGTGGCTGGACTCTCATGGGTCTGACGGAGGACGGGCAAGCAAATGAGACCCCCTGGACCTGTACTGCCCACTCCCCTCTTGATGGGACCACAATCTCCAGAGCCAGGCAGGCCCACAAAAAGCCACAAGAAGCCCACGGCACCCAAAGATCTGTGGATCCTCCTGGGCTGGAAGAGCTTCGTAAAGTCACCTGGTCTCCCCTCCTCATGTCCTGGTGCTGGGCTCCCACCTCCACCCTCCTTCCTGAGAGTCGCCCCCACCGATGGAGGAGGTGCTCCCTCAGCAGAGCGGTTTTCCAGATGCTGAGATTTCTCCATGGGGGCAACGGGAAAGGGAAGAAGGAATGAGACACTGGACCCTGGGCGTTTCTTCTGGCACATTTCCCTCTCCTTGACAACCCAGGAACAGGACCTCCCTAAGGCTCTGTCTGCCCAGGTAACCAGATCTGGGTGTGAAGTGGTGCTGTCGCCTCGTGGCCTTTTCCCATAACTATAACTCTAAAACCCCCACTTAAGGCCATTTCCTGTTCATCAACCCTGCAAGGACTGGAAATGACACCTACCTTCAAGAAATGTACTGCAGTAGGCTATGAAAAAATATTCAACACGGGGCCGACTTTCAAAAAGCCAACTTCAAAAGGTAAATCTCATTCATACTGTTTTTAAAAAAGTAATGGAAAAGCTGCTCCACATGACTCAGTTCAGTTCAGTCACTCAGTCATGTCTGAGTCTTTGCAACCCCATGGACTGCAGCACATCAGGCTTTCCTATCCATCATCAACTCCCGGAGCTTGCTCAGACTCATGACTACTACTATATGTATGTGACATATATCCATATGACTACTAGAGAAAGGCAAATCAAAAATGCAAGGAGGAATCGCCCCACAGCCGTCAGCATGGCCATCAGCAAATGGTCTGTATACAGACAACAAATGCGGAGGCAGAGTCCAGCAAAGACAATCCTCCAACCAGGTTGTTGTGAAAGTAAATTGGGTATCAGGCACTCTGGAGAACAGTGTGGAAATTCATTAAACTAACAATAGAACTAGCATATGATTGGGCCACCCCAGTCCTGGGCATGTAACTGGAGAAAACCAGAATTCCAAGAGACAAGTGCACCTCTGATTACAACAGGCAAGACAGGGAAGTCACCACAATGTCCATCGACAGATCAATGGAAAAAGAAGAGATGCCACATGTTTACAACAGAACATTACTCAGCCATACGAAGGATGAAATGGTGCCACTGGCGGCCACACTGACAGACCCAGACATGATCATACCAAGTGAAGTCAGTCAGACTGGGAAAGACAAATGGTATACGAGATCACTTAGATTTGGAATCTAGAAAATAATAAGAATTAATTAATTTATGCAACACAAAGAGACTCACAGAGTTGGAAAACAAACATGATCACAAAGGGGAAATTAGGGCGGAAGGGATGAATTAGGAGGTTAGGATTAACAGTTGCACTCTTTTATATATAAAACAGATAATCAAGAGGGACCTACTATACACCACAGGGAACTCCATGAACACACTGTAAAACTACAGGGATAGGATCTGAAAAACAATACATCCACGTGTGTGCATAACTGAACCAATTTGCTGTACAACCCCAACAAACACTGTAGTATAAGTCAGTTCTATTTCAGTTTATTTTAAATTTTTTAAAATTACATTAAAAAAAAAAACAGTGCCCACCATATTGCCCTCAGGGCATGGGGACCCGGGCTGGTGTCACATCCTTACATGCTGAGAGGCTTGGGTCTCAAGACTGGACTCTCACGGGGCTGAGGGAGCTGGGGACTACATGCCATCAAAGCAGAGCCCCTTGGACCTGTAAGGACTGGTCCCCTCTGGATGGGACCACAGTCTCCAGATGCAGGCGGGCCCTTCAGAAGCTACACGAAGCCCAGAGCATCCAAAGACTGGTGGGCCCTCAGGCTGGAAGAGCTTCCAAAAGCCAGCAGGTCTCCTGGACGTGTCCTGGTGAAGGAACTCAGCACCAACCTCGGACGACATCACCCTCAGCAGAGTGGTTTTGCAGGGGTTGGGATTTGTCCATGGGGAGAAGGGGTAAAGGAACGAGACACAGGCCCCTGGGCATTTCTCCTGGCACCTTCTGCTCCCTTGACAACCCAGGAATTGACTGACTTTCCTGAGGTTTTGTGTGCCCAGGTGATCAGACCTACGTGTGAGGAAGCGTTGCTGCCTGTGGCGGTTCCTCACTACTACAACTTTAAAACCAAGGTTTATGGACACTTAGCCTTCAATAACCCTGCGGGGCTGCAAATGACACCTGCCCTCAAGAAATGCCCTGGAGTAGGTCACAGGAAAAAAAGTCAAAAAAGGTGGACTTTCAAGAAGCCTGCTACAAAACGTAAATTTCACCCATACTGTTTGAAACAAAGTATGAAAAAGATGCTCTAAATGGCTGCTGCTGCTGCTAAGTCACGACAGTCGTGTCCAACTCTGTGCGAACCCATAGACAGCAGCCCACCAGGCTCCCCTGTCCCTGGGAGTCTCTAGGCAAGAACACTGGAGTGGGTTGCCCTTTCCTTCTCCAATGCATGAAAGTGAAAAGTGAAAGTGAAGTCGCTCAGTCGTGTCTGACTCTTAGCGACCGGATGGACTGTAGCCTACCAGGCTCCTCCGTCCATGGGATTTTCTAGGCAAGAGTACTGGAGTGGGCTGCCATTGCCTTCTCCACTAAATGGCTATTACTTGACAAATGTCAATCAGAACTACAAGGAGGTATTAACTTGCACCAGCCAGAATGGTCATCAGGAAAATGTCTACAAACAGTAAATGTGGAGACAGGGTGGAGCAGAGGAAACCCTCCTACAAAGTTCTTGTGAATTTAAATCTCCAAGAACTCCAGAAAACATTGTGAGGTCTTTCAAAACTACTGAATAAAAATAGAGTGGGCATATGATTTGGCCACTCCACTCCTGTACAAGTGGAGAAAACGGAATTTCAAAAAACACGTGCATCCCAACATTCGGTGCAGCACTGCTTACAACACCCAGGAATGGAAGCCACAGCAGTGCCCATCGTTAGATGAACAGAAAATGATGTGGCCCATGTAAACAATGGAGGAGTACTCAGCCCTAAGGAAGGATGAAATGATGCCATTGGCAGCCACCTGAATGGACCTAGACACGATCATACTAAGTGAAGCAACTCGGACTGAGAAAGACAAATATTGTATGAGATCACTTACAGTTGGAACCCAAAAACTGATACAAATAATCTATGTAACACAAGGAGACTCACAGGTTCAGAACCAATGTATGATTCTATAAGGGGAAACTGGAGTGGGAGGGATGAAGTAGGAGGTTAGGATTAACAGATACACTCTCATATACATAATATAGAAAATAAAAAAGGACCTACTGTACAGCACAGGGAACTGTGAAACACTCTAACAACCCATAAGGGAAAAGGATCCAAAGCACAATACATCTATGTGTGTGCATCACTGAACCAATTTGCTGGACACCCTAAACAACATTCTTGACAACCCAAGAACTGACTTTCCTGATGCTCTGGCTGCCCGGGTGAGCAGACCTGCACATGAAGTGGTGCTGCCTCCTTGTGGTCATTTCTCATTACTACAACTTCAAAACGGGCTTTTATGCACACTGTTAAGTCAAGTGGGCTTTAGGAAGCATCGCTACGAAAAAGCTACTGGAGGTGATGGAATTCCAGTTAAGCTATTTCAAATCCTAAAAGATGATGCTGTGAAAGTGCTGCACTCAATACGCCAGCAAATCTGGAAATCTCAGCAGTGGCCATAGGACTGGAAAAGGTCAGTTTTCATTCCAGTCCCAAAGAAAGAACGCCAAAGAATGTTCAAACTACCACTCAATTGCACTCATTTCACACGCTAGCAAAGTAATAGTCAAAATTCTCCAAGCCAGGCTTCAATAGTACGTGAACCGAGAATTTCCAGATATTCAAGCTGGATTTAGAAAAGGCAGAGGAACCAGAGATCAAATTGCCAACATCCGTTGAATCATAGAAAAAACAAGAGAGTTCCAGAAAAACATCTACTTCTGCTTCATGGACTACGCCAAAGCCTTTGACTGTATGGATCACAACAAACTGTGGGAAATTCTTCAAGAGATGGGAATACCAAACTACCTCACCTGCCTCCTGAGAAATCTGTATGCAGGTTGAGAAGCAACAGTAAGAACCAGACATGGAACACCGACTGGTTCCAAATTGGGAAAAGAGTACATCAAGGCTGTATATTGTCACCCTGCTTATTTAACTTATATGCAAAGTACATCATGCAAAATGCTGGGCTGGATGAAGCACAAGCTAGAATCAAGATTGCCAGGAGAAATATCAATAACCTCAGATATACAGATGATACCACCCTTATGGCAGAAAGCAAAAAGGAACTAAAGAGCCTCTTGATGAAAGTGAAAGAGGAGAGTGAAAAAGCTGGCTTAAATCTCAACATTCAAAAAACAAAGATCACGGCATCTGGTCCCATCACTTCATGGCAAACAAATAGGGAAACAATGGAAACGGTGAGAGACTTTATTTTGGGGGGCTCCAAAATCACTGCAGATGGTGACTGCAGCCATGAAATTAAAAGACGTTTGCTCCTTGGAAGAAAACTTATGACCAACATAGACAGCATATTAAAAAGCAGAGACATTACTTTGCTGACACAGGTCCGTCTAGTCAAAGCTATGGTTTTTCCAGTAGTCATGTATGGATGTGAGAGTTGGCCTATAAAGAAAGCTGAGTGCTGAAGAATTAATGCTTTTGAACTGTGGTATTCGAGAAGACTCTTGAGAGTCCCTTGGACTGCAAGGAGATCAAACCAGTTAATCCTAAAGGAAATCGACTCTGAATATTCATTGGAAGGAATGATGCTGAAGCTGAAGCTCCAATCCTTTGGCCACCTGATGCAAAGAACTGACTTGTTGGAAAAGACCCTGATGCTGGGAAAGACTGAAGGCAGGAGGAGAAGGGGACAACAGAGGATGAGATGGTTGGATGGCATCACCGACTTGACGGACATGAGTTTGAGCAAGCTCCCAGAAGTTGGTGATAGACAGGGAAGCCTGGCGTGCTGCAGTCCATGGAGTCGCAAAGAATTGGATATGACTGAGCAACTGAACTGAACTTGCCTTCAAAAATCCTGCAGGGCTGGAAATAACACCTGTCTTCAAGAAATGCCCCAGGGAAGGTCAGAAAAAAAAATTCAAATAGGTCCAACTTTTAAGAAGCCAATTTAAAGATGTAAATTTCAATCACACTGTTTGAAAAGAAAAAACAAAAGAACAGTGGTAAAAGTGCTCCACAAAGCTATTATTAGAAAAATGCAAATCAGAACTGCAAGAAGGTAACAGCTCACACCAGTCAGAATGGCCATCAGCAAAACATCTATAAACAGTAAATGTGGAGACGGAGTGGAGCAAAGGGAACCCTTCTAAGCTCTGGAGAACAGTGTGGAGGTTCTTTTAAAACTGAAAATAAAGCAGGGAAAAGGATCTATGCCATTCCTGGGAGTATAATCTGAGAAAACTAAATTTCAAAAGACACATGCACCCCAACGTTCAGTGCAGCAATGCTTACAACACTCAAGACATGGAAGCCAGTGCAGCGCCCATCGACAGGTGAACAGAAAAAGATGTGGCACATGTATCCTGCGGAATGATACTCAGCCAAAAGAGAGCGACAGCGATACCACTGGGAGCCATACGGATGGACCCAGACGTGATCATCTGCAGTGAAGTCCATCAGACTGAGAAATACACATATCATGTGAGCTCATCTACAGGTGGAATCTGAAAACTGATACAAACAAATTCATATATGTAAAACAAACATATGATGCCCAAAGAGGAAATTAGGGCAGGAGGGATGAATTAGGAGGTTGGGATTAACATATATGCTCTCATATACATAAAACAGATCATCTAGAAGGACCTATTACATAGCACAGGGAACTGTGCTCAGCACTGTAATATAAGGGAAGAGGATCCAAAAAACACACCCACAACTGAATCAAGATGCTGTATACCTAAAACATACTCAATAGTAAAATTCTACTCCATCTAAGATAAAATATTAAAAAAAACCCAGTGCCTGCCATATTCCCCTAGGGCCTGGGGGCCCTGAGCAGGCTATGGTCTGAAGACTTGACTCTGATGGGGCTGAGGGAGCTGGGAGCTGTGTGCCAGCAAAGCAACACCCCTTGGATCTGCAGTCCCTGGAATCCTACCTATTAGACCATAATCTCCAGATCCAGGCGGGCTCATTAAAAGCCACAGGAAGCCCAGTGCACCTAAAGATTGGTGAACTCTTCAAGCTGCAAGAGCTTGGAAAAGTCACCTGGTCCCTCCCCATGTCCTGGGGTTCCTACCACCAGCCTCCGAGGACAGCACCCTTAGCGCTGCGGTTTTTCAGGGGCTGGGATTTCCCCGCGGGGTAAAAGGGTTAGGGAAGAAGGAATGAAACACAAGCGCTGAGAGTTTCTTCTGGCACATTCCGCTCTCCTTGACAACTAGGGAACGCGACTTTTCTGAGGCTCTGGCTGCCCAGGTAACCAGACCTGGGTGTGAAGAAGTGCTGCCTCCTTGTGGCCGGTTCTCTTTACTACAGCTTTGAAACAGGCTAATGGACACTGACTTCAATAACCCTGCGGGGCTGCAAATGACACCTGCCCTCAAGAAATGCCCTGGGGTAGATCACGGGGAAGAAAAGTCAAAACAAGGTCGATTTTCAAGAAGCCTGCTTCAAAATGTAAAATTAACTCTTACTGTTTGAAATAATAACATATGAAAAAGATGCAATGCTCTAAACTGGACATCGGAGAAGGCAATGGCACCCCACTCCAGTACTCCTGCCTGGGAAATCCCATGGACGGAGGAGCCTGGTAGGCTGCAGTCCATGGGGAGGCGAAGAGTCAGACACGACTGAGCAACTTCACTTTCACGCACTGAAGAAGGAAATGGCAACCCACTCCAGTGTTCTTGCCTGGAGAATCCCAGGGACGGGAGCCAGGTGGGCTGCCGTCTAGGGGGTCACACAGAGTCGGACACGACTGAAGTGACTTAGCAGCAAACTAGACAAATGTGAATCACAACTATGAGGAGGTACCAACACACAGCAGTCAGGATAGCTCTCAGCAAAACATCTACAAACAGTCAATTCGGAGACAGGGTGGAGCAAAGAGAACCTTCCTACAAGGTCTTGTGAATGTGAATTGGTAACAGCAACTCTGGAGAACACCGTGAGGTTCTTTCAAAACTATTGAATAAAAATAGAGCGGGTATATGATTCGGCCACCCCACTCCTGGGTGTACAAGTGAAGAAAACTGAATTTCAAAAGACACATGCACCCCAACATTCGGTGCAGCACTGCTTACAACACCCCAGGAATGGAAGCCACCACAGTGTCCATCGTTAGATGAACAGGAAATGACGTGGCCCATGTATAAAATGGACTATTATTCAGCCATAAGAAAGGGGAGATGGTGAAGGACAGCGAAGCCTGGTGTGCTGAAGTCCATAGAGGCACAAAGGGTCGGACACGACCGGGCGAATGAATGACAATAAGAAAGGATGAAATGATACCATTGGCAGACATCTGGATGGACCTAGACATGATCACACTGAGTGAAGTAACCTGGACTGAGAAAGATAAGTATCGTATGAGATCACTTACAGTTGGAACCCCAAAACTGACAGAAATGAATTCATTTATGTAACATAAGGAGACTCACAGAGTTTCAAAACAAATAGGATTTCCAGAGGGCAAATTAGGGTGGGAAGGATGAATTAGGAGGTTGGGATTAATAGATACACTCTCATATACATAATACAGAGGGTCAAAAAGGACTTCCTGTATAGCCAAGGAAATTATGCAACACTCTAACAACCCTCAAGGGAAAAGGATCCAAAAAACAATACATCTGTGCATGTGTATCACTGAGTCAAGTTGCTGTACACCTCAAACACAACACTGTAAGTCCACATAAACTAAAAATTACATAAAAAAGGAAAAGCAGTGCCCACCATATTGCCCTCAGGCCGTGGGGACCCGGGCTGGTGTTACATCCCCGCAGCCTGAGAGGCTTGGGTCTCAAGACTGGACTCCCATGGGCCTGAGGGAGCTGGGAACTATATGCCATCAAAGCAGCGCCCCTTGGACTTGTAGGGCCTGGTCCCCTCCGGATGGGACCACAATCTCCAGATGCAGGCAGGCTCTTCAGAAGATACCTGAAGCCCAGAGCACCCAACGACTGGAGGGACTTCTGGGCTGGAAGAGCTTGCAAAAGCCAGCAGGTCTCCTGGATGTGTCCTGGTGAGGGAACTCAGTACGGGTCTCAGATGACAGCACCCTCAGCAGAGTGGTTTTACAGGGGGCTGGGATTTCTCAGTGGGGTGAAGGGAAAGAAGGGGTAGAATGAATGAGACACAGCCCCTGGGCATTTCTTCTCCCACACCGCACTCTCCTTGACAACCCAGGAACAGACTTTCCTGAGGCTGTGTCTGCCCAGGTGACCAGATGGGGGCGTGAAGTAGTGCTGCCACCTTGTGGCCTCACTCCACAACTACAACTTATTTAATTTAAAAAAAACCCTGTTTATGGACCCTTTCTATTCACTAGGGGCTTCCCTGGTGGCTCAGAGGATAAAAAAATCTGCCTGCAAGGCAGGAGACTGGGGTTCGATTCCTGGGTTGGGAAGATCCGCTGGGGACGGGAATGGCAACCCACTTCAATATTCTTGCCTGGAGAATTCTATGGACAGAGTAATCCGACGGGCTACAGTCCATGTGGTTGCAAAGAGTCAGACATGACTGAGCAACTAACACACACACGTGGACACTTGCTATTCACAAATCTGTGGAGCTGGAAATGACATCTGCCCTCAAGAAATGTCCTGGTGTAGGTCTTGGAAAAAGAATTCAAAACAGGGCTGACTTTCAAGAAGCCAATTTTAAGAGTTACATTTCACTCACAGTGCCTATTTATATTCCCCAAAACAAAGATTTCTTGCAGAGCAGCAATAAATGCTGAAAATCTTGTTGTTTTAGCTATTTTGTCCTTGTCAGTTTCTGATACGCCCGGTGGTTTTTAGAGCAAGTAAAGGCTTCAGACGCGTGAGCAGTGAGTTGCCAGAGCCTGGATATATCCAGTGCAGTGCTGAACTCCAGTGTTCTGGCGTGTTGCCACTGAACCCAGCCTGCTCAGTGGTTGGAAGATTCACGTTTCAATGTCCATCACAATTAGCTCAGTGAAGTGCTGGCACAGCCTCTCATGAAAATGAAACAAAAATACCAGCTGTATTTTCATCCAACAGAACATGTAGAAGCTAAACCCAAGATCGGCAATGTGTTGATAAATGTTTGAATTGGGTGACAGTCACCCCTAGTCCATTGGGCTTCCCTGGTAAAGAACCTACCTGTTGATGCAGGAGAGATAATAGACCAGGTTTGATCCCTGGGTCAGGAAGATCCCCTGGAGGACAGCATGGCAACCCGTTCTAGAATTTTGCTTGAGAATGCCGTGGACAGAGGAGCCTGGTGGGCTACAGTCCATAGGGTCACAGAGAGTTAGACACGACTGAAGCAAATTAGGACGCACCCCCTAGTTTATTATACAATCCTTTCTAATATGTTTTTCAATTTTCAGAAATAAAAAAAAAGTACATAATTTTCTGTGATTCTCATTAAAATAAGATCTTTCTGAGTGTGGATAAAAATAAGCAAGTAGTTAAATCTGGGGTCAGGTGAGAGGGAGCAGGGAGATTAGAATGGGTGATGTGCTTGATGTTTTTCTGTATATCTCTGTGATGTTTACTTTATTGCACTAAACCTATACTACAAGCCTTTTTAGGGAAAACAAAAAACAGTTACCTTAAACCAGGTACTTGTTTTTAAAAAGAAGGCTCTTCATAAGCAAAGACATTGTCCAGTAGAAGACCGCCCCTCCACACTAGAATGCAGTCAACAGCTATTTGCTGGAACATGCTGTGAGCTCGGTGCTGCCCGGCAGGGAAGCGTGTCCACACATTATATAGAAGAGACTCTCGTCCTCTCTGCTAAAGAATCCTTAACCAGACAGTTCATGCCAGGCTGACAGTGGCAAATAAACTCACCCTTCCCTCCACGAAAGGGGACACGAGAAAGACACCTCTTTACAACAGCCCTCGGCCTCCTGCTGGTCTCAGAAATGTCCCAACCAAGGGGCATTTCGGGCCATTTCTTTGCACATTTAGATGGGGTTCAGGCTGGTGAAGGAGATCAGCCGTGGGATTTCTTTGGAGGGAATGATGCTAAAGCTGAAACTCCAGTACTTTGGCCACCTCATGCGAAGAGTTGACTCACTGGAAAAGACTCTGATGCTGGGAGGGATTGGGGGCAGGAGGAGAAGGGAACGACAGAGGATGAGATGGCTGGATGGCATCACTGACTTGATGGACGTGAGTCTGAGTGAACTCCAAGAGTTGGTGATGGACAGGGAGGCCTGGCGTGTTGCGATTCATGGGGTCGCAAAGAGTCAGACACGACTGAGAGACTGAACTGAACTGAACAGGCTGGTGAAGATCAGGTTCACTGCTAAGAGAGGCCAGTTACCTTCCTCAGAAAAACATGGTGTAAATGTCAGTATCAGAGACTTTTTAGGAACAAAGGAATCATCTTGATTAGCAGCAAAAGTTTAAATTTTTTAGTTAAAAAGTTAAAATAGAGAGGGAATGAAGCAAAATTTTTCTCTTTCCTTTTTTCCCCTTTTTTGACCTTCAGCAGGCAAGGCCTCTGGTGTGTCCTGGAGAGGAGACAAGGTGGGATTACCAGGTAGGTGGGCAGGTGTCTGCTGTGGGCAGAGTGAACTCCACAAAGAACAAGATGCTCACAGCGGGGAAGGAGGCTGTGGAAGCCAAAGTCACTTCTCAGTCCTCCAAGACATCCCCGAGGCCCCATGACCAGGCACCCCTGAGTCTGAAAGACAGCCTCGGGGAAGCTAGTCAGACTCCTGCCCACGGACCAGATATGTCATCAGGAGAGCAGTCTTCCCCATAGCACATGACCCCAGTAACGTCCCGTGCTCATCACTGAACCACCAGGGCACACGCTGCTCAAGCAAGTGGCCCCGGGCAATCTTGGTTACAGGGAAAGAAAGGAAGGCAGGAAATTCGGGCTTTGAAGTCTGAATTCCTTTCTCTCTCTCCCATGTGAGCCCTTTGTCTGTCTGGAAGGTTCTGATCGAGAAACTCCAAGTTCAAGGCAGGATCAACTGCAGTGATCTTAGGGTTAAGAGTGAAAAGGTCAATGGTGTGGAGGAAGGGAAATAATGATATATATAGTGGTGGGGGTTTAATCGCTCAGTTGTGTCCAACTCTTCTGCAACCCCATGGACCATAGCCCGCTAGGCTCCTCTAAGTCCGTGGGACTTTCCAGGCAAGAATACTGGAGTGGGTTGCCATTTCCTCCTCCAGGGAATCTTTCCCACTCAGGGATAGAAACTGCATCTCTTGCATCTCCTGCATTGCAGACAAATTTTTTACCACTGAACCATCAGGGAAGCCATTGGGAATTTCTAAAAGGAATTCCCTTGCAGTCCAGTGGTTAGGACTTCACATTTCCACTACAGGGTGTTCCATTCCTGGTCAGGGAACTAGGATCCTGCAAGCTGCATGGAGCAGTCAAAAAAAAAAGATTAATAAACAAAAACACCAGTTATATAGAGTTTGCCCTGTGCCAGTGTGTGAATTCCATAAGCATCCTACATCTACCAACTCATTTAATCCTCAAGACAATCTTACAAGGTTAGTACTCTCCACTGAGGCGGAAGCTGAATCTTAGTACCTTGCCCAGATTGCCTAGAAGATGAGTACTTACATTTATAATAAGCGAACTGCAAATAATGATACATGGTAGCCACAAATTTCTCCACCGGATATCCTCCTATGACAGGTGTGAGGTTCTCCTCACACTGAATTTTGCATTCCAGGACCTCCACATAATGATCTGAAAGAACACACAGATTTTCAGGCAGTGCATTCATTATTTTCTTTATGCCACTTCTGCCCCACCCCCCCAAAACAATTAAGGCCAAAATGATCATGATAAAATGATAAAAGTAAAATATTTGCACTACTTACGATAAAGGGCCAAAATCTTTAATACATGAAGCATGCTAAATCAATAGGAGAAGGACAAATGCTGGCTATAAAAATAGCCAAAAAGATGCTAACAGAAATTATAAAAGGGGCTGATAAACATTGTGAAAAGATCTTAACCTTATTTGTAATTAAGAAATCCTAAAATAATGTAAGCTATTAAATTGGCAAAATGTTTAAAAGTTGACAACACCCAGTGTTAAGGAGAGAATATCGAGATTCACAGTCTCATATTTTGTTGGTAGGAGCAAAAATGGAACAAGTTTTTTGGAGAACGATTTGACAAAATTTATCCAAGGTTAAAATATACATATTCTCTAACCCAGTAGTCTCCTTCTGGGAAAATGTTCTTTAGACTTGGGCACACTTAAGCAAACAAACTTGAAAGTAACCCAAATGTCAATCCGTAGGATGGTGATTAAGAAGTTATGGTACATACAAACAGCAGAATCCACACAGGTTTTAAAAGAGAGCAGGCAGACCTAAATACAGGCACATAGAAAGATGTGGAAGACTACATTTCCCAGCCACCTTTGCAGTTCAGCTGGGGCCATGTGACTAACTGAGCCAATGAAATGTGGACAGTTAACAACTGACGGATACTACTTCTGGAGCTGGTCCCTAAATCCAGCGTGGTCCTCAGCCCTTCCCTTTCCCCCTTTCAGAGTCCAGCATGATGGTGCACATTTTGCCAGCAAGACTGTGGAGGAGTAGGCACTCTCCCTGGTTGGTAGGAATACAAAACAGTACCTTAAAATACCAAATAATTTACTGAAACATTCACCCTGAACCATCAATCCCACTGATGCTGACTTTGCAAACACATTTCCATACTTAGCAAACAAGAACAACAAAAAAGAAACCCACTAAAATTCCCCAGTACAGTAGTAGATGTTATAGCAAAAGACTGAAAGACAGTGAAAGTCACTCAGTCGTGTTTGACTCTTTGCGACCCCATGGACTATACAGTCCATGGAATTCTCCAGGCCAGAATACTGGAGTGGGTAGCCTTTCCCTTCTCCAGGGGATCTTCCCAACCCAGGGATCGAACCCAGGTCTCCCGCACTGTAGGTGGATTCTTTACCAGCTGAGCCGCCAGGGAAGCCCAAGCAAAAGACTGGAGCAGCCCCAGTGTCTACCAGATGGTTGAATAAACAGTAGCACACTTTTACCCCGACCCTCAACGGAGTACTCGGCAGAAATGAGAAGAATAATGAAACAGTCTCTACGTACTAGTTAGGATATACTGTTAAGTGGAAAAAGCATAAAATAGAATAGTGTGTAATGTAGGGTATGTATTCTGTATGGAAGAAGCAGGCACAAAAATAAAGGGGAAAGTGGTTTTATATTTACATAACCTTTATAGGAAAAAAAAGATTCAGGCAAGAATTCTCAATACTGTGCTAAATCACTGCATGGTCAGGGGTGAGGGGGTGGAGAACAGAGAATCTAATGGACAGCAAGTTGTCCTAGTCTGGAAGCATCTGTCCATGAATTATTCATTTCAACAGTAATTATACTGGGGAACTGGAAAGCACTTCTCTTTCTAGTCAGGACCTAACTGAAAAAGCAGGAGACGTTTTTCACATTATATCCCTTTGTCTTTCACATGCGATAGTATGTGCTTATATTAACTATCAAAAATAAAGTTTGAGATTAAGTGTTAATCCAGGGTAACCCCCTCAGGTGAGACACTATTTCACAGGTTAAGAGGTGAGACCACAGTCATAACACCTGGGTCTAAATCCTAGCCCTTCCGCTGAGGACAAGAAGCACTGGGCTTGGGAGGTGGGGGAAAAAATCAGGAGTTTGGGATTAAGGGATACACACTGCCATGTATAAAACAGGTAAACAACAAAGACCGACTGTATACATAGGGGGCTTCCCCGGCGGCTCAGCTGGTAAAGAACCTGCCTGTCAGTGCAGGAGAGGCAAGAAACAAGGGTTTGATCCCTGGGTCAGGAAGGTCCCCTGGAGAAGGAAATGGCAACCACTCCAGTATTCTTGCCTGGAGAATCCCATGGACAGAGGAGCCTGGGGGGCTACAGTCCACAGGGTCGCAAACAGTCAGACATGACTGAGCAGGCACGCCACGCACTGTATACAGAGCACAGGGAACTCTGCCCAGTATTTTGTGATAACCTATAATGGAAATTATATCTGAAAAAAATGTGTGTGTATATATACATATATGTATATGTATAACTGAATCACTTTGCTATACACTTGAAACTAACACAATATTGCAAATTAACTATTCTTCAATTTTTTTTTTTTTTGCCAAGCCGGGAGTCTTGTTTCCTGACCAGGGATTGAACCTGTGCCCTCAGCAGTGAAAAATGCTGAGTGCTAACCATTGGACCACTGGGGAGGTCCTGGGAACTAGTGTTTAATGGATACAGAGTTTCAGTCTGAGAAGATGAAAAAGTTCTGCAGATGGATGGTGATGGTGGCCTCACAGCAACCTGAAAGATTAAGAAACTAACCAAGTGCAATGTGTGGACTTTATTTTGAACCTGATTCAAACCAACAAATTATAAATGTAAGGGACACACACACATATTTATGCCATTTCTAAGACGACTGGGACACTGGATATTTGATGATGAGATCAAGGAACTGCTGTTATAATTCTTTTAGGTATAATAGTTTGGTGGTTATGTTAAAAAAAAAAAAAGAGTTCTTATCTTTTAGAGGTATCTATTGAAACAAAACATACAAAATGAGGGAACACCTGGAATTTGCTTGCAGCCATGAAATTAAAAGACGCTTACTCCTTGGAAGGAAAGTTATGACCAAACTAGATAGCATATTCAAAAGCAGAGACATTACTTTGCCAACAAAGGTCCGTCTAGTCAAGGCTATGGTTTTTTCCTGTGGTCATGTATGGACGTGAGAGTTGGACTGTGAAGAAGGCTGAGCCCCGAAGAATTGATGCTTTTGAACTGTGGTGTTGGAGAAGACTCTTGAGAGTCCCTTGGACTGCAAAGAGATCCAACCAGTCCATTCCGAAGGAGATCAGCCCTGGGATTTCTTTGGAAGGAATGAT